>NW_006921641.1:1500717-1545492 GCF_000298275.1 Orycteropus afer afer | reverse complement strand
TCCGAGCACACAGACTGGAATGGAGTTCCTGTGGGTCCAGAAGTTGTGTGGAAGTCGGGAGTGTCCACACCTCCATTCACCAAGTGGGTGTGAGGTATAAGAGTAACAAGTGGAATGTTGCATCTTTTCAGTCTTGCAGGTCTGGAGTGTCCTTGGGGTTAGTGGAAAGCAGAACCTCTTCTTAAGCCCCTGGAATCTGGTAGAGCATTGTCTCTTTAGATTGTCTTTAGCTGCTGGTTATGTGTTGATTTTTTTTTTGTCTTGGTTTTATGTTTTAACATTTTGAAAAGGTGAAGCTGGTATGTTTTATTTTATTATTGATTCAGGTATGTTGGGTTGCTCTGTTGTTTTCTTTGTGATGGTGGAATCACTGTGTAGAATGTGGATATGTGTTTCTGTTTGTCGTAAAGACGATTTAGAGCTTGAAGTGGGAGGTTTTATGGTAATTGGCTGAATATGGTTTCTTCTATTGAATGAGTGAAGTTATTGGCGGAGAAGGTGGGAGCAGAAGAAGGAAAGCTTGGTGTTGCTAGGGTCAGTTTCTAGCGCTTTGCGCAGGCTGTCATTGATGATGTAGTTATTTACAAGACTGCGGCTCAATCTCAGGAAATATTCCTGTTGTTAAGGAGTCGCCACTTCCAGCCAGGCTCGGGCACACTCAAAGACCCCACTTCCAAGGCCCCTTGGTGCCAAAAAGCCAATCCCAGGCAAATTCCCAGGATCGCACTCAGCTGCAGCTTCCTCTCTCTCCTTGCCCCATCTGCCCGCAGCACTGGTGCAATCCCCCCTGACCGCTAATGGCTCTGGAGTTTGTGACACCACCCACCTGCGGTGCCAAAGATGCATGTGATTTCAGCTGTGCTTGAGTCGGGAGAGTATCTGCTAGTAAACTGTGGTCCCGATATCAGTGACAGAGACAAGCACAATGTCTCCCAGGCTGACCCAAGCCCACTCAGTGATCCGCTGAGAAGGGAGTTAGCTCACCCTTCTGGCACAACAGTGAGCTCTCCACTTGAGTTTCAGTGGTGCTGTGCCTACCCATTTGCACTTAGGTGACCCAAGTTACTGATAAAATTAGGTGCTGGAGGCAGATCCTTTGGGCTGTTTGCTGGGATGTTGGTGTGGTCACTGGTATGCTGATATAGGGTGTCTCCTTTCTTGGTTCATGGGGATCTCAGATGTCCACCCTCGCCCGTCAGTCAGTGACTGCCCCAGGGAAGTTTCCAATGGCCTCTCTCTCCTGCCCATCCGTCTTCTGCCAGGTAGATCTTTCTAAAATAATCTCCCTGTGCCTTTCCTCTAATTCTGCTCTTCTGTGTTTGGTGCACTCTGACTCAGTGAGCTGTTCAGAGCACCAAAATCTTTAATTCAAACTGCTGTACCTAGTTTTTCAAGCACATAGATGCTAGAGGGAAATAGCATGGTGCTTACTATGAGACTCCATTTTGAATCCAACAGGAATATTTTTAAAAGCACTGGAACTCTTTGAATTATTTATTTATTATTATTCTGATTTGGGTGAAAGTTTATAGAGCAAATTCAATTTCCATACAACTATTCTTACACATTTTGTTTCAAGACATTGATTGCCATTCCCACATTGTAATAGCTCTCTTCCCACTGCCTCCC
The DNA here is from genome assembly GCF_000298275.1 of Orycteropus afer afer. Taxonomy (NCBI): domain Eukaryota; kingdom Metazoa; phylum Chordata; class Mammalia; order Tubulidentata; family Orycteropodidae; genus Orycteropus; species Orycteropus afer. The sequence continues at coordinate 1,543,863 of NW_006921641.1, read as the reverse complement.
TGTAGTTACCATTTTCCTGTGTTCTTTTTTCCTGTGCATTCCTGCTCTTTGAGCTATCTCTCTGTGCAAATACTGCATGTCTGATTTCCCATGGTTAATTGTTCTAAGGAGCGTACTTACCTATTGTAAATATTCATCTTATACCTATGTCTATTGCTTGGCTGGAAGCCATGGAGGTCAGTGTTGTTGTTGTTCTTAGGTGCCATTAAGTTTGCTTTGACTCATAGTGATTCTATGGGCAACAGAATGAAACTTTGCCCAGTTGTGTGCCATCCTCACAATCCTTGCCATACCTGAATTTATTGTCGTAGCCATTGTGTCAATCAATCTGTCTCGTCCCTTTTTCATTGATCCTCCACTTTAGCAAGCATGATATCCTTCTCCAGGAAATGATCCATTCTGACAACACAACCAAATAGGTAAGACAAAGTCTGACCATTTTCACTTCCAAGGAGCATGCCAGCTATACTTCTTCCAGAACAGATTTGTTCTTCTGGCAGTCCATGATACTTACAGTATTCTTCTCCAATACCACAGCTCAAAAGTATCAACTCTTCTTTGGTCTTCCTTTTTCATTATCCAGCTTTCACATGCGTATGAGGTGATCGAAAATACCACAGCTTGGGTTAGGTGCACCTTAGTTTTCAAAGGTTGGCTCATCAGCTCTTTAAAGAGGTCTTTTGCAGCAGATTTGCCCAATGCAATATGATATTTGATTTTTTGACTGCTTTGATGTGTGTTCGTTGTGGATTCAAATAAAATGAAATCTTTTAACAACTTCAATTTTTCTCCATTAATGATGTTGCTAATTGGTTCAGTTGTGAGTATTTTCATTTTCTTTATGTTGAGGTACAATTCATACTGTAGACTGTAGTCTTTAATAATCTTCATCAGTAAGTACTTCATGTCATCTTCATTTTCAGCAAGCAAAATTGTGGCATCTGCATATCACAGGTTGTTAATGCATCTTCCTCCAATCCTGATGCCATGTTCTTCTTGTTGGATTATTTGCTTGGACTATTCAGCTTCTTGGATTATTTTCTCAGCATACAGATTGAATAAGTATGGTGAATAAGTATGCTGACACACTCCCTTTCTGATTGAAACCTTGCAGTATCCCCTTGCTCTGTTTGAACAACAGCCTTCTGGAGTATGTACAGGTTCCTCATGATCACAATGTTATGTTCTGGAATTCCCTTTCTTCTCAATGTCATCCATAATTTCTTATGATCCACATAGTTGAATGCTTTTGCATTGCCAATAAAACACAAATACACATATTTTTGGTATTCATTGTTTCAGCCAAGATCCATCTGTCATCAGCAATGATATCCCTTGTTCCACGTCCTCTTCTGAATTCAGCTTGCATTTCTGGAAATTCCCTGTCAATGTACGGCTACAACCATTTTTGAATTATCTTCAGCAAAATTTTATTTGCATATGGTATTAATGATGTTGTTGTTGTTATGTGCCATTGAGTTGGCCCCGACTCATAGCGACCCCTCCTTGGGTTGCCGAAGCAGTATCATTACAGAAGTAGATTGCCCAGTCTTCCTTCTGAGGAGTGGCTGGTGGGTTTGAACCACTAGCCTTCTAGTTAGCAGTCAAGTGCCTTAGGCACTATGCTACCAGAGCTCCTGATATTAATGATATTGTTTGATAATTTCCACATTCTGTGGGATCACCTTTCTTTGGAATGGTTTCAAATATGAAACTCTTGCAGTCAGTTGGGCAGGTAGCTGCCTTCCAAATTTCTTGGCATAGATGAGTAAGTACCTCCAGGGTGGCTTCCATTTGTTGAAAACATCACAATGGGTATTCTATCAATTCCTGGAAACTTGATGTTTTTTTGTCAATTCCTTCCATGCAGCTTTGACTTCTTCCTTAAATACCATTGGTTCTTTATTACATACCATCTCCTGAAACAGATGAACATCCACCAATTCTTTTTTTGTAAAGTGCCTCTGTGTATTCCTTCCATCTTCTTTTGATGTTTCCTGTAACATTCAATATTTTGCCCACAGAGTCTTTTAATACTGAAATTCAAAACTTGAATTTTTTTCTTCAGGTCTTTCAGCTTGAGAAATGCTGAGTGTGTTCTTCTGTGTTGGTTTCCCAACTTCAGGTCTTTACACATTTCATAATAACAATTGACTTTGTCTTCTCAAGCTGCTCTTTGAGATCTTCTGTTGAGCTCTTTGATCTTGTCATTTCTTCCATTTGCTGTAGCTACTCTCCAATCAAGGGCAAGTTTCAGAGTCTCTTGTGACATCCATTTTGGTCTTTTCTTCCTTTCCAGTCTTTTAATGACCATTTGCTTTCTTCATGTAAGATGTCATTCCACAATTTGGTTTTTGGTCATTGGTTTTCAATGTGTCAAATCTATTCTTTACATGGTCTCTAAATTCAGATAGAAAGCAATCAAGGTCATATTTTGGCTCTTGTGGACTTGTTTTAATTTTTTTCAGTTTCAACTTGAACTTGCATAGGAGCAATTGATGATCTGTTCCACAGTCAGCTGCTGGCCTTGTTTTGGTTGAAGATATTGAGCTTCTCTATCACTTTTTTCCACAGATGTAATAATTTTGTGGGAGTGAGTGCACTGCCACTCTAAAATTACTCCAAAAATTATTGTTGTTGTCCTTTTAAATATTTGTAAGTGTTTAAAACAGTCAACTTAGATCTTCAGTTGGAATCCTCAGGGAAAGAGATACTAAGATGGAGACACTGAGATAGGAGGCATATTTGGCAGTGACTTCCAATTCAATTCCTGTAGGATAGTGAAAGAAGTAAGATTGGGTGATGGAAGAATTGATTAAGTGATCCAGTCACAACAAAGGCCTCAGCTAGCCCTTGGGCCTTGGGAGGTAATGGTCCTCAAGAGCAATTTTCTTAGAACAAAGGGAGCTGGGTCATCATACCTCTGTAGCCAGTCATTAGAAGGAGACTGCCCTCAGGGAGGGAGCATGACTTTTTTGTGGTCAGTTCCTAGAGGATGCTCAGCTAAGAGCCATCAGCTATAATACTTTGGCATCTAGGGCAATGGGAAGCATTCAACAAGGCATCCACTATCATGAAAAATGTTAAAATTCTCCTGAGAACATTCTTGGAGAGAAATCATGTTCATATAACAGCTTTCTTAAGTCTTTGCACTTGCTCTTTCCTCTGAGAGGAATATTTTTCCCCTAACCATTTTGTTGCAACTTCAAGTTGAAGCAGAAGACAATTAAAACAAGTTCACAAGAACCAAAATATGACCTTGATTATATCCTTCCTGAATTTGGAGACCTTCCAAAGAATAGATTTGATGCATTGAACATCAATGACTGAAAACCAGAGGAATTGTGGGATGATATCAAGATAGCATACAGGAAGGAAGCAAATGGTCATTAAAAAGACACTTCATGTTTTTTTAAGACAGGAAGAAAAGACCAAAATGGATGTCAGGAGAGACTCTGAAACTTGCTGTGGAACGGACACTAGCTAAAGCAAATGGAAGAAAAGACAAGTCAAAGAGCTCAACAGATTTCAAAGAGCAGCTTGAGAAGACAAAGTCAATTATTATAATGAAATGTTCAAAGACCTGGAGTTAAAACACCAAAAAGGAAGAACATGTTCAATATTTCTCAAGCTGAAGGAATTGAAGAAAAAATTCAAGCCTCAAGTTGCTGTACTGAAAGATTCTATGGGCAAAATATTGAATGATTGGGAAACATCAAAAGAAGATGGAAGGAATACATTGTACCAAAAAGAATTTTTCAATGTTCATCTGTTTCAGGACATGATATGTAATCAAGAACCAATGGTATTGAAGAAAGAAGTTGAAGCTGCACTCAAGGAATTGGCAAAGAACAAGGCTCCAGGAATTGACAGAATACTCATTAAGAAGTTTCAACAAATGGATGCCACGCTGGAGGCACTTACTCATCTACGCCCAAGAAATTTGGAAGACAGCTACCTAGCCAACTGACTGAAAGAGATCTATATTTGTACCCATTCCAAAGAAAGATAATCCCACAGAATGTGGAAATTATAGAACAACATTATTAATATCATTCACAAGTAAAATCTTGCTGAAGATAATTCAAAAATGGTTGTAGCAGTATATTGACAGAGAACTTCCAGAAATGCAAGATGAATTCAAAATAGGACATGGAACAAGGGGTATTATTGCTGATGTCAGATGGATCTTTGCTGAAGAATACCAGAAAGATGTTTACTTGTGTTTATTGACTATTCAAAAGGCATTTGACTGTGTGGATCATAATAAATTATGGATAACATTAAGAAGAACGGGAATTCCAGAACAATTAATTGTGCTCATGGGGAACCCCTACGTACATTAGGGGGCTATTGTTTGAACAGAACAAGGGAACACTGCATGGTTTAAAATCAGAAATGGAGTGCATCAAAGTTGTATCCTTTCACTATCCTTATTCAATCTATATGCTGAGCAAATAATCCAAGAAACTGGATTATACAAAGAAGAACATGGCATCAGGATTGGAGGAAGACTCATTAACAACCTGCAATATGCAGATGACACTACTTTGGTTGCTGAAAGTGAGGATGACTTGAAGAACTTACTGATGAAGATTAAAGACTACAGTCTACAGTATAGATTACATCTCAACATAAAGAAAACAGAATTCTTCACAACTGCACCAATAAACAGCCTCATGATAAATGGAGAAAAGATTGAAGTTTTCAAAAATTTCATTTTACTTGGATCCACAATCCACACCAATAGAAACAGTAGTCAAAATTGCACTGGGCAAATTTGCTGCAAAGGACCGCTTTCAAGTGCTGAAGAGCAAAGGTGGCTCTTTGAAGGCTAGGGTGTGCCCAATCCAAGCCATGATATTTTCAGTTGTCTCAAATGTATGTGAGGGCTGGACAATGAATAATGAAGACCAAAGAAGAGTTGATGCTTTTGCATTGTGGTGTTGGAGAAGAATACTGAAAAATGCCATGGACTGCCAAAAGAACAAACAAATCTGTCCTGGAAGAAGTGTGGCCGGAATGCTCCTTGGAAGTGAGAATGGCGAGAGTTCGTCTCACCCACTTTGGTCATATTATCAGAAAGGACCAGTCCCTGGAGAAGATATCATGCTTGGTAAAGTGGAAGGTCAATTAAGAAGGGGTAGGCCTTCAACAAGATGGATTGACACAGTGGCTGCATGATGGGTTCAGGTATAGCAAGAATTGTGAGGATGACACAGGACTGGGCAGTGTTTCGTTCTGTTGTACATAGGGTCACTATGAGTCAGAATTGACTCGAATGCACCTCACAACAAAAAGCCCTTTTTTATGGTTCACTTTTTAAAGTTTTTTTTTAATTTTTTTTTATTGTGATTTAGATGAAAGTTTACAGAGCAAATTCATTTTCCACGCAACAGTTCATACACATTTTATCTCATGACACTGATGGCAATTCCCTACAATGTTAAAGCTCTCTTCCTACTTCCTCCCCATAGTTACCTCTTTCCTATGTCCTTCCCTCCCAAGCACTCCAGTCCCCCAGCTCTCTCCATGTGCAACTCTGATCTCCCGTGATTGATTTATCCAAGGAGTGTATCTACCTGATGTATATGTTTACCCCTTATGCCTGTCTATTGTTTGGCTGGAAGCCACAGGAGTGAGTTCAATTCCAGACATGAAGGGTGGCTAGGGGCCATAGTCTCAGGAGTCTCACCAGGCTTTGTCAGATCAGCAAAACTGGTCTTTTTTTTTTTTTTTTTTAAATGACTTTGAGTTTTGTTCCACATTGTTCTCCCACTCTATTCAGGATCTCCTGCCCTGATCCCCCTCTGAGTGATTGACAGTGGTAGCCAGGCACCATCTAGTTCTTCTGGTCTCGTGGTGATATAGGCTGAGGATCACATGGTCTACCAGTCCTTTGGACTAATTGTTTCCATGTGTCTTTGGTTTTCTTCATTTTTTTTGCTCTGGATGAGGAGAGACCCATCATTGCATTTAGATGGCCATTTACAAGCTTGGTTGACTTTTTCTTGATACTTGTTTTTCACTTCTAATATCTCCACTGAGAGATATTTTCTGATCACCTTGTGTCCCTGAGTAGTTAGAGTGCTCATCTGCTAAACAAAACTTGATGGTTTGAGTTTACCCAGAGGATTCTTCGAAGAAAGACCTGGTCATCTACTTCCAAAAAATCATTCATTGAAAACCCTATAAAGCACAGCTCTACACTGACACATGTAATCTGAATCTACTCCATGGCAATGGCAACTGTTTCTTCTCTGTGTAATTATGCCCTACCCCCAATAGTCCTTGTCTAGGATGTCACCTTATTTTATTTCCTTTATCACAGAACAAGATAAACATAGGTATCCTTATATATCCCTTCTCCTACAACGTGAACTCCAGGGATCTTTTTCCTTGTTCACTGCTGTGTCCCCAGCACACAGAACAATGCCTGTCACATAGGAAATGCTCAATCAATATTTTCTGAATGAATAAAATTAAGTTTAAGATAATATATATTAGGAAAGTTAGAATTTTTCAAATAAGATCCTGAGGAATTCTCATCTTTTGCTTTTGACCCTAGTGAAAATCAAATTCAGGCAAAGGGTTTGTGTCTTATCACTCTTCTGCACTTCTCAGTCACCCACAGAGAACTACTGGAGAGTATCTCTTGATCATGTAAGATGGATTGGCCTCTGGCAAGAGCTTTGTTCTAAAATATCTCATTGAGTATAATTTGTTTGTTTGCTTGCTTCTAGGAAGTTTGAGGGCTTTTATTATTCTTAAAAAAAATCTTAGAGGTATATAAATTATCTATTAAGGAGACATTTGAAATTTAGCATAAAAACCATTTCCTTCAAATAGAAACAAACTGAAAAATGTAGTAATTTTCAAGTATAGAGGCAAAAAAGGCACTTAGCACATCTTGAAGATTCAAATTATTCTGAAAACAATGCTGCTATACTTGGCTTTAATTTGAACTGCAGCTCTCAGAAACAGCTTCAGTCTATCTTCGTGACTGCTGACTTCAGAATGGCCTAGGGATGGCAAGACATGAGAGCCAGAGTCCTCCTTTCTCCTTCCTTTAGCTTTCTCCTTGTCTGCTTTGTCCCTGTCATTGTATTTAATGTGGTGGTCCCAGTCCACAAAGCACCAATTATGTTTGTTGAAGAAGAATGGAAGGCAATTCCAGAAGTTATTTGTTCAATTCCTTGTCACTAGCCAGGACTAAATTGACATCCTTCCACATAAATTTGCTTTTAGTCATATTTAAATACATTAATTCTTTTACTAGATTTTTGAGTCCTCTACTAAGGAGCTCTGGTAGCATAGTGCCTAAGGCACTTGACTGCTAAATGGAAGGCTCGTGGTTCAAACCCACTAGCCACTCCTCTGAAGGAAGGTTGGGCAATCTCCTTGAGTGGTGATACTGCCTCGGCAACCCAAGGAGGGGTCGCTATGAGTCGGGTCTGATTCGATGGCATATAACAACAACAACAATTCAACCAAGGGAGTGAGCAAACAAAGGAAAGCATTTGAGTAGTTCTTAAAGGCAGTGAGGATACTTATGGCCCCTCTGCAGTATCTTCAAGCATCAGAAGAGAGAATAAAGAACACAAGATAGAACTGTGGACCAGTAGGTATAGAGGAAACTCTACTCATGATTAGAGAAGCTCCAGGCAAAAATGGAGTGCTTCAGGAAATGATGAATGCTCAGTTCCTAGAGGTGGTCCAGTAGAGCTTGGTCCAGTAAGCACTTGGTCTCAAGTTGACCCTGACTCATGGTGACTCCACTTGTGCCACAGTCAGACTATGCTCCATGGGGTTTTCAATGACTGATTTTTTTGGAAGTAATTTGAGGTATCTGAACATCTAACATTTTGCTTAGCAGCTAAATAAGAGCTTAACTTTCTGGACAATGAATATGGAAGTCTGAAGTAGAGTTGATGCTTTTGAGTTGTGGCATTGGCGAAGAATACTGAAAGTACCATATACTGCTAAAAGAACTAAGAAATCTGTCCTGGAAGAAGTGTAGCCAGAATGCTCCTTGGAAGCAACAATGGCCAGACTTCGTCTCACCTACTTTGGTCATGTTGTCAGAAGGGAACATTCTCTGGAGAAGGATACCATGCTTGGGAGAGTGGAGGGTCATTGAAAAACAGGAAGGCCCTCAGTGAGTTGGATTGACACAATGGCTGCAACAGTGGGCTTAGGTATAGCAAGCATTGTGAGGCTGGCACAGGACCAGGCAGTGTTGTGTTCTGTTGTACATGGGGTTGCTATGAGTCAGAGCTGACTTGATGGCACCTAACAACAATAACAAAAAGTACTTAACCATTTGTGCTGTCAAGGGACTCCAGAGCATGGATACAAAAAACAAACAAACAAACTCACTGCTCTCCAGTCAATTTCTACTCATAGCAACCCCTCCTTGGGTTTCAGAGGTGGGAGCTCTGGTAGCATAGTGCCTAAGGCATTTGACTGCTAACCAGAAGGCTGGCGGTTCAAACCCACCAGTCACTCCTTGGAAGGAAGGTTGGGCAATCTATCTCTAGTGATACTGCCTCGGAAACCCAAGGAGTGGTCGCCATGAGTTGGATACGACTCGATAGCAATTTTTTTTTTTTTTTTTTTTTTATCTCTATGGAAGTAGATTGCCCAGTCTTCCTTCCGAGGAGTGGTTGGTGGCTTTGAACCTTCAGCCTTCTGGTTAGCAGTCAAATGCCTTAGGCACTACTCCACCAGAGCTCCTCCAGAGCATGGATGGCCATTGTGAAATAAATCTTAGAAGGGGTTCAGGAAACAGAAGCAAGAAGATCTCTCAGATTTCCTACAATTTTAAAGTTCCATAGAAGAGGGATTCTTGATTTGTTTGCCTCCATAAACACCATATGTTTGTGTGTGTGTCTGTACATATATGTGTGTGTGTGTGTGTGTGTGTGTATACATATATATATATATGTATGTATATCTTAAACAGGGTTTATATTCTAGAAAAAAATATAGAATGCAGAAAGTACAGAGTCCTCATATGCCCCTGACCAGTTTCTCCTATAATTAACATTTTGTGTTCCTGTGGTATACTAGTTACAATAGATGAAACAATATTGATAAATATTCATAATTTACATTAGGGTCTTTTCTTTGTGTTGTATAGTCCTATGGGTTTTGACAAATGCATAACGTCATGTGTCCACTACTACAGTATCACAGAATGTTTTCACTGAACTGAAAATGTCCTGTGCTAACACCTATTCCTACTTCTTCATGAGCTTTTGGCAACCACTTATTTGTTCAGTCTTTGTAGTTTTGCCTTTTCCAGAATGACATGTAGTTGGAATCAAACCAAAAATCAAAAAACAAAAAAACAAACTCACTGCCATGGAGTATGATCTGACTCATAGCGACCCCTCCTTGGGTCTTCAAGGCGGTATCTCTATGAAAGATACCCAACCTTTCTTCCAAAGAGTGGCTGGTGTGTTTGAACTGCCAGCCTTCTGGTTAGCAGTTAAATGCCTTAGGCACTATGCTACCAGAGCTCCCCTGTAATGATTACAGCCTAGAACACCCTATGGGGCAGTTCTACTTTGTTACATGGGGTCTTTATGAGTCAAAATTGACTCAGAGGCACCTAACAGCAATAATGGTAAGATTGTCTTTAGCTTTGTAAGGAACTGCCAAACTGACTTCCAAAGTGGCTATATCATTTTGTGTTCCCACCAGCAATGAATCAATGATGCTGTTTTACATCCTTGCCAGTATTTAGTGTTGCTAATATTTTGGATTTTATCAATTGTAATAGGTAAATGTAGTACCTAAGGCATTTGACTGCTAACCAGAAGGTTGTCAGTTCAAACCCACCAGCCACTCAGTGGAAGGAAGACTGAGCAATCTACTTCAGCAAAGATTTACCACCTCAGAAAACCAAAGGGTGTTGCTATGAGTCAGAATCGACTTGGCAACAACGAGTTTTCTTTTTCTTTCTTTCTTCTTCTTTTTTTTTTTTAATAGGTAGGAACCCTGGTGGCAAAGTGATTAAAGCACCTGTCTGCTAGCCAAAAGGTTGGTGTTTAACCCACCAGCTGCTCTGTGGAAGAAACATACAGCAGTCTGCTCTCCTAAAGATTTATAGCCTTGAAAACCCAATGGGCAGTTCTACTCTGTCCTTTATGGTTACTAGCAGTCTGAATTGACTCAATGGCAAAGGGTTTTTTTTTGTTGTTGTTGTTTGTTTGTTTTTAGTAGGTATGTGAAGTCTCCTGGTTATACCTCAGAGTGGAATTGCTGTGTAGTTCTATGCTTAAGTTTTTAAGGATTCGCCAAACTGTTTTGTCACTGTGCTATACTATTTTGCATTCCTACCAGCAATGGATAAGGCTTCCAGTTTCTCCATATCCTCACAAAAGTTGTTGTTTTCTTTTCCTTTATTTTTTTCTTCTTCTTTTTTTAGAATCTCAGTCATCCTAGGAACCTCCTGAACTGGTCCTTTAATGATCCTTTTTCTCCCCACATGTTTTTCATCTCTTCATCTTTTTTGCTCTCCTCCCTAGGATATTTTCCCACTTTTATTTCCCAAACTGTCTACTGAATTTTCCATTCTTACTCTCACATTTTTAATAAGGTTTTTTTTAATCCCTTTCTTTTTATTTTGTTTTAGTAGCATTCTATTTTTGTTTTATGCATATAATAACTCCTTTTATTTCTTGAAGTTTATTAACAGGTTTTTTTCCTCTGCTTTCTAAAGAGTCTGCTTCTACAAGTTGCTTTTATGAACTAAGTTTTTGGTTCAATCCTTCACCAAGGACCTATGGCGCATAGTGCGTAAAGCATTTCACTGCTAACCAGAAGGCTGACAGTTCAAACCCACCAGCCACTCCTCCAAAGGAAGATTAGGTAATCTACTTCTGTGGAGATACCACCTCAGAAACCCAAGGAGGGGTCGCTATGAGTCGGATCTGACTCCACAACAGTGAGGTTTTTTTTTTTTTTTTAAATCCTTCATGATGTCAATCTTCATGTATCAATGATCCTCATGTGTAAGGATAGGGAAACTTATTGGAAAATCTCTGGTGGTGTAGTGCCTAAGTCATTTAACTGCTAACAAAAAGGCTGGTGGTTCAAACCCACCAGCCTTTGAAAATCTGAGGGGATGTGCTATGGAATGAATTGGGTTCTCCAAAATTTGTGGTAAATCTTAACCTCTCCTATACCTGTCATTATAATCTCATTTGGGAATGATTTTTTTTGTTATTATTATGCTAATGAGACAATTTTAGTGTAGGGTATGTCTTAAATCAATCTCTTTTGAGACATAAATGAAAATAAAACTAGCAGAGATAGGGGAAGATAGATGCCATGTCACAGGAAGATCACCAAGGAGGTAAGGAATAGAAGCTGATGAGACAAAGACTTTATCCCAGTGAGAAGCCTTCCCCTAGACCCAGCACCATGAATTGTGAGAAAATAAATTTCTGTTTGTTAATGCCTCCCACTTGTGTTATTTCAGCACTAGATAACTAAGACAAAATGGTTGGTGACTTTCATCCATGGAATATACTATATAGGATGATCTGTCTGGGCCTTTTCATTAAAATACTCCTGATCTTAGTACATTTCAGTCTTTCCTTTTGGGCTGGTCAAATTCACCAGAAAAGAATCTTCTTGTCTGTTATCTGTCTGTTGCTAGAATTCTGTGAGCCAAGTTAGTCTTAGCACTGGATATATAAACATTAGTTGCATATCCCCCTTTTTAGTATCATTCCCCTAACCTTATCTGTGTCAAATGTTCTCCAGTGTGAAGATCCTCTGTTTTATCTTTTCCAGAGAATAAATCTGCTATCTTTCACTTAGATATCTGGATGGTAAGAGGGGATTTGGTGATCTAATTGTTTCTCAAACAGACTTCCAACCACTCCTTTTTCTTTCAACTCTATTTCCAGACATATCAGGTCTGCCAATTTCTGTGCCTTTTAGGGGGCAGCTCTGGTGGTGTAGTGCCTAAGGCATTTGACTACTAACCAAAAGCCTGGTGGTTCAAATTTGTCAGGCACTCCTTGGAAGGAAGCTTGGGCAATCTACTGTAGTGATACCGCCTCGGAAACCCAAGGAGGGGTCACTATGAGTCGGATCTGACTCCAGGGCAGTGAGTTTTTGTTTTGTTTTGTTTTGGTTTGGTTTGGTTTTGATGTTACAAATAAGAATGTTTCAATCCACCCTCTTTATCCAGAAATCTCATCCCTGTTATTTGTTGTTGTTGTGTGCTATCAAGTCAATTCCAACTCACATGACCCTATAAGGTAGGTTGGAAGTATTTCAGAATTTCCTAAATGGTAATGTTTACAGGATCAAATTGCCAAGTCTTTCTCCTGCAGAGTGGCTGGTGGGTTCAAATCACTGACCATTTGGCAAGCAGCAGACTGCTTAATCATTGCACCATCAGGGCTCTTTTTCCCTGTTATTACCTCAGAAATCTTTTATTCGTCCTCACCTTTTACAGATCACAGTATCTTTATTGCTTTTGATTCCAAAAGCAGTATCAATATGTTTTAAAATTAACTTTGTCTTCCCTGGTAATATTAGCAATAGCCTTTTAATTACCTCACCTTCTTCATCAATGTGCACAGAATATTGACCCCATTTAACTTCATGCATGTTAATTTCTATTCTAAAAACTGGAATGACTCCCTGTGCCATTCAACACTAATCTCCGTCCTGCATTCCAGGGTCTTTATGCCAGATCCACATCTTCCTGGGCTGATTTCCCATTGCATCCTATACTTAACCCATTAAATCTAGATTTTGCATGGCCCATCTCCTACTTTATGACTTCCCACCTTCATGTCTTTGCTTCTCATTCTTCTTGGAACCTAAATGTTCCTTCCTACCCTTTTCTGATTATGACAATCTTATTCTTCTGCTCACTGCTCATTTCCAATGTTATCTCTGTCATGCAATCATTCATTTATTCATTCATTAATTTATTCATCATTTTACTAAACATAATTGAGATCCCACAAAATGCCAGGCAATTTGCTAGTTTCTGGTGATGAATAAGTAGTCAAGAAAGACATTGCTCTTGACCCAATGGGTCTTATAGTCCATTGGGAAGTAGTTAGGAGTAGGGCATAGATATTAAATAAAAAATAACACTAGACATGTATATATATATAGTAACTTTTTGTGATGGGTGTTATGAAGGAAAAATGTAAAGGGCAATAAGAGGAACTGACTGTGGAGGCTTCTCAGCTTACATGATATGTGAGCTGGATCTGAAGATGGAGAGAGGGCAGAGAATTTCTGATAAAGGGAAGAAGTGTAAATAGCAGGAGATGTGAAAGACAAATGAATATTCAAGGACCTGGAGGAAGGTCGCTGTGGCAGATGGTGACAAGAGAGTGGGAGAATGGTAGGTGGTGGGGCTGAAGAGTTAGGTAGAGGACAGATCAAACACGACCTCTAGTCCAACTGAAGGAATTTTGGATTTTGCCATAGAGTGAGAAGTCCTTGAAGTGTTTTGAGTGGAAGAATCTGTGGTTAGATTTGTGCTTTCACAAAGTCACTCCAGCTGCAGCATGTAAAATACATTGGATAGGTTCAAAACAGAAGCAGGAAGACTATTGAGGAGGCAGTTGCAATTCAGTCACAAGAGAGATGATGGTGACTTGAACTAGGGTGATAGCAATGGTGATGGAAAGAACGTCTGAGAAATATTTAGGAGGTAAATTGACAGGACTTGCTGAGTGGACTGAATGTGACTGATAAGGGAGAGGGAAGACTCAGGAAAGATTCTTGAGCTTTTTGTTTGATCATCTAGGTGGACCTTGGTGCTGAGACGGGGAAAAATTTTGTCTTCATGTAGTACATTAAAGGATAATACAAGGCATAATATGCTAATTTTCATATATTTTATTTGACTCTCCTCAGTAAATGGTAAGGTTTGCCCCTCTCTGTATTTGTACACATTCCCCACTACAGTGTCCATCTCAGTGTTTGTACCAGTTGAAGAAGGAGAGAGATAATGCTTGACTATGATTTGGGAAACTGGAATGTGACTGACAGCTGGACTTGTTATTTTTTGTTTTATGGTGGCTTAAGCAAGACTTTCAATTCCATCCTAGTTTATAAATTGTTTTAAAAGTGTGTGAAGATCAGATGAGATAAAAAATATAAAAATGTTTTGGGTAGAAAGAGAATAAATTCAAAGGGAATTTATTTCATCATTACCTTTATGCTTATACTTTCTTTGGTCCTCATGTTGAGCTCCACACATTTCTCTTTCTGTTAAAAAAAAAAAAAAGGGATAACTAGATATCACATAGAAGCTCAGGTAGTGTATTGCCTAAGGCACTTGACTGTTAGCCAGATGGCTGGTGGTTCAAACCCACCAGCCACTCCTCAGAAGGAAGCTTGGGCAATCTACTTCCATAGTGATACTGCCTCAGAAAACCCAAGGAGGGGTCACTATGAGTCGGGTCTGACTCGACAGCACATAACAACAACAACAGATATCACATAGGAGTTCTGGTGGCATAGTGCCTAAGGCATTTGACTGCTAACTAGAAGGCTGGCTGGTTCAAACCACCAGCCATTTCTGGGAAGGAAGATTGGGCTATCTACTTTCATAGAGATACTGCCTCCAAAGCCCAAGGAGGAGTCGCTATGAGTCAGATCCGACTTGATGGCAGTGAGGTTTTTTTTTTTTTTTGAGATATCACATAGAGCCATGGTGGTTCAATGGTTTAGTGCTCAGCTGCTTACCAAAAGGTTGATGGTTCAAATCTGCACAGTAGCTATGGAGAAAGACCTGGCAATTTGCTTCTGTAAAGATTACAAGCAAGAAAACCCTATGGGACAGTTCTGCCCTGTCACATGGAGTCACTGTGAGTTAGAATTGACTCAACAGCAGTCAACCAAAAACAGATATGACATATTAGATAAGGATATAATAGTGCAAAATATAATGAGATAAAGTTATGGTTGTTAACATACCACTCCACAGGATGTCTGCTGGACTGCATTCAGATATTATCTCACATGAGCTTATGGATACTTTTCCTTATTTAGTTTATTGCTAAGTATTTGTTCCCACTGACACTTAATCAGCCTTTGAGTACAAGAACTTCCCTAATAAATTTCAATATTAACTAATTCTTGAGAGCATATATGGTTCATTAAGAAGATATCTGTGAATTTCAAATAACATCAGGACATTTTGGGAGGAAAACAAAGGAGTATTCTGATTCATAGATTCCAAACACTCCAAGATCCCTGGTATTGTTGTTGTTAGGTGCCCTCAAATTGTCTCTGACTCATAACAACCTTATGTATAATAGAACGAAACACTGCCTGGTCCTGTGCCAGATTCACAGTCCCCTCTATACCTGAGCCCATTGTTGCCGCCACTTTGTCAATCCATCTCATTGAGGGCCTTCCCCTTTTCTGTTGACCCTCCACTTTACCAAGCATGATGTCATCCTCCAGAGAATGGTTCCTTCTGACAACATGACCTAAGTGGGTGAGATGAAGTCTGGCCATTCTTGCTTCCAAGGAACATTCTAGCTGCACTTCTTGCAGGATAGATATGTTAGTTCTTTTAACAGTGCTCTCAGTATTCTTCACCAGCACCACAACTCAAAAGCATCAACTCTTCTTCTGTCTTCCTTATTCATTGCCCAGCTGTCACATGCATATGAGGCAATTGAAAATACCATGGCTTGGTTTAGGCACATCTTAGTCTTCAAGGAGACATCTTTGCTATTCAGCACTTAAAAGAGGTTCCTAAAACAGTGAAATCTATCATCTAGCCAAGTATGAAAGATTTGGAAACATCTGTTAGTTTTTCCTAGATGATCAAAAAGTGCTTTTATTTATTTATTTTTGGGAATAAATTATTTGGAAAATATCAATAATGATGGACAGTCATTCTGATGTTTGTCTTTTTTATGTGTCTCATGTTACAACTCTACCAGAAAGTAGAAAAGAATATTATATCCCAATCCATTTGAGTGATCAATCTACCCTGAAGTTCATTTTCACCTCTGAAGTGAATATGAATTGTATCTAATGAAACTCTAGGATTTGTAAAGAGTGAAAATGTCAAACAATTTGGAATCAAATTTGTCAAGTAACATTTTACAAAAGTGACATACGCATTTTTATTTTTGAATTCTTTATCATACTCATAATTCAAAACTCAGCTCAAATGTCATATCCCATACACTAACCCCTCTCTTCTCTACCTAGCAGAGGTAGGGTCTTTATTTTGGGCTAACTCTCTTTCCTTTCCTCTAAAATACATCATATCACTTGCCATTGTAAAGTTTTGATTTCTGGGAGAAATAATTTTCTATTTTTCATCTTTGAATCTCCTATGCCCATTTGAGTTTTTGGGCCACAGAAAGAGCTCAGTATGTTTGTTGAATGAATAGTGTGAATTCTTCCAAAGCATTTGAATTCATTTCATGATGAAAATTCCATGTTCAAATGTGTAGTAGCTAGTTTCTCTAACAAATAAACTCCAAAATTTCAGAGGCTTAAACAATTTGGAATGCATGTTTTATTTATGTAACAGAGCAATGCAGCTGTTGTTCATCAGTGCTAGATGGCTTTCATAGTTTCATACACTTTTCTTACAGCTCTGTACTTCTCTAGAGCCTCAGAGTCCTAAATTTGTGTTGCTCTGTATCTTTGTGAAGGAGCTCTGGTGGTGTCTCTAAAACATTTGACTGCTAACCAGAAGGCTGGTTGTTCAAAGCCACCAGCCACTCTGGGGAAGGAAGACTGGGCAATCTAGTTCCATAAAGATTTACCACCTCAGAAACCCAATGGGGGTCAAGACAAGTTGGAGTCAACTTGATGGCAGTGAGTTTATTTTTTGGTTTATACATCTTTGTGAAAGGAGCTGGTGGTGTAGTGGACAAGGTATTTGGCTGCTAAACAGAAGGTCAGCAATTCAAGCCCACCAGCTGCTCATGAAAGGAAGATGGGGCAATCTACTTCTGTAAAGATTTATAAACTCAGAAACCCAATAGGGGTTGCTATGAGTCAGAATTGCCTGGGTGACAGTGAATTTTTTTAACTATACTTTCGTGAAGGAGTCCTGGGGGTGCAAGGATTAAGAGCTCGGCTGTTAACTGAAAGGTTGGCAGTTCCTATCCAGCCAATAGATGCACAGGAGAAAGACTTGGTGATCTGCTTCTGGAAAGACTATAGCTTAGAAAACCCTACAGGGCTGTTCTACTCTGTCACAATGGGTCACTATCAGTCAAAATCGATTTGAAGGCACCCAACAAAAGTGACAAATCTTTGTGATGTAGAAATTCCTGGACTTATTATATAATGCAATGTATACTGTCTTAGGCAACCCACTTGTCTTTTAATTTATTCAACTAATTGTATTTGCAGAGTGAACAAATCTGCCTCAGAGGAAGTACACAGAATGCTCCTTGGAGGTGAGAATGACCAGATTTCATCTCTTGTTCTTTGGTGGTGTTGTCAGAAGGAACCAGTCCCTGGAGAAGGATATCATGCTTAGTAAAGTAGAGGGTCAGCAAAAAGGGGTAGATTTTCATTGAGATGGAGTGACACAATAGATATGACAATGAACTCAAGCGTGGAAATGATTGTGAGGATGGCGCCAGACCAGCCAGTGCTTTGTTTTATATAGGGTGGCTATGAATTGGAACAGACCCCATAATACCAAATAACAACAAAAACAATAACAATTTTATTTGTGACCCTACTCTATACCAGACACAGTTCTAGGCCCTTGGGATGCAATAGTGAATAAAACAAAGATCACTGCTCTTGTGGAACTTATATTTTGTTGGAGGAAGGTAGAAGCTAAATAATAAAATCACAGATTATCTTAGAAGGTGATAAGTGCTATGGAAAAATCAAAGCCAGGTAAAGGAGATATTGTAGTGTGTAGGGGGTCTTGCTGAAAGCTTACATTATAGGGATTTGGAAGAGGGTTGCTGTTTTGAAGTCAGATGAGATCTAGTATCGTGGCAGCCATAACTAGCTCATGAATGTGTGCATGCTATACACACTATGAGTTCATCACTAGTCCTGTTATAACTTCCTAGTCACTGAACCAGGCTAAAGGAGCTCTGTTGGTATAGTGGTTAAAGTATTCGCTGCAAACCAGAAGGTTGATGGTTTGAATCTACCAGCTGATCCATGGGAGAAAAATGAGGCAGTCTGCTTCTGTAAAGATTTATAGCATCAGAAACCCTATGGGGACAGTTCTACTCTGTCTTGTAGAGTTGCTATGAGTTGGAATTGTCTTAATGACAGTGGGTTGATTGGTTGGACAAGGACAGAACACTGATTTATCCCAAAGCTGTCATTCTTTCTTGTCATACTCTAGAGTCTGCTTCCTCTGGCTCAAGTTATGGAAACAATTTTTTTATTCTCTGTTTGAGTTTCAACAAGATTCCAATAATTATTAAGTTTCTATTATGGCAAATGTTAAGCTTGAGGCCTTGGTCCCTTCATCCAACCAGACCCTATGTCCTGCTAGCACAGTGACTTTGAAGTCTGTCCCTTTCTACTCATGTCAGCCACCTCTTTGCCTTGTAGACCCTCTCTACCTTATGTTTACTCCTTGATTCTTCTCTGAGGAGCCTTCCTAGGCCTCTCAACTTTCTCCCTCCTTCTCCATAGTGCCTCATTACTCCAGGTAAATTATTGACCTCTCTCCCCCTTGTCTGACTACCTGACTGGTTATTTCTCAAGTCTGGCTTATTGCTTATTCCATTCCATTCATCAGAAATGTCTCACCTTTCTTTCTTTTTTCTCTTAAGATTTGGTTCAAGATTCACATTTTTGAGACTCTGACTAATCTTATCTTATTCTTAAATCAGTTGCCATTGAGTTGACTCTGACTCATGGTAACCCCATGTGTGTCAGAGTAGAACTGTGCTCCATAGAGTTTTCAAAATCCAAGGCATCTCTGGATGGATTCAAATCCCCAACCTTTCAATTAGCAGTCGAGCACTAACCGTTTCCACTCCCATCCTATTATCACTCCATTATTTGTCTCTTTATTACCATATGCAAAGAGTTAGATTATTTTACATATGTTTATGTGTTTTTTAGCTGTTGCTACTACATTAGTTTTCCTTTAAACTTTACTTTAATCATGATTATTATGATTATCTATCTCCTTCTTGTATCACTCATACCATACCATACCATACCATACCATACCTATTGCCATTGATTCCAACTCATACTCCTAAGACACAGTAGAGCTGTGCCGTAAGGTTTTCAAGGTTGCAAATCTTATGGACACATCTTTATTCCATGGAACAGCTGGTGGGTTTGAACATTGAGCTTTTGGTTAGCAGCTAAGCATTTAACCACTGCACCACCAGGGCTCCTTCATTCACTCAAAACTCAAACCAAACCAAACTCACTGCCATCCAGTCAATTCTGACTCATAATGACCCCATTGGGTTTCCAAGGCCACTCCTCGGAAGGAAGGTTGGGCAATCCTACTTCCGTAGTGATACTGCCTCGGAAACCCAAGGAGGGGTCGCTATGAGTCAGGGCTGACTTGACAGCACATAACAACAACAACAACAACAAATCTTTACAGAAGCAAACAACCTCATTTTTCTTCCCTGAAATGCCTGGGTGGTTTGAACTATTTACATTTTAATAGCAGCCAAATGCCTTAACCACTACACCACCAGAGCTCCTTTCCTCTTTCAAGGACTCCTTTTCATCCTACTGCTTTAAGTCTAAAACACACTGTTCCCTCTGGAGGATCTCAGCTACTCCTGCCCCAGGCAATGCACTGGTCTCCTGGGCTCACCAGCATTCTAAATTCCTCCCCTGCCAGTGCCTCAGTTTGCTCAACTGAGGTTTTAGTTTCCATTCCTCCTTTAAGGGCTCCACCAGGGCTCATTCTTCCCACTTTGAGGTCTTCTTGGATTTACAAACTTGTTATTTGAACTTGAGAGCCAAAGGACTACATGGTCCTCCTTCCTCACAAATCTTTTCTGAGTTCTTGCTCAGACCAAGGACAAGCACTTAGTTATATACTGCTGTGTATTGTTTACTAGGACTTCAGCTGATGTAGCATTCACTTCCCAATTAATTTGTAAACTTCAAAAATTTTACTATTCTACATTCCCCACAAGAGCCACTGGCCCCTTTGCTGATCCCAGGAATCTTTCTACTTGGTCATACTTGAGGACAATATTGGGATCATTCTGAGAAGAGTTGTTAGGGACAGATTTATATTGTTGAGAAATTGAGATGTGCTGTCTTCCTTTTTGATCCTGAGTGTTAGAGTGGATCCCAGGAGTAACAGTCAGAGAACAGTCCATTTATTTATTCATTCAACAAATACATATTGACAGCTGGATTCTAGCTCCTAGAAATAAAGTGATGAATAAGACAGTCTTTGTCCTCAAAAACAGTTAGGAGCTGTGTTACTAACTGAAAGGATGGTGGTTCAAATTCACCCAGAGTTACCTCTGAAGAAAGGCCTGCTGATCTGATTAGTTGGTATTGACTCCTCAACAGTAACTGGTTTTGATTTTTTTTTTTTCTTTTTAAATGCCTTGAAGAACATGCTGTTCAATCTCATAAATGATAGGAAAAATAATTTCAGGAACTGATAAGTGTGATGGAGAAGCAGTAATAGGGTTATGGGATAGAGAGTCACAGCAGGGCAGGGGTGCTCCTTTTGCTGGGGCTGGAGAAGACAACTTTGAGGAGATAACATTTGAGTTGCAGGTTTTAGAATAG
The DNA here is from genome assembly GCF_000298275.1 of Orycteropus afer afer. Taxonomy (NCBI): domain Eukaryota; kingdom Metazoa; phylum Chordata; class Mammalia; order Tubulidentata; family Orycteropodidae; genus Orycteropus; species Orycteropus afer. The sequence goes on along the minus strand of NW_006921641.1, from coordinate 1,523,115 downwards.
GAGGTAGTCATGTTAAGAAGAAGAGAAGAATGTTCCTGAAGTAACAGCAAGTAAAAATGTCCTGAGATTGAATAAGCTTGGCATGTTTGAAGGACAAATAAAAAGACACTACTGGAGAGTAGGAACTAAAGGGAAAAGTGGAGAGAGAGATGAGGGAGTAGTGTAGGGGCCAGGTTGCATAGGGCCTTGTGGGAATTTATTCTGTGATAGGAAAGTAATGGAAATTTTTTACATAGAGAAGTGATATGATCTGTTTATGCTTTAGGAAGCACACTTGGACTGTGAAGACAACGCTGTGGAGAGGGAGAATGCTGGGGCCATGGCAAGGGCTGAAGCAGGGAAACCAGTTCAAATTCTCTTGGCAAATGATGATGGTGGCTTGTTTTTTAGGGTTGTAACAGTGGAGGTGTTGACAAGTGAATGGATTTGGAATATTTTCTAGCTGCATGAATGTGCAAGTTACATAACCTCTCTGATGCTCAGTTTACTCATTTATAAAATGAAGATTAAAAATAGTACCTTCCTCACAGGATTGTTACGAAGATTAAATGAGTTGGTATTTGTAGCACTGTTTGAATGTACCTGGCACAGGGTAAGTGCTATGTTGTTGTTGTTGTTAGGTGCCGTCGAGTTGTCTCCAACTCATAGTGACCTATGCACAGCAGAATGAAACACTGCCCAGTCCTGCATCAGCTCCATGATCCTTGCTATACTTGAGCTCATCACCATAGCCACTGTGTTAATCCATTTGTTGAGAGCCTTCCCGTCCCTTGTTGACCCTCCACCTTACCAAGCATGACACCCTTCTCCAGGAATGGTCCCTTCTGACAACATGACCAAAGTAGGTGAAACGAAGTCTGGCCGTTCTCACTTCCAAGGAGGATTCTGGCTGTACTTCTTCCAGGACAGATTTGTCAGTTCTTTTAGCAGTCTATGGTACTTTCAGCATTCTTCTCCAGCACCACATCTCAAAAGCATCAATTCTTCTTTGGTCTTCTTTATTCATTGTTCAGCTCTCCCATGCATATGAGGCAATTGAAAATATCATGGCTTGTGTCAGGCTCACCTTAGTACTCAAGGAGACATCTTTGCTCCTTAGCACTTGAAAGAGGTCCTTCGCAGCCAACTTGCCCAGTACTATATGTTGTCTGATGTCCTGACTTCTGCTTCCATTGGCGTTGATTACAGAACAAAGCAATATGAAGTCTTTGACAGCTTCAATCTTTTCTCCATTCATCATGATGCTGCTTACATGTCCATTTGTGAGAATTTTTGTTTTCTTTATATTAAGATGTACTACATACTGCAGACTGTAGTGTTCAATCTTTATCACTAAGTGCTTCAAGTCATCCTCATTTTCAGCAAGCAAAGTTGTGTCGTCAGCATATCACAGGTTGTTAATGAGCCTTCCTCCAATCTTGATGCCATGTTCTTCTTCATATAGTCCAGGTTCTCAGATTATTTGCTCAGCATATAGACTGAATAAGTATGGTGAAAGGATACAACATTGACACAGTCCCTTCTTGATTTTAAACCATGCAATATTCCCTTGTTCTGTTTGAATGATAGCCTCCTGGTCTATGTACAGGTTCCTCATGAGTACAAGTAAGTGTTTTGGAATGCCCATTTTTCTCAATGTTATCCACAATTTGTTATGATACACACAATCAAATGCTTTTGCATTGTCAATATAACACAAGTAAACTTCTTTCTGGTATTCTTTGCTTTGAGCCAAGATCCATCTGACATCAGCAATGATATCCCTTGTTCCACATCCTCTCCTGAATCCAGCTGGCATTTCTGGAAGCTCTCTGTCAGTATATTGCTGCAACCATTTTTGAATTATCTTCAGTAAGATTTTACTTGTGTGTAATATTAATGACATTGTTCAATAATTTCCACATTCTGTGGCATCACCTCTCTTTGGAATGGGTACAAATATGGATCTCTTCCAGTCAGTTGGCCAGGTATCTGTCTTCCAAATCTCTTGGCATAATTCAGTGAGTGCCTCTAATGGAGAATCCATTTGTTGAAATATTCGATGGGTACTCCATCAATTACTGGAGACTTGTTCTTTGCCAATTCCTTCAGTGCAGCTTTGACTTCTTCCTTCAATACCATTGGTTCTTGATCATATGCTACCTCCTTAAATGGATGAAGATCTACCAGTTCTTTTTGGTAGAGTGACTGTGTGTATTCCTTCCATCTTCATTTGATGCTTCCTGCATCATTCAATATTTTGCCCATAGAATCTTTCAATATAGCAACTCAAGGCTTAAATTTTTTCCTCAGTTCTTTCAGCTTGAGAAATGTTGAGCATGTTCTTCCCTTTTGGTTTTCTAACTCGAGGTCTTTGCACATTTCATTATAGTAATTGTCTTTGTCTGCTTGAGCTGCTCTTTGAAATCTTCTGTTCAGCTCTTTTATCTTGTCATTTATTCCATTTACTTTAGTTATTCTCCATTCAAGGGCAAGTTTCAGAGTCTCTTCTGACACCCATTTTGGTCTTCTCTTCTTTTCTTGTCTTTTAAATAGCCTCTTGCTTTCTTCATGGATGATGTTCTTGATGTCATCCCACAGTCCTTCTGGTTTTTGGTCATTGGTATTCAATGCATCAAATAAATTCTTTAGATGGTCTCTAAATTCAGGAGGGATATATTCCAAGTCATATTTTGGCTCCTGTGGACTTGTGTTAATTGTCTTCAACTTCAAGTTGAACTTGCATATGAGCAATTGATGGTCTGTTCCACAATCATCTCCTGGCCTTGTTATAGCTGAAGATATTGAGTTTTTCATTTCCTCTTGCCACAGATGTAGTCAATATCATTTCTGTGTATGCCATCTAGTGAAGCCCATGTGTATAGCTGCCGTTTGTGTTGTTGAAAAAAGGTATTTGCAGTGAACAAGTCGTTGGTCTTGCAAAATTCTGTCATGCGATCTCCAGCATTATTTCTGTCACCAAGGCCAAATTTTCCAACTACAGGTGATTCTTCTTTGTTTCCAACTTTTACATTCCAGTCACCAGTGATAATTAACACATCTTAATTGCCCGTTCGGTCAATTTCACACTGTAGAAGTTGATAAAAATCTTCAATTTCCTCATCTTTGGTTGATGCATAAATTTGAATAATAGTTGTATTAACTGGTCTTTCTTCTAGGCATATGGATATTATCCTATCACTAACAGCATTGTGGGAGCTCTGGTAGCATAGTGCCTAAGGCACTTGACTGCTAACCAGAAGGCTGGCAGTTCAAACTCACTAGCCACTCCTTGGAAGGAAGGTTGCGCAATCCTACTTCCGTAGTGATACTGCCTCGGAAACCCAAGGAGGGGTCACTATGAGTCGGGGGTGACTCGACGACAAACAACAACAACAACAACATTGTACTTCAGGACAGATCTTGGAACATCCTTTGTGATGACAAATGCTACACCATTCCTCTTCAAATTGTCATCCCTGGCATAGTAGATCATATGTTTATCTGATTCAAAATAGCCAAAACCAGTCCATTTCAGCTCACTAATGCCTAGAATATCAATATTTATGCATTCCATTTTATTTTTGACAACTTCCAATTTTCCTAGATTCATACTTCATACATTCCGTGTTCCTATTATTAATGGGTGCTTGCAGCTGTTTTTTTTTTTTTCTCAATTTGAGTCATGCCACGTCAGCAAAAGGAGATCTTGAAAGCTTTGCTTTATCCATATCAGTAAGGCTGGTCCTACTTTGATGATGCAGCTCTTTCCTAGTCGTATTTTGAAAGTCTTTTGACCTAAGGGGCTTGTTCTCCTGTACTGTATCGGATATATTTCCCTGCTATTCATAAAGTTATGCAGTAATGTATCAGACAGTGTTTCTCTGCTATTCATAAGGTTTTCCTTGGCCAATTCTTTGAGAAGTGGATGGCCTCTTCCTTCTTCCTAATCTATCTCAGTCTGTAAGCTGCATTGAAATCTGTGCACCATGTGCAACCCTGCCAGCACTTGAAACACCAGTGACACAACCTCCAGCCTCACAGCAACACACCAGCCACAATAGTACGATAAACTGACAGAGAAGTTTGTCTTGCTTAGCTGTTCGAAACCTCTCCACTCTCCTCTTACCTGGATCACTGGTGCTGCTCTGCTCTGTTGTCCCCCTGGCTTCTCTTTTCCCTGCTTTCCTGGCTGGTGTGTGTGAGGCCTGGGCACCACCCCTTACCTTCATAAATATAAGTATTTATAACATAAAAAATAAAGTATATATCTTTATGGTATGGCTAAAACAACTTTCTGATGGATTAAATGTGTAGTGTGAGGGAAGAAGAAGGAATCAAGATGATATGTTGCTTTTTAGATTTGGGCAACTGCATGAATGGTGATATTATTACAGGAATTAGAAAGGTTTGGTGGGTGAAGTAGGGGTATATTTGGGGAGTAGGGGAAATAAAAAATTCTGTTTTGGACACACGTATTATAAACCGGGAGCTCTGGTAGCATAGTGGCTAAGACACTTGCCTGCTAACCAGACGGCTGGCGGTTCAAACCCACCAGCCACTCCTTGGAAGGAAGGTTGGGCAATCCTACTTCTGTAGTGATACTGCCTCGGAAACCCAAGGAGGGGTCGCTATGAGTCGGGGCCCACTCGATGGCACATAACAACAACAACAACATTATAAACCAAGCCATATCCACTGCCACTGGGTTGATTCTGATGCACAGCAACCCTTAGGATAGAGTAGAACTAATCCACAGGGTTTCTATGGCTGTAAATCTTTATGGAAGCAGACTATCGCAATTTTCACTCAAGGAGCAACTGCTGGGTTTGAACCACTGAGTTCTGGTTAGGAGCCCATTGCTTTAACTATGGCACTGCTGGAGCTCCTTCAATTGGCCAGGAAGCTAGAGGAGTGGGGAGTTTGTGAGAAAGGACAGAGTCTGAGAAAGAAATTTGAGAGTCTTAGTGTGTGGATGGTGTTTGAAACCATGAAGATTCATGAGGTCACCTGGGGAGCAAAGTTATTAAGAGACAGATGAGGCTTCCACTGAGCCCTGTGGATATGGCAACATTTAGAGATTTTAGAAGAGGCAGAGCCAACCCAGGACAGAGAAGCAGTGGCTGGTATCACAGAAGGAAAGCCAGGGGAGATGAGCTTTGGAACATGGAACAGAAAGTGTTTCAAGGAGAGTGTGGTTGACTATGTCAAATGGTGCTGAGAGGATGAATAAGATGAGGACTGAGGATTCTCAATTGTCTTTGGAAGAAAGGGGATAAATGCTTATCTTTGTAATAGACATTTCTTGTGAATGGTAGGGAGGAAGGCCTGATTAGAGTGGGTAGAGGAGAGGTGGGGAGTAAGGAAGTAGAGATGGCAAGTAGACATCACTTTCCTAAGGAATTTTGCTCTGTAAGGGATAGTTTAACTATCATTTCTCATCCAGATTCGCTCTCCTGACTGGATTATGCTCTGCTCTTTGCTACTATAAAATACATACTTCTTCCATGATAGTTCTTACTAAACTTTATTTTCATATTTTGATAAGATTTCTGGGTTTTTCATTAAACTTAAAACTCCATGAGGATCACACAACCATATTTCCCTTTCTTTCCATTGTATTCCCAGTACCTAGCAGAGCCTGACATATGATAGAAGCTTAAAACAGACATGTTTGGAAGATAGTGGGAATTTAATATATGCATTTGTTGGAAGAGTAAAGAAATGAGATTGTGTATGAGAGAAAGTGTTCAAACTTAAATTAGGTACTTTTTAAACGTTCCCAGCAAGTCTCCAGGAAATCCTTTTCTAATTCAATAAGGTAGGGATTTATGTGGAGAGGAGTCTTTAATGATATCCACCTAGACACTCATTTTCTCCTTGCATTGTCACAGAGCAATCTGAACTAGATTATGGCTGAAAAAATGTAATTACATTCAAGTGAATTTATTCACCCAAATTATTTGTTAATAAAGTTTCTTACACATATGTAATAAATAATTTTTTTTTTTTTCATGCAGGAAATACTATTACCACTTTTGGAAGGGATTTCATTAGAGCTAGTACTAGTGCCCACATGTGCAAATTAAGGAGCTCTGGTGACATAGTGCCTAAGGAATTTGACTGCTAACTAGAAGGTTGGTGGTTCCAACCCACCAGCTACTCCATGGAAGGGAGACTGGGCAATCTTCTTCTATAAAGATTTACCACCTCAGAAACCCAAAGGGGGCTGCTATGCATCTGAATCAACTCGATGGCACTGAGTGAGTGAGTGTTAAAATTGGTGAGAAGTCCAATATTTTAAGTCCAATCATATAAACATGATTGTTGTCATTCAATCATGTTGTGGTTTACTCCATCCTGAAAAGACATCCTACAGTTTTCTAGTTCTTAGGTGGAACAAACCTCTGGTGCCAGGCCAGAATTGTGTTATGATTGTTAGCTTTTCTGTTGCATGATGTTGTAGACACAATAATCTTATTCCATGCTTCTTGGTGTCTCTAGGTCCAGGGCTTGCCCAGGTTCTACTCCACACTAGAGCATCTTGGGTGGATTCTCTAGGCTGGGCTCTCTCAGCTTTTGTGAGTCTGAGAGCTCCAATGTCCTGTCTGTACCTGAGCTGCTGCAAGATCTTTGAACCTTGTCCTTATTCTTCAGTAAGTAACCAGTGGAACTCTGCAAACTTCTTTCCTTTTAATCTCTCCAACACAGAAAAGATTCATTTTGCCACTTCATCTACAATGAGGCTTAAGGAAGCTGAGATGACTCAGAACATTAGACCCACCACAAATGAACTTGTTTTCATTCCCAAGTGAGAAGAACCTGGCCTTAGGAAGAGCAAGGCTTAGTTCTTTCCTTCCAGATGAATTTGTAGCAACAGGAAACTAAATAAAAATTAATCTGCAACTGGTCATCCTACTATATCATGTTCTCCATAAATCACATGGTAAACACTCAACCACCCCTTCTTTTTCAGTTTGTTGTACTGTGGTGGCTTGGGTGTTGCTGAGATGCTGCAAGCTATGTCCCCAATATGTCAAATACCAACAGGGTCACCTGTGGTGGACTGGATTGAGTGGAGCTTCCAGACTAAGACAGAGTAGGAAGAAGGATGGCCAGGTTTGCTTCTGGGGGAATAAAAAATAGCCACTGAAAACTTTAGGAATTGTTTGACATAATGACAGAATATTTGCCCCTCAAGTTGGAAGGCATTCAAAATATGACTGGGGAAGAGCTGCTTCCTCAAAATAGAGTTGGCCTTAATGATGTGGATGAAGTAAACTTTTGGGACCTTAATTTGCTGATGTTGCACGACTCAAAATGAGAAGAAAAATCTGCAACCATTCATTAATAATCAGAATGTAGAATATAGAGTAGGGATCAAGGTAATTTGGAAGTTGTCAAAAATGAAATGAAACATAAAAATCGATACACTAGGCATTAGTGCCACTGCTCATCTGTCAGTTCCTTAAATGGTGGTGGCTTGCACATTGTTATGAGGCTGGAGGCTATGCCACTGGTATAATAATAATAATCTAGCTTCTCAGATTATTTGCTCAATTTACAGATTGATTAAGTATGGTGAAAAGATACCCCCCTGACACACTCCCTTCTTGATTTTACCAAACAGACTCCTGGTCTATGTACAGGTTTCTCATGAGTACAATTAAGTGTTCTGGAATTCCCATTCTTCTTAATGTTATCCATAATTTATTATGATCCACACAATCGAATGCTTTTGCATAGTCAATAAACACAAGGACACATCTTTTGGGTATTCTTTGCTTTGAGCCATGATCCATCTGACATTAGCAATGGTATCCCTTGTTCCTTGCCTTCTTCTGAATCCAGCTTGCATTTCTGGAAGTTCTCTGTCAAAGTACTGCTGCACCATTTTTGAACTATCTTCAGTAAGATTTTACTTGCATGTGATTTAAGGTATTATTCGATAATTTCCACATTATGTGGGATCACCTTTCTTTGGAATGGGTACAAATATGGATCTCTTCCAGTCAGTTGGCTAGGTAGCTGTCTTCCAAATCTCTTGGTATAGCTCAGTGAGTGCCTTGAGCGGGGCATCCATTTGTTGAAACATTTCAATGGGTATTTCGTCAATTCCTGAGTCCTTGTTCTCTGCCACATACTTCAGTGCAGCTTTGACTTCTTCCAATTCTTTTTGGTACAGTGACTCTGTGTATTCCTTATATTTTCTTTAGATGTTTCCTGAATCATTCAATATTTTACCCATAGAATCTTTCAATATTGTAACTCAAGGCTTGAATTTTTTTCTTAAGTTCTTTCAGCTTGAGAAATGCCTAGTATGTTCTTCTCTTTTGGTTTTCTAATTCCAGGTCTTTGCACATTTCATTATAATAATTGACTTTGTCTTCTCGAGCTGCTTTTGGAAATCTTCTGTTCAGCTCTTTTATTTTGTCATTTCTTCCATTTGCTTTGGCTACTCTTCACTCAAGGGCAAGTTTTAGAGTCTCTTCTGACATACATTTTGGTCTTTTTTTCCTTTGCTGTCTTTTTAATGACCTTTTTCTTCATGGATGATGTTCTTGATGTCATCCCACAATTCCTCTGGTTTTTGGTCATTGGTGTTCAATGCATCAAATCTATTCTTTAGATGATCTCTAAATTCAGGAGGGATATAATAAAGGTCATATTTTTGCTCTTGTGGACTTGTTTTAATTGTCTTTAGCTTTAGCTTGAACTTGCATATGAACTGTCGATGGTCTGCTCCACAATCAGCTCTTGGCCTTCTTTTGGCTGAAGATATTGAGCTTCTCCATCTCCTCTTGCCACAGATGTATTCAATTTGATTCCTGTGTACTCAGTCTGGTGAAGCCCATGTGTATAGCCACCATTTGTGGCATTGAAAAAAGTATTTGCAATGAATAAGTCATTGGTCTTGCAAAATTCTATCACGTGATCTCCAATGTTCCGTGCCAATGAATGCCACACCAAATGAAAAACAAACCAAACTCACTGCAGTCAAGTTGGATCTGACTCATAGTGACCCCTCCTTGGGTTTCCAAAGCAGTATCACTACAGAGTATATTGCCCAATCTTCCTTCCAAGGAGTGGCTGGTGGGTTTCCCCTTCAATCTGTCATTCCAAACATAGTATAACACATTCTAAGCATAGTATAACACATGTTTGGCCATTCAAAATGTCCCAAACCAGTCCATTTCAGCTCACTAATGTGGGAAGCCAGGGTGGACAGCGAAATACAGGTAAGGGGAGAGAGCATCCCCACCCACGCAGCAAGTAGGAGCCAGGGTGGAAAGCTAGAACAGGTAGGGGGAAGGCCAGAAAGTGGGCAGAGAGGTTTTTGGACAGCTAAGGGAGACGAACTTGTCTGTCAGTTTGTCTTACTGTGGTGGCTTGCATGTTACTGTGAGGCTGGAGGCTGTGCTACAGGTGTCTCAAATGCCAGCAGGGTTGCTCATGGTGGACAGGTTTCAGTGGAGCTTCCAGACTGAGACAGACTCAGAAGAAGGATGACATCATCTCTTCTCAAAGAATTGGCCCAGGAAAACCTTATGAATAGCAGTGAAACACTATCTGATGTATTACTGGACAACTTCATGAATAGCCCTGAAACATTGTATGATACAGTGCCCAAAGGTGAGCCCCTCAAATCAGAAGGCCCTCAAAATACCACTGGGAAAGAGCTGCCTCATCAGAGTAGAACTGATCTTAATGATATGAATAAAGTAGAGCTTACAGGACCTCCATTTGCTGATGTGCCATGACTCAAAATGAGAATAAACAGTTGCAAACATTCATTAATAATCAGAACAAGGAATGTATGAAGTATAAATCTAGGAAAATTAGAAGTTGTCAAAAATGAAATGGAATGCATTAAGATTGGTATCCTAGGCATTAGTGAGCTGAGATGGACTGGTTTTGGCTGTTTTGAATCAGACAACCATATGATTTACTATGCTCAGAGTGACAAGTTGAAGAGGAATGGTGCGACATTCATCATCACAAAGAATGTTTCAAGATCTATCCTGAAGTGCAATGCTGTCAGTGATAGGATAATATCCATACATCTACAAGAAAGGCGGGGTTAATATGACTACTATTCAAATTACACACCAACTACCAAAGCCAAAGACAAGGATATTGAAGATTTTTACCAACTTCTGCAATCTAAAATTGACGGAACATGCAATCAGGATGTATTGATTATTACTGGTGATTGGAATGTGAAAGTTGAAAACAAAGAAGAATCATTGGTAGTTGTAAAATTTGGCCTTGGTGACAGAAATAACCCTGGAAATTACATCATAGAATTTTGCAAGATCAGTGACTTATTCATTGCAAATGCTGTTTTTCAACAACATAAATGGCAGCTATACATGTTGACCTTGCTGGATGAAATACACAGGAATCAGATTGAGTACTTCTGTGACAAGAGGTGAGGGAGAAGCTCAATATCTTTAGCTAAAACAAGGCCACAAGCTGATTATGGAACAGACCATCAATTGCTCATGTTCAAGTTCAAGGTGAAGCTGAAGACAATTAAAACAGGTCCACAAGAGCCAAAATAGACCTTGATAATATCCTTCCTGAGTTCAGAGACCAGATTTGCTGCCCTGAAAAAATAATGACCAAAAAGCAGAGAAATAGTGGGATGATATTAAGAACATCATACGTGAAGAAAAAAAAAGTTCATTAAAGAGACAGGAAAGGAAGAAAAGACAAAAATGGATGCTAGAAGAGACTCTGAAACTTGCCCTTGAACAGAAACTAGCTAAAGCAAATGGAATAAATGACAAGATCAAAAAACTGAACAGAAGATTTCAAAGAACAGCTCAAGAAGACAAAGTCAATTTTTATAATGAAAAAATGTACAAAGACCTGGAATTATAAAACCAAAAAGGAAGAACACTCTTGGCATTTCTCAAGCTGAAAGAAGTGTAGAAAAAATTCAAGCCTCGAGTTACAATATTGATTCTAGAGGCAAAATATTGAATGATGCAGAAAACATCAAAAGATGGAAGAAAAACACAGAGTCACTGTACTAAAAAGAATTGGTCAATGTTCATCCATTTCAGGAGGTGGCATATGATCAAGAACCAATAGTATTTAAGGAAAAAGTCAATTCTACACTGAAGTAACTGGCAAAGAACAAGGATCCAGGAATTGACAAAATACCCATTGAAATGTTTCAACAAATGGATGCCTGTTTGAGGCACTCAGTCAGCTATGCCAAGAGATTTGGAAGACAGCTACCTGGCCAACTGACTGGAAGAGATCCATATGTGTACTTATTTCAAAGAAAGGTGATCCAAAAGAATGTGGAAATTATCAAACAATATCATTAATATCACACACAAGTAAAATCTTACTGAAGACAGTTCTTGCATCCAGAAATGCAAGCTAGATTCAGAAGAGAGCAAGGAACGAAGGATATCGTTGGATGTTAGCTGAAAGCAAAGAATACCCAAAAGATGTTTACTTATGTTTTATTGACTATGCAAAAACATTCAGTTGTGTGGATCATAACTAATTATGGATAACATTAAGAAGAACTGGAATTCCAGAACACTTAGTTGTGCTCATGAAGACCTATACATAGACCAGGAGGCTGTCATTTGAATGGAACAAGGGGACACTGCATAGTTTCAAATGAGGAAGGGAGTGCATCAGGGTTGTACCTTTCACCATACTTATTCAATTTGTATGCTGAGCAAATAATCTGAGAAGCTGGACTATACAAGGAAGAACGTGGCATCAGGATTGAAGGAAGACATATGAGATATGCAGATGATACAATTTTGTTTGCTGAAATTGAGGATGACTCGAAGTACTTACTGATGAAGATTAAAACTACAGTCTGCAGTATGGATTACATCTCAACATAAAGAAAATGGAAATCCTCACAACTGGACCAATAAGCAGTATCAAAATAAATGGAGAAAAGATTGAAATTGTTAAAGATTTCATGTTGCCTGGTTTCACAATTAACATCAATGGAAGCAGCAGTCAAGACATCAGATGACATATTGCATGGGGCAAATGTGTTGCAAAAGACCTCTTTAAAGTGAAGTGCTGAAGAACAAAGATATTTCTTTGAAGACTAAGGTGTGCCTAACCCAAGCCATGGTATTTTCAATCACCTCATATGCATGTGAGAGCTGGACACTGAATAAGGAAGACCAAAGAAGAGTTGGTGCTTTTGAGTTGTGGTGTGGGAGAAGAATACTGAAAGTACCAAGGATGTCTAGAAGAACTGACAAATCTGTCTTGGAAGAAATGCAGCCGGAATGCTCCTTGGAAGCAAGAATGGACAGACTTCATCTCACCTACTTTGGTCATGTTGTCAGAAGGACCATTCTTTGGAGAAGGAAATCATGCTTGTAAAGTGGAGGGTCAACGAAGAAGGGGGAAGACCCTCAATGATGTGAATTGACACAGTGGTTACAACAATGGTTTCAGGTATAGCAAGTATTTTGAGGATGGCACAAGACCAGGCATTGTTTCTTTCTGTTGTACATTGGGTTGTTATGAGTTGGAGCTGACTCGATGGCACCTAACAACAACAATGAGTATTAGTGACTTGAAATGGACTGGTACTGCCCATTTGGAATCAGACAATCATATGGTCTGCTATGCTGGGAACAAGAAATGGAAGAGGAATGGCATCTCATTCATAGTCAAATAGAACATTTTAAGATCTATACTGAAAGACAATTCTGTCAGTTATAGGATAATGTATCTATATAACCACAAAGAAAATCTTCTAATATTACTATTATTCAAATTTATGCACCAATCACTAAAGCTAAAGATGAAGAAATCGAAGATTTTTACCAACTTCTGCAGTCCGAAATTTACCAAACATATAATCAAGTCTCTTGATAATTACTGGTGATTGAAATGTGAAAGTTGAAAACAAAGAAGCATGGGTAGTTGGAAAATATGGCCTCGGTGATAGAAATGGTGCCAGAGATTACATGATAGAATTTTGTATGAGCAACAATTTAGTTATTGCAAATACCTTTTTTCAACAGCATAAATGATGACTGTACACATGACTCTCACCAGGTAGAATACACAAGAATAATATCAACTACATCTGTGGAAAAATGTTATTGAAAAGCTCAATATTATCAGTCAGAACAAAAGCAGGGGACTGACTTGGGAACAGATCATCAATTGCTCAAATGTAAGTTTAAGTTGAAACTGAAGAAAACTGAAATAAGTTCACAAGAGCCAAAATATGACATTGATTACATCCCACCTGAATTTAGAGGCAATCTGAAGAATAGATTTGATGCATTGGACACCAGTGAAGATCAAATGAATCATGGGATGACATCAAAGGCTTCATGAAGAAAGCAAAAGGTCACTAGAAAGACAGGAAAGAAAGAGAAGACGAAAGTGGTTCTCAGAAAAGTCTCTGAAACTTGTTCTAGAATGGAGAGTAGCTGAAGTGAATAAAAGAAATGATGAAGTAAAAGCTGGACAGAAGATTTCAAAGAGCAGCTCAAAAGGACAAAGATAAGTATTATAAAGCAATGTGCAAAGACTTGAAATTGGAAAATCAGAGAGGAAGAACATGCTTAGCATTTTTCAAGCTGAAAGAACTGAAGAAAAAATTCAAGCCTTGAGTTGCAATATTGATGGATTCTATGGGCAAAATATTGAACAATGCAGGAAATGTCAAAAGAACATGCAAAGAACATACAGAATCACTGTACCCAAAATAACTTGTTGATGTTCAACCTTTCAAGAGGTAGCATATGATTAAGAGCTGATGGTTTTGAGGAAGTTCAAGCTGCACTGAAGGAGTGGGTGAAAAGAAGGCACTGGAAATTGATGGAATACCCATTGAAATGTTTCAACAAATGTGTGCAGTGCTGGAGGTGCTCACTCATTTATGCTAAGAAATTTGGAAGACAGCTACCTGGCCAACCAACTGGAAGATATCCATTTTTCCACCCATTTCAAAGAAAGCTAATCCAACATAATGTGGAAATTATTGAGCAATATCATTAATATCACAGACAAGTAAAATTTTGCTAAAGATAATTCAACAGTTGCAATACTATATTGACAGGGAACTGCCAGAAATTCAAACTAGATTCAGAAGCGGATGTGGATTGAGGGATATTGCTGATGTCAGATGGAGCTGGGCTGTAACAAAGAATACCAGAAAGATTTTCACCTGTGTTTTACTGACTATAGAAAGGCATTCAACTATGCAGATCATAACAAATTATGGATGACATTATGAAGAATGGGGAATCTAAAACATACAATTGTACTAATGAGGAACATGTACATAGAATGAGAACATATCAAGGGGATACTGCACAGTTTAAAATCAGAAATGGTTTGTGACAGACTGTTGTGTATATTGCATCATACTATACAATCTGTATGCTGAGCAAATAATCTGAGAAGCTGGACTATATGAAGAAGAATGAAGCATCAGGATGGGAGGAAGACTCACTAACAACCTGCGATATGCAGAAGACACAACATTACTTGCTCAAAGTGAAGAAGGCTTTAAGCACTTACTGATAAACATTAAAGACTATAGAGAGGTCTGGTAAGAAGGCAGAATAGGCAGACAAACTACACAAACCCTCTTCAACAAAGAAGAAAGGAATCAATTAACACATATACAGGAGATAATCATGGAGCCCTGAGCTTTGAAGGGAAGGATGCAGAAGTGGACTAGACTCCAAATGGTGGAAGAGCCTGCATGAGAACAACAAAAAGGGAGACATACGGAGCTGTGGATTGTCAATGATCCTGATGGTGCAGACAGCTTGGATATTGCCAAGTGGTGTTAGGACCTAAGTATTAGCCTAAAGATCAGCCCTGTTAACCAGGGGCTACACAGAGGACTGCATAGGTGGCTGGTGAATAAAAGGGGAAGCAGCAAAGAGGGAGATGGGCTGAGCTATGGACTTTTGGCTGTCTGGAGGGTGCAGCCATTTTGAAAGTTTACAAGCAGTTCAACCATTTTAGATATTTAAAGTGACAGTCATTCTCTTGGGTTCCAGGGACCTAAGAATAGGCTCCACTTGCTGGGAATAGCAAGGACATACCAGACATTGAGGACTGCAAAGATGCTGTATTCATCTTCTTACTCTTATACCGCATACCCTTTTGGTGAACAGAGGTGAGGTCATCCCCCATTCCCACCCACCTTCTGTGCCAGCAGGAATTCCATCCCAGTCTGTGCTCTGATGGACCTGGATGCCCTGCCACAACCCACTTAGATTTTTTTTTAGTTTTTGTCTGTTTGAAAATTATTATTATTTTTTTCATCCTTTTAATTATTATTCTTTCCTCTTCCCTTCTAGTTTTCAGCTTTTTCTCTCTTCTCTTTTCCTGGTTTCCATGTTTTTCTTTCTTTGGTTCTCCCCATTCCTTGTTTTTCTTTTTGCATTTTTCTCCTTCATTATTCTCCTACTCCACTTCTTTTCTCTTACTCCACCCTTCCTAGATATTGTAGGTCTCCCCTGCCCTTTTTATATTCATATCTCTTTTGGCTTTTAAAAGTATTTCTTTAAATATTTTTTCTCATTTACTATCTTTTCATTTTTTTTTCTATTTTCCTGTATGTTTATGCAGTGTGTGTTTTTCATCTTCTTGCTTTTACTTTTTTGATGATTTTTCAATTGTTTTTGTCTGAGTGGGAGAGAGCAACCGTGCCCATATGACCCAACTGCATCCACACCTCCTGCAGCTCAACTTACTGAGAGCTACCACTTCCTTCTGCACCAACTGGCCAATGATACATGATTACCAATAAAAGCATGACTCACCTTAATTGCTCTTCACAAACAGTTAACAAAGATCTATACAGCCACTCTTATTCTCTAACACACCCACCAGGAGTCAAGTGATGAGTGCATAAGTGCTGTCAACTAGTGAATAGAGGGGTACAGTACCCTGCTTACTCAGATACAGCCAAGAAAACTGAAGAAAATGAAAACCTTGTGAGAATCACTCCAACATACAATCATCAATCAAATATAAATACAAAAAGTCATCATGTCTCAGAGACAACAGACTTTCACAGTTCACACAAGAGGCAAGATAAAGCAGTAGAAACAAGGGAGCAGGATACAGGCCCAGAACACATCCCTGAGGAAGAAACAGTATTCAAACTCCCTGATAAGGAACTCAAAAGAATTATATTTAGGTACCATTCTGGTTACCTAGTGCTGCTCTGTCAAGAATATACCACAAATGGGATGGCCTTAACAAACAGGAGTTTTTTCTCTTATTGTTTGGAGGCTTTAAGTCCAAGTTCAAAGTGCCAGGCTTAAGGGGCTGGGTGAAAGCCCCTCAAACTTGGGGTCCAGCTCTGCCTCTGCTCCTGGCCCACTGGAGCTAGAGGCATTTTTTCACTCAGACAGCTGCTGGCTGCTGAGGCTGACAAACCCAAGGTTGACAAGTAAAAACGTACAGTATCAATGTTACCAAACCACACAGCAGGGCAACAATTTAAGTTCATTCTAAGTTCCAAGGTCAGCAGAGCATAGCAGGCTGCTGAACAATGATACAGCTACATGCAGGGTCCAAGCATGCCATAAGGTAGAGACCATTCCCCAAGGCTTCTGCTTATATACAGGAAGCAGACCAAATACCTAAAGCAGCTACTCAGCTGCTTGTGGTAAATCCCACCATGGAGTTGATTACCAGTCTCATCATGGGTAATACTACATCTAGCTGTCCAGCCACTCAACCAGGCCCAGCCAAGTTGACACAAATTTAACTACCACAGGTACCTTCAACAGATTGAGAGACAGATCAAGGAAAACATTGACAAAACCATAGAACAATTTCAGAAGCAAATACAAAAACAAAATGACAAAATACATGAAAAATTAGAAATGACACAAAATCTACAGAGAGAAATCCAGAAGATTCATACTAAATTTTCAGAAATAAGTAACACATTGAAAAGACAAAGGGGTAGAATCTAATCAATGGAAGACAGAATTAATGAGATTGAACACAAATATCATGATTCTTCTTTGGAAAGGGATCAATCAGAAAAAAGATCAAAACAAAATGAAGAAAGCCTAAGGTTCATGTGGGATACCATCAAAAAGAATAACCTACATGTAATCGGAATTTCAGAACAGGAAGAGACAAATAAAACCACTGAGAAAATTGTCAAAGATTTGTTGGAAGAGAACTTCCCTGATATGATGAAAGATGAGAATATATCTTTTCAGGAAGTCCAACAAACCCCAACCAGGATAGACCCCAAAAGAAAACCACCAAGACACATCATAATCAAACTCTTCAAAACCAAAGACAAAGAAAGAATCTTGAAAGCATCATGGGAAAAATTAAAAGGTTACCTACAAAGGGCAACCAATAAGACTAAGCTCTGATTTCTTACCAGAAGCCATGCAGGTGAGAAGACAATGGGATGGTGTATATAAAACCCTTAAAGAGAAAAATTTCCAACCAAGAACTATATACTCAGCAAAATTGTCCCTCAGATATGATGTTGAAATCAGAAGATTTTCAGATAAGCAGAAATTAATGGAATTTGTTAAAACCAGACCAACCTTATAAGAGATATTACAGGGAGTCCTTTGGACAGAGAACCAATAATAGCAAACAACAACCGACCATTAATACACATAATGACATAACCCAGAAACAAATTCAGTTATCAAAGTATCCAAAGTAAAATAAGCTTACAAAATTGTAAACAGGGAACCAGAGACATCAACTGGCAAACTAGGATAGCTACAAAACAAAAAGAGGGAAAAAATAGTGTAGTTACAGAACTTCTATTTGGTGAGGAAGTCAAGAGAATTGCAAGATAGAATGGACTGCTCTAAACTTGGAGAGAAATTTATAAATCACAAGATAACCTCAAAGAAAAATGATAAACCTTCACATCACAATAAAAAAGATAAACCTTCACATCACAATAAAAAAGAGGACAAGCACAAATATTTTGCAAATACTCAAATAACAGCAAAGAAGGAAATGATAACATGATTCATAAACAAAATGAGCTCAGCACAAAAAAGAATATATGGGACAAAGAAACCAGGAACACCACAAACAAACACATAACAAAATGACAGCAACAAATTTGTATTGTTAATAATGACAACAAGTAATGTAAATGGATTAAATGTACCAGTCAGGAGACACAGAGTTGCAGAGGAGATAAGAAAACATAACCTCTCAATATGGTGTCTACAAGAGACACACCTTAGAGACAAAGACAAAAATAGACTAAAAATCAAAGGTTGGAAAATGACATATCAAGCAAATGGCAACCAAAAAAGAGCAGGAGTGGCAATATTAATTTCTGATCAAATTGACATTAAGACAAAAACCACTGTAAGAGACAAGAAAGGACATTATATAATAATTAAAGGAACAATCAAACAAGAAGATATAACTGTAATAAATATCTATGGACCCAATGAAAGAACCCCAAAATACACAAATCAGACTTTAACAGAATTGAGAAAGAAGTAGATGACTCCATTGTCATAGTAGGAAACTTTAAAACACCGCTTTCAATGAAAGATAGGACAACTGGAAAGAAACTCAACAAAAACACAGAAGTAAACAATACAATTCACTAACTTCATCTTATAGACATCTGCAGAGCACTTGACCCAACAACAGCACAATATACCTTCTTTCCCAGTTCACATGGGACATTCTCCATGATAGATCATATGTTAGGCCATAAAGCAAGCCTTAAATAAATTTAAAAACATTGAAATACTGCAAAGCATCTTCTCAGATCACAATGCTATCAAATTAGAAATCAACACTAGGAAGATCAAGGTAGAAAGAGCAAACACATGGAAATTGAACAACACCCTCCTTAAGAATGACTAGGTAATAGAAGAAATAAAAAATGAAGTAAAAACATTCCTTGAATGAAATGAGAATAAAAACACAACATACCAAAATCTTTGGAACACAGAAAAAGCAGTGATCAGAGGCCAATTTACAGCAATAAATGCACACATCAAAAAAGAAGAAAGAGCCAAAACCAACACCTTAAATCAACATCTCCAACAATTAGAAAAAGAACAGCAAGAAAAGCCTATAGTCACCAGAAGAAAGGAAATTATAACAAAGATTCAAGCAGAAACAAATGAAACAGAAAATAGAAAGACAATAGAAAAAATCAATAAGACTATAAGTTGGTTTTTTGAAATGATTAATAATATTGACAAACCACTGAATATTTATATTAGGTAGATACACTCCTTGGAGAGATCAATCATGGGAGAATAGAAGGGCTGTCCATGCACAGGGAGACAGCTCGGGGGGCAGGAGTGCATGGGGTCAGGATACAGGGAAGAGGTCACTATGGGGAGGAAGTGGGAAGAGAGCTATTGCATTGTGGGAAACTGCAGTCAATGTCATGAGAAAAAGTGTATGTGAAGTGCTGTGTGGAAAATTATTTGCTCTGTAAACCTTCACCCAAATCACAATAAAAATTAAAAAAAAAAAAGATCAAAAACTATAACCTTCAGTATGGGTTACACCTCGATTTAAAGCCAATAAAAATCCTCACAACTGGAACAATAAGCAACAGCACTACAAATGGAGAAATAAATGAAATTGTCAAGGATTTCATTTTACTTGGATCCACAGTCAATGCCCATTGAAACAGCAGTCAAGAAATCCAACAACATATTACATTCAGCTCATCTGCTGCAAAGGATCTCTTTAAAGTATTTTACAGCAAACATGTCACTTTGAAGAAAAAGGTGCATCTTACTCAAGCCATGGTATTTTCAATAGTCTCATATGCATGTGAAAGTTGGACAATGAATAAGGTAGACCACAGAAGAACTGATGCATTTGAATTGTGGTGTTGGTGAAGAATATTAAATGTATCACTAAGTGCTAGAAGGACGAACAAATCTGTTTTAGCGAAAGTACAGCCAGACTGTTCCTTAGAAACAAAAATGGCCATTGTAACCTCTTTTACTTTGGTCATGTTACCAGAAGGGCTCAGTCCTTGGAGAAGGATATCATGTTTGGTAAAGTAGAAGGTCAGTGAAAAAGGGGAAAACCCTCAAGGAGGTGGATTGACACAGTGGCTGCAACTATTGGCTCCAGCATGAATAATGATTGTGAGGAAGGCACAGGATCAGGCAGTGTTTCGTTCTGTTGTATGGAGGGTCGCTATGAGTTGAAATTGGCTTGCTATCACCTAACAACAACAAACACTCAAAACATGCTTGTTGAATGCACTCATTCCAACACTATGTAAGAAATGAGCAAGCCTGCTTTAATATTTAGATAACATTTTAAATTGGCATTTTACATTAATGGTTGGACTAAAGGGCTTACAAGTTTGTTTTATTGAATGTAAAGTTAAATACTATCTTAAACACTGTAACCTTTAGCATTCTTAATTTGTCTGAAGTATTTCACCAACAAATCTGATATATTTCCATATGCCTAACCAAAGATTCTAAACTAATGTAAGATTCCATTTTTTGATATTTTATCTTCTTCATTTGGAGAGCAGAAACATTTATTTTAGTGGTCTAAAGCATGTATTTACAATCTGCAATTTTGGGTTTTGTAAGCACTGTATTCACAGGCAAAGAATGATCAAGTTCATGCATCTCTCTTTGTTCCTCCCTGATACTTATTGTCAAAAGCCCACGCTTCTCTGGTCACAATGTTGTCTGATAGGTCTGGCCTTTGTGGCTATCTGTTATTTTCCTTGATTTCTGGGATTACAATAAGTGACCAGAAACAGTCTGTCTCCCAGGATACAAGCCCATTGAAATGTCTGGGAAATGAGAGCAATTAGGATCAGCTCATTAACTGTGATGATTTCTAATACATCATACTGAGCCTGCATTCCTGTTTGGTCGAAGGTATTGCCCATTAGCCTGCATCTGGACAATCATCTTTCCGTTTGATTTCTTTCAAAAAGCTCATACTGTACAACTGTCTTTCATGAGCATTTACAATTAATACAGTGGCTTTCAGAAAGTATGTTTGAAAGATATACTTGTTTTAGCTATTAGAATATGTATTTATAATTGTATTTGATTTTGAGAATGTTACTTAAGTCTTATGTTGTTAGTTGCTGTCAAGCGGACTCCACCTGATGGTGACCCCGTGTCTGTCAGAGTAGAACTGTGCTCCACAGGGTTTCAAGGCTGTGATCTTTCGGAAGCAGATCCCCAACCCTTACTTCCAAGGTGCCTATGGGAGGGTCCAGCACTTAAGCGTTCACAAAACCCAGTCTCAGGTTAGCATGTTTTCTAAGAGAATTTTTTGGGTAGTTTGAAAAAGGAGCCATAGCCCCAGTTCAATGCAGATTCAAATGAGAATATAGCTATATTTTCCGGCCCTGCCTTTGACTAGCTAAGTGGCATCAGGCAAATCCCTTGCAGGTAGTGAGTGGATGGGCTAAGCCAGTGCTTCCCTGCCTTGGTGAAGAACCCGCTAAGGAGCTTTTAAAAATATAAATTCCCAGGCATTACCCCAGATCAATTACCTCAGATATTCTGGGGTGGGATCTGGCACTGGTATTTTTAGACAGCTTTTCCAGGTGATTTTACTGTGCAGTCAGAATTGAGAACCAATAGACTAGATGATCTATAAATGTTCTTCCAGCTTTCACATTCTATGAATAATTTCAGTTTGTTTTCCTAAGAACAAGCTTTTTATTATACTATAGTCTTTTTATTAAAATTGTTGATGGCACTTTCATTGTCCAATTTGCAATTTAAAGATGAGGTAATTTGAAGATATAAACATCAATATTTTATGCTTTGGAGATCTCTAACAATGCACAGCTGGAGAGTCAGGCAGTTTTGGTATTGTGGGGGCTGCCAGTCGGTATGTAAATGAAGGGCAGTTCCACAGACCTGTCAGTCACTTGACCAGGCTCTGTGTATCCAAGAGCTTGACTTTCTGCCAAAGGATATTCCTACTTGGACATCAAGATCAGGACATAGATCATCTTAAATCAACTGAATAGAGTTCTTTAGCTTAACACTTAAGAAACCATTGAGTAGAACTCCAAATGTGAAAGCAGGTAAGTAAGTCTAATGTGCAGCCTGGGTTGGAAAACACTGATTTAATCCAATTCTTTATAAAATGTGAAATATACTCTAGACATCCTATAATTAATTACCGTATGTTTAACACAGAACTAGCTATGTGATTTTGGACAAGCTGATTGTCTTCTCTCAAGGAGAGTTCTTATTTGTAATAAGGAGCTAATGATAATACCTTTTAATTGGTTTGTAATGATGCTTGGTTGAGACAATTTGAATAAGGGGCTCAGCCCAGTGTCTGGAACATGGTAATCACTCACAAATATTACCTATTACTACTTTATTATTATTATTATTATTATTTTTTTTTATTATGAGGATTTGGGTGAAGATTTACAGA
>NW_006921641.1:1464389-1481288 GCF_000298275.1 Orycteropus afer afer | reverse complement strand
CGGAAACCCAAGGAGGGGTCGCTATGAGTTGGGTTTGACTCGACGGCACATAACAACAACAACAACAACAATTGCATTTGAAGATTTGCTAAGGAAGATCTTGACTTTCCTTAAAAGAACAACTAGTTGTTTTTATAAAACAATCCATATCTAATGTAATTGTTTTTGAAACTTTAAGAAATCATAATAAAAGAAGAAATTATTTTCAGGCTTATCATATATGCATTAACACATACAACTATTTTTCTTCTACCTCCTCTTCCCTGGATCAATTTCACTACATTATACTCTGTTTACTCATTTAGCCTTGTATATAATAATTTTCTCATACCATTACATTTTTTAGTGCCTAAGGCACTTGACTGCTGACCAGAAGGCTGGTGGTTCAAACCCACCAGCCACTCCTCGGAAGGAAGATGGGGTAATCTACTTCCGTAGTGATACTGTCTTGGAAACCCAAGGAGGGGTCGCTATGAGTCGGATCTGACTCGACGGCACATAACAACAACAACAACAACAAATTACATTTTTTGAAGAAATCATTTTCAGTGCTGCATAATATTCTATTCTTTGGGTGGATAATTTATCTATTTCTTTACAGTTGGTCATTTAGATTGTACTTGCTTTATTTCAGTTATTCATAATGCTATAAATAAAGAATATATGCTAGTGTGATTTATAGGTAGGTGAAACTGATGATAGTACTAGGCATTAGTTCTGATATTAATGAGGGCCAAATCTAGTGGTTGTGTTAGTAGCAGGTTGGAAGTTTATGTCTTGTGTTAATTTTCATCTGATCATTAACTTGCAGCCTGATTCGGAGCTTGTTTCTAAACTTAAAAAACAATTAGTTTTTCAATGAATGCAGTCCATTCTTTCTTCAATATTCTACTTCCTAGTCCACTGAGTACAGTGCCTAAGGCATTTGACTGCTAACCAGAAGGTTGGAAGTTCAAACCCACCAGCCACTTCTTGGAAGGAAGATGGAGCAATCTACTTCTGTAGTGATACTGCCTCGGAAACCCAAGGAGGGGTTACTATGAGTGGTAATTGACTTGACAGCAGTGAGTTTGGGTTTTTTTTTTGGTAGTCCAGTGAGCTATTCTTTAATAGAAGTACACATCACTTAATGTCCCATTATGTTCTATAAAACAGGATCTTATGTGATTTGACCATTGTGTGAATGCCATGTGTAAGAGTGGAGCAAGAGGAAGCAAGCAGGGTGGGAGTGGCACTTGCCCAGCTCTGCTCACAGTTCTGTCTGCCTACGCAGCAGGAGAATCCCATGCCCAGAGCCAGGTGCTCTGCCTCACCTACCTGTATCATAATTGTGGTCAAGTGTTGCAAGAGTCGGGCTTGGGTCTTTAAAACCGTTAAAATCCATTGCCATAGAGTTGATTCTGACTCATACCAACTCCCATAGGTTTTCCAAGGCTGTAAATCTTTCCAGAAGTAGATTGCCCCATCTTTCTCACATGGAGTGGCTGGTGGGTTGGAACTACTGACCTTATGGTTATCAGCCAAATGCCTTACCCACTGCACCACCAAGGCTCCCTTAAAACCATTAGGGGGGGAAATAACAAAAGGAGAGCTGCTTTCCCTTTAAAAACAAACAAATTGATGGGACCATGGATGTGTATGTAGCTGAACTGACATTAAACAACACATATCTGCACACAGATTGGACTGAATGATACTATAACTTTCCAAACCCCCCCCCCCAAAAAAAAAACAAACCAAAAAACAGTGCAAAGCTTTTCAACTTAATTCTCTTCCACTCATGATACCTTTTTGGGATAAATGCTGATAATGTTCCACCTCATTTCACAAAGTAGTTCTTATGGCTTAAAAGAATCACAGAAAAAAGAAGGAATATATGAGAATGGGATTATGAAAAATAAATACCTACAAAGGTAAGAGTTTAGGGGCTTTGGTGGCATAGTGCCTAAGGCATTTGACTGCTAACCAGAAGGCTGGAGGTTCAAACCCACCAGCCACTCCTTGGAAAGAAGGTTGGGCAATGTACTTCCATAGTGATGCTGCCTCGGAAACCCAAGTAGGGGTCACTATGAGTCGGGTCTGACTCAATGGCACATAACAACAACAACAAGGATAAGAGTTTAAACTGAAGAGAAAGCTTTATAACACAAAAATGTGGCCCAAAGGACCCCCACAATTACTAATGCTGAGCTAGAATTAGGTCCTGAATTGCCAAAGTGAAATGGAAACCGTATCATCACATAATTCATAATGATCTCAAAGCAAGAACATACCGTGCATTGGGGGTGAATATTCTGCAGAGCAGAGAAACAGTTTTACTTCATTCAACATATTTAGTAAATTCTGTTAAAGTTATCCTAGAGTATTTCATGTTGCTCTTAAGAAATATCTTTCCACCGGAGCATATTGCATGAAAAACAGAAAATTAAAATCCCCAAAGATGGACACTGTTTACATTCAAAACATGTGTGGCTTGTTTCAGCGGGGTTTGATCTGAGATGTCAAGGCTCTCTTTAAATTTATTTATTCATGTTTAAATAGATAATGCATTCACATTGTTTCAAAATATATATAAGTGCACCCTCTCATCGCTGTCTTCCATATATCTAGTTCATTATCGTCAGGGAAACTGAAGTTAACCTGTTTCCTATTCCTATCTGTCTTTAGCATTCTGAGGATTTGATATCCCTGAGTGGTGCAAACAGTTCATGTGTTTGACTGCTAATGTTGGAGGTTCGAGTCTACCCAGAGGTGCCTTGGAAACAAGTCCTGGTGAGGTATTGAGAAATCAGCCATTGAAACCCTATAAAGCACTGTTCTACTCTGACACACATGGGGTTGTGATGAGTTGGAAAAGAAGCAATGGCAGTTGGAACTGAGGATTAGAAGAGAAGATGAAATGAGATCAAGAAAAAAAAACAATACAATTTATCAGATGATTTTTACACATTAAAAAAAACAAAAAATCAAACTCACTGCCACTGAGTCGATTTCGACCCATAGCGGCCCCTGCTTGGGTTTCTGAGGCGGTATCTCTACAGAAGTAGATCTCCCACATGGCTAGGAGAAAGAGCAATGCCAACAACTGCATGCCCACAACGTGCACTCAGTTTGTTTTTGTGATATCTGTGGTCACACAGGCCCCTCCTCCCAGTCTTGGTTTAATACTCTCACCATCTTGAAATTCTTAATAATTTGCATTTTGTTCTGGGCTCCACAAATTATGTATGTAGCCAGTCCTGTCTGTGGTACTTGACAGATGAACAAGAGAATAATTTATGAATTGAGTAGCTCTTGACTGACACGGAGCACATCACTTGCTCTGAATAAAATTCAAAATCTCATGTATTTCTGAGGTCCACTGTTGAAACATTTGATGAAAGGGTGAGAAACTTCTTGGTAGAATACAATTTCTAAAGAATGTGAAAATACAAAACTGAATAATAACAAACTGTCTTCAAATGCTAAATTCCAGATTAAAAAAAATGTCAATTTTGACTCGTAGTGACCCTGTAAGACAAAGTAGAACTACCCCATAAGGTTTCCAAGCTTGTAAATCTTCATGGAAGCAGACTGCCTCATCTTTCTTTCACAGAGAGGCTGATGGGTTCAAACTGCCAGCTTTTGAGTTAGCAGCTGAATGCTTAACCACTGCATTATATTTATACAATCATATTTTTGAAGTTTAACTTAATTTTAAAGAAATTTTGGTTTGGTTTTGGTGATTTAGTTTTTAAATACTACTATTACTGACTGAAAGTGCCATGTGACATATTTGCATATTATAGCCCAAAGAAGGCAGATGAAAGGAGGCTCCTCTAGCAGTTCCTGTTTTCTGTCTCTATTGCAAATCTTTTACTTCTTCATATCTGTGTAAAATAAATAGCAAGTTTCTAAAAGAATACTCTATGGCTTCTCCTGCAGCTTCAAAATATTTTAATACCTCATACCAGTCTTCCTCTCTCTCATGTTGTCAGGGAACAGAAAATAAAATGAAGGAAATAGACATTAAAAAACCATAAAGCCAGAGATAAATGGCTTGAAGATCACTGTTTTTTTTTTTTTTTTTTTTTTTTTTACTGCTTGTGTCGATTTCACTCTTTTTACACTCCCCAACTGTGCAAAGCCCCACAGTTCAGACAAACAACAGGCCACATGGGGAACAGCAAATAACCCAAAAAGAGCATCCCATTTTTGTCATAGTAGCGGCTCACTGGAGTTCCTCCCACTGTAAATAAGAATCTCAAAATGCAGGAGAGAGACACTGTATTTTCTTTTTTCCTTATTACAATTTTAATTAGCCAATATTTAACCCTTCAGCTTGGAATCATGCATACTTTGTCCCAATAACATCATCTTTTACATACTACTTTGTTGTTGTTGTTGTTATTTGCCATCGAGTTGGACCCAACTCATAGCAACCCCTTCTTGGGTTTCCGAGGCAGTATCACTGTGGAAGTAGATTGCCCCATCTTCCTTCTGAGGAGTGGCTGGTGGGTTTGAACTGCCAGCCTTCTGGTTAGCAGTCAAGTGCCTGTGAGGAGAGCTTCAAAAAACAAACTGTCTAGAACAAAGTGCACTGTGAGGGATGGTTGGAAGGAAGGCAGCCTTTTCCCTGCAGCACAATTTGAAGCAGGTGCAAGCAAAGGAAAAAATTTTGAGTTCACATTTCCATTAAAAAACAGGGATTATGATGTCAAGCCTGCATCTCAGTGTTCTTTCTTTCTTCTTTAATTGAAAAATCCCTAGTTTGTCAAAAATAAAATTTAAAAAGAATTTTTAAGTCTCCCTGCAGCTGAGGCATGAGGCTCAACTATCCATTAAGGCCCCTAGACGACTGGACTGCCCACAAGGGCCCATAAATGCTTCCATGTAACTTGCATGTTGCTGCATCCTCCCAACAAGAAGCGCTAGGGACTCTTTGCTCTAATTGCAGGGATTGCACGATTGGGCCAAACTACTTAATTCCCTACTGTCTGAATTCTTCCTTGTGAAAAGAGCTAAAAGTAACATATTCACATTAGTGTAAGGGAACTATTTAATGTTCATGAAGACCTTCTTGGGTAAAAGAGGAAGTAATTACTACCATAAATAAATCTACCACAGATTTCCATGTCACTACTCCACTGCACTCATCCTCACTCACCTATGCCAAGAAATTTGGAAGAAGCTGCCTGGCCAACCAACTGCAAGAGATACAAATTTGTGCTTACTCCAAAGAAAAGTGATCCAACAGAATGCGGAAATTATGGAACAATATCATCAATATCACCCAAAAGCAAAATTTTGCTGAAGACAATTCAAAAACGGTTGTGGCAGTACATTGACAGGGAATTGCTAGAAATTCAAGCTGGCTTAAGAAGAGGGTATGGAAGGAAAAATGTTAGTGCTGACATCAGATGGGTCTTGGCTGAAACCAAAGAATACCAGAAGTGTCTTATTGACTATGCAAAGGCATTCAACTCTGTGAATCATAAAAAAAATATGGATAAGATTGTGAAGAATGGGAATCCAGAACACTTAATTGTGCTCATGAGGAACCTGTACACAGAAAAAGAGGCAGTCATTTGAACAGAACAAGGGGATACTGCATAGTTTAATATCAGGAGGAGTGTGTGTCAGGATTGTATCTTTTCACCATACTTATTCAATTTGTATGCTGAGCAAATAATCTGAGAAGCTGGACTATACAGGAAGAAGAACATGGCATCATGATTGGAGGAAAACGCACTAACAATCTGTGAAATGAAGTTGACAACCTTGCTTGCTGAAAGTGAAGGTGACTTGAAGCACTTAGCGATGTAGATAGAAGATTATGGCCTTTAGTATGAATTACATCTCAACATAAAGAAAAAAAAATCCTCACAATTGGGCCAGTAAGCAACATTGCGATAGATGGAGAAAAGATGGAAGTTGTCAAGGGTTTCATTTTACCTGGATCCATGATCAATGCCTATGGAAACAGCAGTCAAGAAATCCAACAACTTATTGCATTGGGCAAATCTGCTGCAGACTTCTTTGAAGGGTTAAAGAGCAAAGATGTCACTTTGAAGATTAACGTGCACCTGACCCAAGCCATGGTATTTTCAATTGCATCATAAGCATGTGAAAGCTGAACAATGAATAAGGAAGGCTGAAGAAGAATTGCATTTGAATAGTGGTATTGGCAAAGAATATTGAATATACCCTGAACTGCCAAGAGAATGGATAAATCTATCTTGAAAGAAGTACAGCCAGAGTGCTTCTTAGAAGGGAGGATCTTGAGACTTTGTCTCAGATAATGTGGAAATGTTATCAGGATGGACCAGTCCCTGGAGAAGGACATCATATTTGATAAAGTAGAAGGTCAGTGAAAAAGAGGAAGACCCTCAAGGAGATGGCAATAATGCAATAATGGGCTCAAGCATTATTATTCAAATATTGTAAGGACTGTGTAGGACCAGGCAATGTTTCATTCTGTCATACATAAGGTCGCTATGAGTCAGAGCCAACTTGATGGCACCTAAGAACAAAAATGGTTCACTCCACAAAGGACCCAAAGTACGTCCTGTATATGAATGTATTTAAACTGTGTAGTTTCCCATGAGGGAAAAAGAAGACAGAACATCATGACAGATGGAGAAAAGATTGAAGTTGTCAAGTGTTTCTTTTTTACTTAGATCCACATTCTACATTGGGAAACTGAGAACTTGAGAAGTTACGAACTTATAGTGTTCTTGGTGCCTGAGTCCAATGGGCTACATTTTTCATGACTTGCATTATGATGCCACAGAATATGGATAATGTGGAGAACCAAACACTGGTAAAGGTAATATAAGAAGAAAAAGAATAACGTTTTACGTGGACTCACATTCTACATTGGGAAACTGAGGACTTGAGAGGTTATGAATTTTCAGTGTTCTTGTTGCCTGAGTCCCCATAGGTTACCTTTTTCATGACTTCATATTGCTCTTTAGTAAAATCATGGAGAAAACTAGATTTTGTGACTCAGATTTGTGTCCCTGTAGAGTTGTGTGAATGTATTTACCACCCAATAATTTATGTAAGAGGAAAACAGTGTGCTGATGTACTTACATTATGATGTCACAGAATATGGATAATATGCAGAACCAAACACTGGAGAAAGTAATAGAGGAAGAAAAAGAATATCTTAACAAAATACTTTGGAAATGGCTGATGCATTTCTGTTCAACACAGACATAACCCTTATATTCATTCACACACACACACACACACACACACACACATCCCACATAGGCTTAGGGGAGTGACAGTGAAGAAAAAGTTCATTATATATAATGAAAATGACTCTCCAAATGACAGTTTAACTTCTTTTGAAAGAATGTTAGCAGAATATTACAGAATCCCTATAAATTGCTCAACTGGCTTTTATAATGCTGATCTGTCCTATTTTAAAAATCTATGAAGTTATATTCTACTTCTAATTGGACTTGATACAACTGGTTAGAAAATAATGAATTGCTCACTTTGGGAAAATATAATAACTTTTCTGGGTAATTTAGGTACTATTTAGTACATTGGATGAGGTAATTTTCTAAATGGTGTCCTAGAATTAATTCATGTTTGAAAGAGAATAATATACCACTTTCTTAGTGGTAGTCTCAGGCTCATTCCTTACAATGAAATTCAATGACAAAATCTAATTAAAGCATCAGTCACTTGATTTTTAATGTTTGATCATTCCCAGTCCAGGAGGATACTCTGAGTTAGCCCTCCTCTGTAGGGCTGTAAGGTTATGATGGCACTGCTCAGTGTCATTTATAAGGTGTGGTTTTTAGATTCTGTTTGGTCTCACTTTTGTCCTGAACAAACCTGGAATTCTAGAAAGAGTATAATTGTTTTTGGATTACTTGAGGAAGTTCATTTGAGTCTTGCCTATGTTTTCTTCTCTCCTACTCCATAGGTGATCTCAGGTCTTCTACAGGATCTGACATCTAGAATGTCCTAAAACATTAACAATATATCATACATCTTTGTCTGTGCTAGAAACAAGAGGGGATAATTGAGAAGGTGGGTGGTATATGTTGTCTAATTGCCTGTCTGTGAGTAGGGGGTGGGGAAGGATGCTGAAACAAGGATGAAGAAAAGGATTATGGCCTAGATTATGGTCTGTTTCGGTGTACATTCTGTGATCCTTGAAAAGAATGTACATTCTGTTGTTACATACATTCTTTAAATGTATATTAGATCCTGTTGGTTGATGGTGTTGTTGAGTTCTTCTATGTCCTTGCTGAGTTTCTGTATAATTGTTCTATCAATTGTTGAGAGAGGGATGTTTGAGGTCTCCAACTATGATTGTGGATTTGTCTATTTCTCTTTTCAGTTATATCAGTTTTTGCTTTACGTATTTTGCAGCTTTATTATATATATATATATATATATATATATATATAATTGTAATTTGGGTGAAAATTTACTGAGCAAAGTCAGTTTCCATACAGCAGTTCACATACACTTTGTCTCATGACATTGACCACAATTCACCGCAATGCAACAGCTCTGTTTGGAGGAGGAGGGAGGGGAGCTGTTACAGTTTTATTTTTGGTGTATATATATTAGGATTCCTACATCTTCTTAAGGAGCTCTGGTGGTGTAGTGCCTAAGGCATTTGACTGTTAACCAAGAGGTTGTTGGTTCAAACCCATTAGCCACTCTACGGAAAGAAGACTGGACAATCTTTTCTCCTTTTATCATTACATAATAATGCCTCTTGTAATTGTGTTCAATTTGAAGTCTACTTTATATGATATTTCTTTTGATTGTTTGCATGCTATATCCTTTTCTTTCCTTTTATTTTCAACCTACTATATCTTTATATTTGAAGTGAGTGTCTTCTAGATCGTTTATAGTGGGGTCATTTTTTTCTTTTTATCAACTCTGCCATCTCTGGTTTTAATTGGTGTATTTAATCTGCTACATTAAGTGCAATTATTGGTTGAGTCTGTCATTTTATTTTATTTTATTATTTTTATGTATTCTGTTTATTCTCTATAGCTCTCTTTTCTTTTTTCTTGTCTTTTTGTGGGTTACTTGAACAATTTCAAGAATTCCATTTTGATTTATTTTTAATATTTTTGAATGCATTTCCTTGTACAGTTTTTTCTTAAATAGTTACAGTAGATATTACTTAAAGGTCCCTGGGTGGTGCAAATGGTTTGTACTTTTCTACTAACCAAAAAATTGGCATTTAATACATTCAGTGGCACCATGGAAGAAAGGCCTGGTGATCTGCTTCCATAAAGATTGTAGCCAAGAAAATGCTATGGAACAATTCTACTCTGTAATACATGGTGACGTCATGGCTCATAATCACCTTGATGCAACAGGTTGGTTTTATGGTAGGTATTACTTTACATATGGAGTTGCGGTGGCATAGGCATAAGGCACTTGGCTGTTAACCAGAAAGTCAGTGGTTTAAACACACCAGCTGCCCCCTGGGAGGAAGATGAGGCAATCTACTTCCATAAAGATTTACTGCCTTGGAAACTCATTGGAGGCTGCTATGAGTCAGAATTGACTCCATGGCAGTGGGTTTTGTTTTTAGTTTTACTACTTTACAAGCTCTATACTTTACAAGCCTAAGGCAGTTGACTGCTAACCAGAAGGCTGGCAGTTCAAATCCACCAACCATTCCTCAGGAGGAAGGTTGGGCAATATACTTCTGTAGTGATACCACCTCAGAAACCCAAGGAGGGATGAGTCAGATGTGACTCAATGGTAATGAGTTTGGTTTTTATGCATATTATCACAATCTGCTAAAAAAAAAAAAAAAACCAAAAAAAACCTCACTGCCATCAAGTCGATTCCAACTCATAGCAACCCCCTTTGGGTTTCCAAGGCAGTAAATCTTTATGGAAGTAGATTACCCAGTCTTCCTCCCATGGAGTGACTGGTGGGTTTGTGCCTCCAACTTTCTGGTTAACAGTCAAATGTCTTAGGCACTACACCACTAGAGCTCCTAAAAGTCTGTTGGTGGTGTGGTGTTAATTTACCAGTTTGAGTGAAGCATAGAAAATTTTATGACCCTATATGCTTCCCCATCAATAAATTTTTGTCTTAAATATTTAGTCTACACCATTTAGTACTCACCACTTGTCTGTCAGTTTGTTGTACAGTGGTGGCTTGTGTGTTTCTGTGATGCTGGAAGCTATGCCACTAGTATTTCAAATACAAGCTGGGTCACCCATGGTGGACAAGTTTCAGCAGAGCTCCCAGACTAAGACAGACTAGGAAGAAGGAAGTGGCAGTCAATTTCTAAAAAAAAAAAGGCCACTGAAAACCTTATGAATAGCAGTGGAACATTGTCTGATATAGTGCTAGAAGATGAGACCCTCAGGTTGAAAGACACTGGCAAGAGCTGCCTCCTCAAGTTGATGCTAATAACACGGATGGAGTAAAGATTTCAGGACCTTAATTTGCTGACGTGGCACAATGCAAAATGAGAAGAAACAGTTGCAAACATTCATTAGTACTTGGAACATGGAATGTAAGGATAATGAATCTAGGAAAATTGGAAGTTGTCAAAAATGAAATGGAATGCATAAAGATCAATATCCTAGGCATTAGTGAGCTGAAATGGACTGGTATTGACCATACTGAATCAGTCAATATGTTGTCTACTATTCTGGGAATGTTTCTTTGCTATTCATAAGGTTTTCCTTGATTACATCTCAGTATAAAGAAAACAAAAATCCTCACAACTGGACCAATGAGCAGCATCACAATAAATGGAGAGAAGATTGAGGTTGTCAAAGAATTCACGTTGTTTGGTTCTACAATCGATGCTCGATGCCAACGGAAGCAGCAGTCAGGACATTAGACGACGTGTAGCATTGGGAAAGTCAACTGCGAAGGAACTGTTTCAAGTGCTGAGGAGCAAGGATATCTCCTTGAGGACTAAGGTGCGCCTGACACAAGCCATGATATTTCCAATCGCCTTGTATGCATGTGAGAGCTAGACAATGAATAAGAAAGACCGAACAAGAGTTGATGCTTTTGAGTTGTGGTGCTGGTGGAGAATGCTGAAAGTACCATGGACTGCTAAAAGAACTAACAGATCTGTCCTGGAGGAAGTGCAACCAGAATGCTCCTTGGAAGCAAGAATGGCCAGACTTCTTCTCACCTATTTTTGTCACGTTGTCAGAAGGGACCATTCCCTGGAGAAGGATGTCATGCTTGGTAGGGTGGAGGGTCGACGAAAGAGGGGGAGGCCTTCAACGAGATGGATTGACACGGTGGCTGCGATGATGGGCTCAAGTATAGCAGGGATTGTGGGGCTGGTGCGGGATTGGGCAGTGTTTCATTCTGCTGTGCATGGGGTCACTATGAGTCGGAAACGACTCGACGGCACTTAACAACAACAACATTCTGGGAATGACAAATTGAAGAGGAGTGTGGTAGTTAAATTTGTACATCAACTTGGCTGGGCCTGGTTGAGTGGCTGGGCAGCTGGTGGTAGTTATTCCTCATGATGAGACTGGCAATCAACTCCATGGTGGGATCTATCACAAACAGCTGAGTAACTGACTTTGGAATGTGGTCTGCTTCCTGTACATAAGGAGAAGCCTTGGGAATAGTCTCTAGCATATGGCACACTTAGACTCTGTGTGTGCCCATCTCATTGTTCAGCAGCCTGTCATGCTCTGCTGACCTTGGGACTTACAATGGACTTGAATTAATGGCCTGCCATGTGGTTTGGTAACATCAGGACTGTGCCATTTTATTTGTCAACCTTGGGCTTGTTAGCCTCAGCAGCCAGTAGCTGTATGAGTGAAGAGATGCCTCTGCTTCAGTGGGTTGGGAGCAAGAGGCAGATCTGAAGCCCAAGGTCGAGGGGCTTTCATGCAGTCCATAGAGCCTGGAACTTTGAACTAGCACTTTAAAGCCTCCAAACTGTGAAAGAATAAACTCCAGTTTGTTAAGGCAATCCAATTTGTGGTATATTCCTGTCAGAGTGGCACTAGGTAACCAGAACAGAATATGGTACCAAGAGAGTGGGGTGCTGCTCTGACAGATACCTAAAACAGGAATGGAGTGCATCCTTGACCCAAGACCCTGGAAGAGAGACCGCGGCATACAGCATGAGAGACAGCAGGAGCAGAGCCAAGAGACTAGCAGAGAGATATGGCAGAGAGACCAGGATGAAAGACAGCAGTAGCAGAGACCAGAGACCAGCGTTAAATAGCAACAGGCTTACCAGCCCACAGAGGAGAAACCTGGGTGCCATTGGGTAGGCTGCTTCCTGGCAGAGTGGGTTGCCTTTGGGCATTAATTGGTGAATAGACCAGGATAAAGTGGAGTAGCAGGTTTGCCAGCCCATGGAGCAAGAGAGCTGAGTGTCATTTGGGCAGAAAGATTTCTGGCGGAGTGGTTGCCCTTGGGCATTAATTGGCAGAAGTGGAGAAACTAAGAAAATGGGAAGCAGAGGTGCCTCAGCCTCAAATGGTAGGACTTTGGCTTTTGGGGGTGGAACTACCATAGCCCCCTAGGTTTCAAAGAGTTAGACCTTCACCAACTCAGTTCTGGAGTGTGGTGCTGCTCATTCATGTGAGCTAGTGGGATGGAGCCATAGCTACTGCCCAAGAGTGAGGTGGCAGGGCTGCCATGCCCAAAAGGGAGAAGAATGGGGCCTACCAGGCCACTTAAAGCCTCCAAACTGTAATAGAATAAACTCCTGTTTGTTAAGGCCATCCCATTTGTACTATATTCCTGGAAGAGTGGCACTAGGTAACCAGAACAAGGAGGGATGTCACATTCACAGTTCAAAAGAACATTTCAAGATCTATCCTAAAGTACAATGCTGTGAGTGATGGGATAATATCCACACACCTGCAAGGAAGGCCCATTAATCCTACTATTATTCAAATTGAGACACTAACCCACAAAGGCAATGATGAGGAAATTGAGGATTTTTACTAACTTCTGCAATATGAAATTGATCAATCATGCAATCAAGATGTATGGATTCTGACTGGGGATTGGAATGTGAAAGATGGAAACAAAGAACAATCACCAGTAGTTGGAAAGTATGACCTTGGTAATAGATATGACACTGGAGATCACATGATAGAATTCAGCAAGATAATGTCCTATTCCTTGCAAATGCCTTTATTCAACAACATAAACAGTGGCAATACATGTGGACCTTGCCAGATGGAATATACAGGAATCAGACTGACTACATCTGTGGAAAGAAGAGATGGAGAAGCTCAATATCTTCAGCCTAAATAAAGCCAGGAGCTGACTGTGGAACAGACCATCAATTGGTCATAGGAAAGTTCAAGTTGAAGCTGAAGACAATTAAAACAAGTCCACAAGAGCCAAAATATGACCTTGGTTATATCCCACCTGAATTTAGAGACCATTTGCAGAATAGATTTGATGCATTGAACACTAATGACCAAACACCAGATGAACTGTGGAATGACATCAGGAATATCATCCATGAAGAAAGCAAAAGGACATTTAAAAGACAGGAAAGGAAGAAAAGACCAAAATGGATGTCAGAAGAGATTCTGAAACTTGCTCTTGAACAGAGAGTAGCTAAAGCAAATGGAAGAAATGACAAGATAAAAGAGCTGAACAGAAAACTTCCAAGAATAGCTTGAGAAAGACAGAGTCAATAATTATAATGAAATGAGCAAAGAGCTGGATTTAGAAAACCAAAAGGGAAGACCATGCTCAGCATTTCTCAAGCTGAAAGAACTGAAGAAAAAATTCAAGCCTCAAGTTGCAATATTGAAAGATTCTATGGACAAAATATTAAATGATGCACGAAGCATCAAGAGAAGATGGGAGAAATATACAGTCACTATACCCAAAAAGACTTGGTGAGTATTCATCTATTTCAGGAGATGGCATATGATCAATACCAATGGTATTGAAGGAGAAAGTTGAAGTTGCACTGAGGGAAGTGATGAAAAACAAGGCTCCAGGAATTAATTGAGACGTTTCAACAAACAGATGCTATTCTGGAAGCACTTACTCATCTATGTCATGAAATTGGGAAGACAGCTACTTGGCCAAGTGAATGGAAGAGATCCATATTTGTACCCATTCCAAAGAAATGTGATCCAACAGTATGTGCAAATTATCAAACAGTTTCATTCATGTCACACACAAATAAAATTTTGCTGAAGATAATTCAAAAAGAATTGCAGCAATATATTGACAGAGAACTTGCAAAATGCAAGCTGGATTCAGAAGAGGACATGGAACAAGAGATATCATTGCTGATGTCAGATGGATCTTGGCTGAAGGCAATGAATACCACCAAGATGTTTACTTGTGTTTTATTGACTATGCAAAAGCATTCAACTGTGTGGATCATAACAAATTATGGATAACATTGAGAAGAATGGGAATTCCAGAACACTTAGTTGTGCTCATGAGGAACCTATACATAGACCAGGAGGCTGTTGTTTGAACAGAACAAGGGGACAGTGCATGGTTTAATATTAGGAAGGGAGTACATCAGGGCTGTATCCTTTCACCATACTTAATCAATCTGTATGCTGAACAAATAATCTGAGAAGCTAGACTATGGACAACATGAAGAAGAAGGAAGGTTGAATCAGGATTGGAGGAAGACTCATTAACAACCTTTCATATGCAGATGACCTAGCCTTGTTTGCTGAAAGTGAAGATGACTTGAAGCACTTACTGATAAAGATTAAAGACTGCAGTCTGCAGTATGGAACACACTTTGACATAAAGAAAATGAAACTCTTCACAACTGGACCAATAAGTGGCATCACAATAAATGGAGGAAAGATTGAAGTTGTTCAAGATTTCATATCAATTGGTTCCACAATCAACACCAATGAAAGTAGCAATCTAGAAATCAGACAACATATTACACTTGACAAATCTGCAACAAATGACCTCTTTAAGGAGCTGAAGAGCAAAGGTGTCTCTTTGAAGAACAGGGTGTGCCTAACCCGAGCCATGGTATTTTCAATTGCCTTATATACATGTGAAAGGTGGACAATGAATAAGGAAGACTGAAGAAGAGTTGATGCTTTTGAGTTGTAGTGTTGGCAAAGAATATTGAATGTACCTTCGACTGCCAGAAGAACGAATAAATCTGTCCTGGAAGAAGGGCAGCCAGAATGTTCCTTTGAAGCAAGAATGGCCAGACTTTATCTTACATATTTTGGTCATGTTTTCAGAAGGGACCATTACCTGGAGAAGGATATCATGTTTGGTAAGGTGGAGGATCAGTGAAAAAGGGAAGGGCTTTCGATGAGATGGATTGACACAGTGGCAGTGACGATGAGCTCAGGTATAGCAAGGATTGTGAGGCTGACACAGGACCAAGCTGTGTTTTCTTCTGTTGTACATGGGGTCCCTATGAGTTGGAACCAACTTGACAGCATCTAACAACAACAATACAAAGAAAACTAGTTAATATGTTTATTATTCAAATTTACACACAAACCAATAAATCCAAAATTGAGAAATTGAAAAAGTCTGAAATTAACCAAACATGCATTAAAAATATGTTGCTTATTACTGATTATTGGAATGGGAAAATTATGCACAAAGGAGATACATGGTAGCTGGAAAATATGGCCTTAGCGAAAGAGATGATGCCAGAGACCTCAAGATAAAATTTTTCAAAACCAATGACTTATTCTTTGCAAATACCCTTTTTCAGGGACATAAATCACTAATATACACACAGACCTTGCTAGATGGAATACAGAGAAATCAAGTCCATTACATCTGTGGAAAGAGGTGATTGAAAAGCTCAATATCATCAGTTAAAACAAAGCCAGGGGCTGACTGTGGAATTGACTTGCATCAATTTCTCATATGCAAGTTCAAATTCAATCTCAAGAAAATTAAAATGAGTCCAAGCTAGCCGAAATACAACAATGGGTATATATCCCAATTGAATTTAGAGACCATCTGAAGAATAGAGTTGGTGCATTGCATACCAGTGACCAAAGACCAGATGAGTAGTGGGATGATTTCAAGGATGTCAAACACAAAGAAAGCAAAACAACACTAAAAAGACAGGAAAGGAAGAAAAGACCAAAATAGATGTCAAAAGAGACTCTGAAACTTACTCTTGGAGCGAGAGTAGCTAAAGCAAATGGAAAAAATAAAAGAAATGAAAGAGCTGAACAGATGATTTCAAAGGTGTCTCGATAAGACAAAGTAAAATATTACAATGAAATGTGCAAATACCTGGAATTAGAAAAGCAAAAGGGAAGAGCATGCTTGGCATTTCTCAAATTGAAGAACTGAAAGAAAAAAAATTCAAGCCTCAAGTTGCAATACTGAAGGACTCTATGGGCAAAATATTAAATGATGCAGGAAGTATCAAAAAAGATGGAAGGAGTCACTGTATGATAAAGAACTGGTCAATTTTCAACCATTTCAGGAGGTAGCATGTGACCAAGAACTGATGGTATTGAAGGAAGAAGTCCAAGATGCACTGAGGGAACTGGCAAAAAACAAGGCTACAGGAATTGATGGAACATACATGGAGATGTTTAAACAAACATACAAGGAGGGGTCGCTATGAGTCGGGGCTGACTCGACGGCACATAACAACAACAACAACAACACACAGTGCTGGAGGAGCTTATTCATTATGTCAAGAAATTTGGAAGACAGATACCTGACCAACCAAGTGGAAGAGATCCATATTTGTGCCTATTCCAGAATAAGTGATTCAAGAGAATGTGGAAATTATAAAATAATGTAATTAATATCACACACAAATAAAATTTTGCTAAAAATAATGCAATATTTTTTTTTTAGCAGTATATTGACAGGAAACTCCCAAATATTCAAACCAGATTGAGAAGAGGATGTGGAATGAGGGATAACATTGCTGGTGTCAGACAGATCCTGGTGGAAAGCAAG
>NW_006921641.1:1460842-1464289 GCF_000298275.1 Orycteropus afer afer | reverse complement strand
GAGGGATAACATTGCTGGTGTCAGACAGATCCTGGTGGAAAGCAAGAAATACCAGAAAGATGTTTACCTGTGTTTTATTGACTATGCAAAGGCATTTGACTGGGTGGATCATAACAAATTCTGGATAGCATTGCAAAGAATGGAAATTCCAGAGCACTTAATAGTACTCATGAGGAATGTGTAGATACACCAAGAGGTGCAGTTGTTCAAACAGAATAAGGGGACACTGCATGGTTTAAAATGAAGAAAGTTGTGCATCTGGGTTGTATCCTCTCACCATACTTATTTAATCTTTATGCTGAGCAAATAATCTGAGAAGTTGGACGGTATGAAGAAGAATATGGCATCTCACCTGGAGGAGGACTAAGGAACAATCTGAGATATGCTGATGACACAATCTTCCTTGCTGAAAGTTAAGGAGACTTGAGGGACTTACTGATGAAGATCAAAGACTACAACATTCAATATGGATTACATACTCAATGGCAATAAAACAAAAATTCTCACAACTGGGCCAATGAGGAACATCATGATAAATAGAGAAAAGGTTGAAATTGTTAGGGATTTCATTTTACTTGGATCCATAATCAACATGCATGGAAACCATAGTGAAGAAGTCAGATGACATTTTGCTTGGGGAAATCTGCTGCAAAATACCTTTTTAAAGAGTTAAAGATCAAAGATGTCACTTTGAAAACCAAGGTGTGCATGACTTAAGCTATAGTATTTTCAATAGCCTCATATGAAATCTGGACAATGAACAAGGAAAACTGAAGAAGAATTAATGCCCTTATATTGTGGTGTTGGTGAAGAACGCTGAATATGCTTTGATCACCAAAAGACCAAACAAATATGTCTTGGAATAAGCACAGCCAGGATACTCCTTAGAAGCAAGAATAGCCAGACGTTGTCTCTCATACTTTGCTCATATTGTCAGAGAGGACCAGTCCCTGGAGAAGGGTATTGCGCCCAGTAAAGTAGAGTCAGCGAAAAATGGGAAGACTTTCAATGAGATGGATTGACATAGTGTCTGCAACGATGGGCTCAAAGCACAGCAAAGATTGTGTAGAAGATGAAGGACCAGGCCATGTTTTGTTCTGTTGTGCATAGGGCTGCTATAAGTTGGAAATGGCTCAATAGGATCTAACAACAACAAAACATTTAGTATTATAATTTTTGTTTCATTCATCAAGTGACTTTGAAAGCTCAGGAGGAGAAGGAAAATTTGTTTTTACCCATATTTTTGCTTATAGTAGTCTGTCTTCCTTCTTGATGTTCCTAGGTTCCTTCTTTTCTCATTCATTTTCTGTCTTTAGCTCTTCCTTTAACCATTTTTTAGGTAGATCTCTCTAGTAGCATAATGCCTAAGACATTTGACTGCTAACCAGAAGACTGGTGGTTCAAACTCACCAGCCACTCCTCAGAAGGAAGGTTGGGCAATCTACTTCCATAGTGATACCGCCTCCAAAATCCAAGGAGGGGTCACTATGAGTCGAGACAACTTGATGGCACATAACAACAACTTGCTACAAGTTCTCTTAGTTTTCCTATGCCTGAGTATGTCTTGATTCCCTCTTCATTCCTTGAGAGTTCTTGTTTCTGGATACTTGAAAACTGTCATGCCATGCCTTCTGGTCTCCATGGTTTCTTATGAAATATCTACTGTCATTCAAATTGCTTTTGCCCTATAGATGAAGTGTCATTTCTCACTCAGTATTGTAAAGAATTTTTTTCTTTTCATTAGTTTTCAAAAGTTTGACTATGATGTGTCTTTGGTGTGAATTTCTTTGGGTTTATTCTGTTTGTGATGTTTTAGTTTCTTGAATATATAATTTCATGTGTTTTGTCAAATTTGAGAAGTTTCCAGCCATTATTTTTTAAAAATATCTTTCCAGGCCTGCTCTCTTTCACCTTTCTTTCCAGAACTCTAATTTTTAAAAAAAGTTAGATCTTTTGTTTCAATTTCAAAAGTCCCTGAACTTTTGATCTTTTTTCCTCCCAAATCATACTTTCTCTGTTGTTCAGGTTAGGTAATTTTGATTGTTCTATGTCCAAGTACACTGAGTGTTTTCCTTACCCCTCCATTCTGTTGTTGATCATTCATTGAAATATTTATTTTGGTTATTGTTGTTTTCAATTCTAAAATTACCTTTTTGATTCATCTTTATGTCTTTTGTTTCTTTACTGAGACATTTATTATTTCATTTCTTTCATGTGTGTTGTAATTGCTTCTTGAAGCATTTTTTAGTATTTGCTTTAATATTTTTGTCATATAATTTTAACACTGTTGTCATCTTGGTGTTGACATCTATTTATTGTCCTTTTTAATTAAATTTGAGAACTTTCTGGTTCTTAGTATGACACATGCTTTTGAATTGAAGCTTGAATCATGTGGGTATTATGTGGAAATTCTGGATCTTATTTAAACCTTCTTTTTTAGCTGATCTATTTTGACACTGGGAGGTGGTATCATGCCTAAGGCATGTGACTGCTAACCAGAAGGCTGGAGGTTCAAACTCACCAGCCACTCCTTTGAAGGAAGACTGGGTAATCTACTTCCATAGTGATACCACATAAGAAACTCAAGGAGGGGTCACTATGAGTTGGATCTGAATTGATGGTGGTGAGTTTGGTGTTTTAGTATTTTTTTATTTTTTTATTTTTTGACACTGTTCCAACAGGCAAGGAGGAGATGTCGCCTCATCACTAACAGGTGGGAATGATAGAGTAGAAGTCTAGGTTCCCCTTGTGATCTCCAGTGGCACCATGAGGGACTAGTCTTGCTATTGCTGGGTGATGGTGAAAGTCCCGACTGTCCACCAGGCCTTCTCTGACTCTACCCCAATGAGGAGGGGAAGGAGGACCTTCTTGTTACAGCCAGCTGGGCATGGATATCCAGGCTTCCCAAGTGGTCTCCACTGACATTGGGGAGGACATTTTACCACCTGATGAGGATGAAAAACCCATCTCCTTATCCAGCCTTTTCTGTCGTGATCCTGGTGGGCATGTTGAAGTTTTCTTTACAGCCTGGAAATCTATGTTCCTTATTCAGTTTTTCCTGGTACAGATTTTTTTTTTCAGGGTTTGGCTGGGGTAGAGCAGTTTTTATGTACAAGTGTTGCTAGGCTTCCCTTTTCCTGGTCTTTTGGTGAGAAAGACCAAGCTTTTCTTGGGGTTTTTTGTCTATGCTCATAGGTATTTCTAGGCTGCTGGCTTTTCAGTACTTAGCCTGGGAAATGTGAGGCAAAAAGAAAACTGAAGAACTCACTGCTATGTCATTCCTCAGGTCCCGAGATCCCTATCTGGTTATAATCTTTATGGAAGCAGATCACCAGATCTTTCTCCAATGGAGTTGCTGGTGGGTTTGGACCACCAACCTTTCAATTAGCAGCTGAGTGCTTAACTATTGCATCACCAGGGCTCTTTTAGTTGTACTTAGTGGGAAGA
>NW_006921641.1:1450796-1460742 GCF_000298275.1 Orycteropus afer afer | reverse complement strand
TGACTGCTAACCAGAAGGCTGGTGGTTCAAACCCACCAGCCACTCCTCGGAAGGAAGATGGGGCAATCTACTTCCGTAGTGATACTGCCTCGGCAACCCAAGGAGGGGTCGCTGTGAGTTGGGTCCAACTCAATGGCACATAACAACAACAGTGGGAGGACTAAAGAAAACTATGTCTATCGGGTCTTCCCATGGATTATAAGCTCTTTAAAACTGCAAGGAATTTAGAAGGTTTAAGTCTAACCAGGCCCATATATTCTAGGTGAATTTCTGGAGCCCACAGATATTACATTGTTTTCAGATGATTACACATGATTTCTTGGCAGAAAACTACAATAAAGGTGAAGTGCTTTGATTCATAAGTAACCTGTTCTTCATACTGCACTATATCATATTGTAACTTGCCACTGACAAGTGATTTTTGAAATGTAAGAAAACTCCGTCAAGCAAAAG
Organism: Orycteropus afer afer; assembly: GCF_000298275.1. NCBI lineage: Eukaryota > Metazoa > Chordata > Mammalia > Tubulidentata > Orycteropodidae > Orycteropus > Orycteropus afer. The sequence continues at coordinate 1,460,289 of NW_006921641.1, read as the reverse complement.
ACTTGTTGTATATAACTAGGCCATAAAATGGGTGTGTAGCTGGTCACAAATATCTTTCTTATAATGATAAGCTTAACCCACATCCCAACCTACCCCCCCCAAAAAAGGAAAAGAAAAGCAAGAAATTCATCCTGTAGTAATCAAACAAGGAAAGGAGGACAAGCTAATATCAGTATTAAAATGTGATGGCCCAAAACAATTTAGACTAACTTAGCTCCTATGCTCCTTAAGTTAAATCAGTGTGTAAAAACATCTGAGAATTTTTCCTAATATAATGTTTTCTGTTATAACACATTTTCACATGTAAATTTGTTCATATAGAATGATGGTAACATATTTTGAAGTGATCAGGGCAGATCTTTCTCACAGTTAAAGAGAAAAGCTAAGCAATACATAAAGACCCTAAGAAAAAGTTTTGCATGTTTTAAATGTGTCTTATTTTAGTGCAAATAGTAGTCAGTTTAGTGGTTTCAAGAATTACTGTTTCCTAAGATATCAGTCTCAGATATCAGACAGTGTTTCAGTGCTATTTGTAAGGTTGCCATACTGGAGGCACTCACTCAACTATGCCAAAAGATTTGGAGGACAGCTACCTGGCCAACTGACTGGAAGAGATCCATATTTGTACCCACTCCAAAGAAAGCTGATCCCATAGAATGTGGAAATTATTGAGCAATATCATTAATATCACATGCAAGTAAAATCTTACTGAAGATAATTAAAAACCTGTTGCAGCTATATTGACAGATATTGACTATATTGACAGAGAACTTCCAGAAATGCAAGCTAGATGCAGAAGAGGACATGGAAGGAGGGATATCATTGCTGATGTCAGATGGATCTTGGTTGAAAGGGAAGAATTCCAGAAAGATGTTTACTTGTGTTTTATTGACTAACCAAAAGCTTTCAATTGTGTGGATCATAATAAATTATGGATTTAATTATTGAGAATGATGGGAATTCCAGAACACTTGATTGTACCCATGAGGAACTTGTACATAGACCAGGAGGCTGTCATTCAAACAGAACAAGGGGACACTGCATGGTTTAAAATTAGGAAGGGAGTACAGCAGGGTTGTATCCTTTCACCATGCTTATTAAATCTGTATGCTGAGCAAATGATCTGAGAAGATGGACTATATGAAGAAGAACATGGCTTTAGGATTGGAGGAAGTCTCATTAACAACCTGCAATACTTAGATTACAAAACTTTGCTTGCTGAAAGTGATGATTACTTGAATCACTTACTGATGAATATTAAAGACTACAATCTGCAGTATGGATTCACCTCAATATAAAGAAAACAAAACTCTTCACAACTGGACCAACAAGCAGGATCACGATAAATGGAGAGAAGACTGAAGTTGTGAATCAACACCAATGGAAGCAGCAGACAAGACATCAGAGGACGTATTGCAGTGGGAAAATCTGCTGCAAAAGACCTCTTTCAAGTGCTGAAGAGCAAAGATGTCTCCTGGAAGACTAATGTGCACCTAAACCAAGCCATGGTATCTTCAATCGCATCATATGCATGTGAGAGCTGGACAATGAATAAGGAAGACTGAAGAAGAGTTGATGTTTCTGAGTTGTAGTGTTGGCGAAGAAAACTGAGAGTACCATGGACTGCTGAAAGAACTAACAGATTGTCCTGCAAGAAATGCAGCTGGAATGCTCCTTGGAAGTGAGAATGGCCAGACTTCCTCTCACCTACTTTAGTCATATTGTCAGAAGAGACCATTCTCTGGAGAAAGATCTCATGGTTGGTAAAGTGGTTGTTGTTGTTGTTGTTGTTATGTGCCATCAAGATGGACCAGATTCATTGTGACCCCTCTTTGGGTTTCTAAGGTGGTATCACTATGAAAGTAGATTGCCCAACCTTCCTTCTGAAGAGTGGCTGTTAGGTTTGAACCACCAGCCTTCTGGTTAGCAGTCAAGTGCCTTAGGCACCATGCTACCAAAGCTCCCGGAAAAGTGGAGGGTCAACACAAAAGGGGAAGGCCCTGAATGAGATGGATTGACATAGTGGCCGCAATGATGGGCTTAGATATAGCAGGGATTATGTGGCTGGCACAAAACTGTATAGTGTTTTGTTCTGTTGTATACGAGGTTGCTATGAGTTGGAAATGACTCGATGGCACCTAACAACAAACAACAAAATATCAAATTGTTTGGTAAAGCTATGAATGCAGTTGATGAAGTTGTAAAGACATTACATCCTGTATTAAAAATTGATTACCAAATAAAGCAATAAAATGTTTAATATTAGTAAGATTGGGCACTTGGAAACCAATGTGTTGACAGACCCAGATCTCAAAGAAAGAAAATAAATTCCCAGAGTTTAAGGTCTGAATGACTATGATGTTGAGGACAAATGCTGTTAAGTCAGAAACTGTGAATGATCTGAGAGATTTTATACTACTTGTAAGTTAAGAAATTAGCCTGTCACAGTATATATATCTGCATCTGCACCTACATCTATAACTATTTTAAGCCACAAGTGTCCTGGATCAGAGACACAGGCAGTTTATTACTCACAGCAAAAATAATAGCCAGAGTAGCATCTTGCATCAGTTCCTCACACTCAATTCTCTGTAAACCAAACTCACTGCCACTGAATCAATTCCACTCACAGTGACCCTTTAGGACAGAGTAGAACTGTCCCATAGGTTTCAAGGCTGTAAATCTTTACGGAAGCAGTCTCTTTATCATTGTCCAATAGAGAGGATAATGCATTTGAAACACAGAACTTGCTTACCAGCTGAATGTTTTAACAACTGTGGTACCAGAGCTCCTTACCGATTCCCCATAGGGAAATGCAAATAAGGGCAGGGTCCTGATGGCATATGCAGTTGATTTGCATAACAGGAGACAAACCACACATTTAGGAAACTTTATATCACAGTTGCTAGTGAATGGAACATTCTTCTTCTGAAGAGAGATTACTCATTACTGGAACATAAGCAAATAGTGAAGAGTACTTCACTATTTTGGAATGTCACTCAGGAGGGAATGTTCTGTATCTTGTATCTGTTATTCAATCATCCTTGAAAAATCTAATTGTCTTGGTTCTTTAGTGCTGCTATAACAGAAATATCACAAGTGGATGGCTTTAACAAATAGGAATTTACCCTCTTACAGCTAAGTGGGATAGATGTCTGAATTGAGAGTGCTAGCTCCAGGAGCTCTGGTAGCGTAGTGCCTAAGGCACTTGACTGCTAACCAGAAGGCTGGCGGTTCAAACCCACCAGCCACTCCTCGGAAGGAAGGTTGGGCAATCCTACTTCCGTAGTGATACTGCCTTGGAAACCCAAGGAGGGGTCCCTATGAGTCGGGGCCGACTCGACGGCAAACAACAGAAACAACAGCAACAGCTCCAGGGGCTGGGTGAAGGCCCCTTGACCTTCAGCTTCAGCTCTGACCCTTGTTCCAGGCCCACTGGAGCTGGAGGCTTCTTCTGTCTAACTCATGCAGCTGCTGGCTGCTAAGGCTAACAAACTCAAGATCAGAAGGCAAAATAGCACAATCCCAAGATCATCAGGCAACACATCAGGTCGCAAGTTCAAATCCAGGAAATGATCCCCAAATCAGCAGGCAACATGGCCCAAAATGTGCCAAAAAGCTAGGGACCTTTCTCATAGCTTCTCCGTATATACTGGGAGCAGGCTACATCCTGAAGGTAATCCCCCCTTTAAGTACTTAGCTGCTCACAGCAGATTCCACCATGGAGATGTGTATAATCTCATTGTGGGGAATAACCCACTCAGAACAATGGCCCAGCTAAGTATACTCACAACCTTAACTATCACACTAGTCAATGTTCGGAAAGTATATACCTTGCAAGAAAGCAATAAATGCAGGGAGACTTTTCTCCCAACAAATACCAGCAGATATTTAACTGTTCTAGTATTTTATTTGGGTTGTTATTGTTTGTGGACTTCCAGAAGAAGGAACAAATCTGTCCTGGAAGAAGTACAGCTGGAATGCTCCTTAGAATCAAGAATGGCCAGGCTTTGTCTTACTTAGTTTGGTCATTTTGTCAGAAACAGCCAATCCCTAGAGAAGGATATCATGTTTGGTAAAGTAGAGGGTCAGCGAAAAAGAGGGTGACGCCATGGAGTGAGACAGTGGCTGACACGAGGGGCTCAAACATAGCAAGCATTGTGAGGAAGGGGCAGGGCTGGGCAGAGTTTCATTCTGTTGTACATAGGGTCGCTATGAGACTCAACTGGCACCTAACTCAAGGGCACCTAACAACCATAACAACAGTGTTGTTTGTATTTATGGTCTGGATACAAAGTTGCACGGGTTTTGAGTGAAGTTTTTCAAATCTTTTTTTCCTCCCATAAACTCTGTAATTTTAGTGTATAATTTTGCACAAAATAAGACCATACGCAGCCTCGGTTGATCTTTTTTTATCTTTTCTTCCCCTTACATTACTCAGTCTATGATTAAACATGAGCTATCCGGTCTTTGAATTATAGCTGAGTAGCTGAGAGGAGACACAAACAGATATTAAAGGAAAGTTGTAAAAGTGGTAAAGGCACAGTGCTAAAGAGAAGTGTTTTTGAGATAGAGGAGTTCAGATTGAGCATGAGGAAGGAGAAGTGCTAGGTAATTATGAAAACATACTTTAGTAATGATAAAAACAGTAACGGATACAAGTAAAAGTAAGAAACAAACAAGGAATCCAGTTTTCAGGAAAACAAGGCAGAAAAAAAAAATCCCCACAAATGAGTTGTGTTGTTGAGCAATTTAATAAAAATATGAATTATGTAGTATCTCTGGGAGAAGATGATAGAGCACATAAAAATAAATAAATAAATAAGGGATGCTGCACAGCAAATAAAAGAAACTGAGAACTAAACCAACATATTAAAAGAACAAATAAAGAAATTAGAAATATCTGATAATAGAATAGCACAGGTGAAAGTATTATACTGACAGAGAAAAAGCTTGAGATAATCATAATGAAAGCAGATAAAAGAATGAAACATTAGGTAATTATGGGAAGTAATAGATATGGAGGATGAACAAAGACAATCAAACCAATGTGAAGACAACTGATAACACTCAAATACATAAGCAAATGGATGGAACTGAAAAAGTGTTCAGAGACTGATAGAAGAAAGTTTCCTGAAATGAAGAAAAAGAGTGATTGAGCACATTGAAAAAGGCTACTGCATGATGGGGAAAAAATAATAAAAAACATTTAACATCAAGACATATTCTGATTAGATTTCACAACTCTGAATTCTTTAGGTGTCAAGGTAGAGAAATAATATCATGTACAAAGTATGAAAATAACATACTGTCTTCAAGGTTTTTCAGCAGGATGCTAAGAGCTATATGGAAAAAGGGCAACCCACAATCATTATATTGAAATGTTGTTTTTCAGGTATAAAGAAAATATTCTCAATGTTGTGTTAAACTCAGGCAGTGAAATACTTAGGAACATTTTCAAGAAATTTAGGAAAAAAAAAAAAAAAGAAAATATAATGAAATTAAGGACCTAGAACAAAATAATACCACCTATAATAGAATAAGGAGCTCTGGTAGCGTAGTGCCTTGACTGCTAACCAGAAGGCTGGCAGTTCAAACCCACCAGGCACTCCTTGGAAGGAAGATGGGGCAATCTACTTCTGTAGTGATACTGCCTTGGAAACCTAAGGAGGGGTTGCTATGAGTCGAGGCTGACTCAACGGCACAAAACAACAACATGATAGAATAATGGACCACCAAAGTTGCCCATGTTGTGATACTCAGAACTTACGGATATATTACATGGGAAAAAGATTTTGCAGATGTGGTTGATTTAAGGATTTTGGATGGCAAGATTTTTTTAATCCATTTTATTGAAATATAGTTTATGTACAGTGAAATAGACAAGACTAAAGTGACATGGGTCGATGCATTTTTTTTTTTTTTTTTTGCAGTGTTCCATCCCCACCCCTTCAACCCCTGGCAACCAACAAAGAAAGTTTCCCTCCATACATAAACCTTTCCTTGATGCTCCACAATGAACTAATACTATATTTGTCCTTCTGTGATTGACTTAAGTCACTTAGCATAATGTCCTCCAAGTTCATCCATGTTATGCTATGTTTTGCAGACTCTACATTATTCTTTATTGCTGCATAACATTCCATTATGTGTATGTACCATAGTTTGGTCATCCACTCTTTCGCCATGAATCTTAGATAAGTTGCTTGCCAGATATGTAATTATCAGCAAATATGAATTTCTTGCTGTTAATTTTGTTATGCGTTTTTTTGTGGTGTTGATTTCTTTGTTCCATATAATTTTCTGTGCTGAGCTCGTTTTGTTTATGAATCATGTTACCACTTCCTTCATTGCTATTGTTTTAGTATTTGCTGAATATTTATGCTGGTCCTCTTTTTTGATGTGAAGGTTTATCATTTCTTTGAGGTTACCCTGTGATTTATAGTTTCTTCCTAAGTTTAGAACAGTCTGTTCTATCTTGTAGTTGTCTTGACTTCCCTGCCATCTAGAAGTTCTGTAACAACAGTTTTTTCCCTCTTTTTGGTTTGTTGTTGTGTTGTTGTTATGTGCTGTCGAGTTGGACCCGACTCATAGCGACCCCTCCTTGGGTTGCTGAGGCAGTATCACTACGGAAGTAGTTTACCCAACCTTCCTTCTGAGGAGTGGCTGGTGGGTTTGAACTGCTAGCCTTCTGGTTAGCAGTCAAGTACCTTAGGCACTATGCTACCAGAGCTCCTTTTGGTTTGTAGTTATCCTCCTTTGTCAGTTGGTGTCTCTGGTTCCCTGTTTATAATCTTGTAGTTTTCTTTACTTTGGATATTTCCATAGCTGGGTTGGTTTCTGGATTATATCATCATGTGTTAATGGTCAGTTGTTGGCTGTTGTTCCTTCTCTGTCCAAAGGGCTTCCTTTAGCATTTCTTGTAAGGTTGGTCTGGTTTTAACAAATTCCCTTAATTTCTGCTTATCTGTAAATGTCCTATTTTCACCATCATATTTGAGGGACAATTTTGCTGGGTACATAATATTTTTTTTGGAAATTTTTCTCTTTCAGTGTTTTACGTATACCATCCCATTGTCTTCTTGCCTGCATGGTTTCTGTTGAGAAATCTGAGCTAAGTCTTATTGGTTGCCCCATGTAGGTAACTTTTCATTTCTCTCGTGCTGCTCTCATGATTCTTTCTTTGTCTTTGGTTTTGGTAAGTTTGACGATGATATATCTTGGTGATTTTCTTTTGGGGTCTATCCTGTTTGGGGTTCATTGGACTTCTTGAATGGATATATTCTCATCTTTCATCATATCAGGGAAATTCTCTTCCAACAAATCTGTGACAATTTTCTCTGTGGTTTTATGTGTCTCTTCCTGTTCTGGAATTCTGATTACATATAGGTTATTCCTTTTGGTGGTATCCCATATGAACCTTAGGCTTTCTTCATTTTGTTTTGATCTTTTTCTGATTATCCCTTTCCAAAGTAGTGTTCAGGTATTTGTCTTCAATCTCCCTAATTCTGTCTTCCATTGATTCAATTCTGCTCCTTTGCCCATTCAACAATTTATCTATTTCTGAGAATTTAGTATTAATCTTCTGGATTTCTGTGTGTAGATTTTGCATCCTAATTTTTCATTTATTTTGTCATTTTGTTCTTGTATTGTCTTTTGAAATTGTTCTAGGGTTCTCTCTGTGTTTTCCTTGGTCTGTCTCTCAATTTGTTGAAGATACCTAAATACAATTTTTTTGAATTCCCATCAGGGCATTCCAATGCTCAGAGATGTGTTTTGGGTCTGTATCCTGGTCCCTTGTTTCCCCTGCTTTATCTTGCTTCTTTGTGTGGACTGTGATGCTCTGCTGTCTCTGAGGTGTTGTGACATTTTTGTGTTTATATTTAATTGGTGATTTTATGTTGGAGTGACTTGCCTATGATTTTCATTTTGTTTTGTTTGTATGTTATCTACACAAGCAGGGTACTGTGCTGTGTTCCTCTATTCACTAGTTGACAGCACTTATGCACTCACCACCTGTCTCCTGTCCTGTTGTCAGCCTCTTGTATGTCCCTGCTGACCTTGGCAGACAGAGCTTATTCTTGGGTCCCCGGAATTCAAATGAGAATGCTATCACTTTAAAATCTAAAATGGTTGCCATTTGTAATCATTCAAAATGGCTGCACCCTTGGTCACTTTAAATATCCAAAATGGCTGCTGCATGTAAACAATCAAAATGGCTGTGCCCTCTGGACAGTGGAAAGTCAACAGCTCAGTTTGTCTTTCTCCTTGCCGTTTCCCTTCCTAGTCATAGGCCACCAACGCAATTGTTCCTGCAGCCCTTGGTGACTAGGGCTGATCTTTTGGTCAATTATCAGGTCCCAACACCACTTGGAAATATTCAGGCTGTCAGAGTAGCTGACAGTCTGCAGCTCCAACCATATCTGTACTCACTGTTTTTGTTCAGGTTTTTTCACTAGTTGGTGCCTAATCCACTTCTGTATAGTTTGTTTCAAAACTCAGGGCTCCAGGATTATCTTCTGTATCTCTGTCAACTGATTTTTCTTTTCTTTGTTGAAGAGGGTCTGTATCACTTGTCTGCCTATTCCTCCATCTTACCAGGAGTCCCTGATGGCAAGACTTTTTTTTAAAAAAAAAAAACATTTTATTGATTTGGGTGATAGTTTCTCATTCAACATTTATACACATTTTCTTTCATGATGTTAGTTGTCATTCCCTCAATATCAAGCCTCCAGCTTGATGTGGAAAAGCCTCCAGCTTGACATTTGATCCAGGAACTTTGAACTTGCCAGCTTCTGTAAGTGTTTACTTTGAAGAACCCAGAAGAATGGCAGCAGCAGCCAACAACCTCAACCATCCCCTGAGAGACTGGCCTCAAACTTGAACCATGGGTAATACTCCCCCCATCCCCTTCAGGGTCTGAGGCTTTAGGGAATGATAACACCTCCTCCATCAGAGGAAATCAAATCAGACCATCTTCTCACCTTGCCTACCGTCTTGGAGTCCTGGGGTGGTACATACAACTGACACACTTGGCTGCCAGCTGAAAGGTTGGTGGTTCAAGGCCACCCAGAGGCACCTGGAAAGACTGAAAAATCAGTCATTGAACCCCCATGGGGTACAAGTCCACCCTGACACACATGGGTGCTGTGAATTGGGGTCAGCTCCATGGCCACTGGTCTGCCTACCTTCCTCCTCCCCTCCCTCCCAGTTCACTGGAAGGCCTAAAGACTTGCCCAATACCTGCCACTCACCCTGGCCTCTGCATGGCAATCCTTCCCATCACAACAGGGACCTCCTGCTCCAGGTATTTCCTCTGTCCCACTCCTGCAACAAGGGGTATTGTTACTCTAATACCCCACACCCATTTGGTAAACAGAGGTTCGGCCATCCCCCACTCCCACTCCCACCCACATTCTGGGCCCTTAGTAACTCCATCCCACTCTGTGTGCTCAGACGGAGCCTGGGTGCCTTGCCCTGCCCTCCCCCGATT
>NW_006921641.1:1449570-1450261 GCF_000298275.1 Orycteropus afer afer | reverse complement strand
AAAAAGGGACCTAAGAACAGGCAGCGAGGCGGGAAGCAGGGAGAGGACAAAAAAAGGCAAAGGGAACCAGAACAGATTGAGGAGTTAGCCGCAGGGACTCAGGCAAAGAGAGGGAACCCAGGCCACGCCCCACAAGGAGCAAAGTGGGAAGGCAGGGAGAGCACAGAAAAGGCAAAGAGGATAGGAACGTATCGAGGATTCAACTGCAGGGAGCCACGTGAGGAGAGGGAACCCAGGCCACCTCCAACAAGCAGCGAGGCAGGAAGCAGGGAGAGGACAGAAAAGGCAAAGGGGACTGGAACACATCAAGGAGTTAGCCACAGGGATCCAGGTAAGGGTGGTCAGAGGGGTTTCCACCAGCTAAGGGAGAGAAACTTGTCTGTTGGTTTGTCCTACTGTGGTGATGTGTTGCTGTGAGTCTTGAGGCTGTGCCACTGGTGTTTCAAACCCAGTGCGGTGCACCTGTTGCACAGGTATCAGGCCGGCTTGCAGACTGAGACAGACTAGGAAAAAGGAGGAGGTCATCCACTTCTCAAAGAACTGGCCAGGAAAAACATTATGAATAGCAAAGAAACACCATCTGATATATTACTGCACAACTTTATGAATAGTCCAGAAACATTGTCCAATACAGAGGAGGAAGATGAGTCACCTAGCTTAGAAAGCTCTCAAAGTAGGACTGGGCAAGAGC
>NW_006921641.1:1423998-1440388 GCF_000298275.1 Orycteropus afer afer | reverse complement strand
TGTGTTCCATTTCCTTTTTGACAACTTCCAGTTTTCCTAGATTCATACTTCGTACATTCCATGTTCTGATGATTAATGGATGTCTGCGGCTGTTTCTCTTCTATATGAGTGGTGCCACATCAGCAAATGGAGATCTCGAAAGCTTTATCTTATCTATAGGAGTAAGGCTGAGTTTACTCAGATGATGCAGCTCTTTCCCAGTCCTATTTTGAGAGCCTTCTAACCTAACTGGACTGTTCATAAAGTTGGGTGGTAATGTATCAAACAGTGTTTCTTTGCTATTCATGAGGTTTTCCCTGGCCAATTCTTTCAGAAGTGGATGGCCTCTTCCTTCTTCCTAGTCTGTCTCAGTCTATAAGCTGGGCTGTTACCTGTGTACCAGGTGCATCTCTCTGGGTTTTAAACACCAGAGGCTCAGCCTCCAAAACTCACGTCTATATATCACCACAGTAGGACAAACCGACAGACAAGTATGTCCTGCTGCTGGAGACCTCTCGTGTCACCCCCACCTGGCTGACTGTTCCTCTGTCTGGCTTCTTGGCTTTTAATCCCCTTTCTCCTGCTCTTCCATCCTGCTACTCTGGCGTCCCTGCGTTGTCTCTCCTCACCTGTAAGCCTGGGGCTCAAGGCTTTTATCCCTAAATAAAGATGCTGATGTATCATACTCTCTATTAATCAGTCCCAGCTGCCCTGGGAAGGAGACATGGCCTTTGATGAGGCAGCCTCTCTTCAACTGAAGTAATTCCTTTAGGGGCTGACAACTCAGGGCTGTCTACCTGCAGCACTCCCCTTAGGTAGGAAAGACATTTCTTCATTTCTGGGCAGCACACCACAGTGTCTACTATGGCCCTTTTCACCTTTTCTTTTGCATCAGCATCTTTATTTAGGGATTAAAATATGTAACTGAACATGCATTATTGTTATTAGGGCAAGAAAGTGAAAGTCATTGTGACAAAGGGGCCGGGGAGGTCATTAGGAGGCATGTGGAAGTTAATGTCATGAAACAGAGGCTGTGAGTAAAGAGAAGAAGCAGCTTTAAGCAGGTTAGAGAGTACACAGTGTCACCAAGTACCCAACTGCCATGAGGTAGAGCTAAGATGCATGAACTCCTGTTGCCTTCAGAGATACCTCCAGCTCCCTTGTGTGTGGTTCTTGATTTTTCTATAGGCATAATCTCCCTTATGGCTCCACATGTATCATTTCTTTAGGAAGTAGCCATAAGATCTAAATCCTACGGTGACTTATTGTACAAAATCCCATGTACCTTGACCTATATAAATGCAAGGAAATCAGATAGGGTCAAGATATACAGGCCATCCTATTTTCTGGGTCATTTGCCTCCCTTGCTGTAGTCACATGGGTTGTAAGAGATTATAATCCTTGTACTGGCAGGACTGGGCTTTTGATGGAGTAATGGGTGGAGATCTGGCAAGCTCTATTTGGTTTACCCCGGAAGTACTTTGTCTGAAATTCAACTCTTTGACATTCCTTTTTCAGCATCTTCTTTCAGCTGTCTTCTTTTAAATGGCAGAAATATTTTAGGACACAAAGCACTTGAACTAATTCTCAGCAAGATGTTATTGTATTGTCTGTTCTTGTTGCTGTTAGTTGCCATCCAGCTGATTCTGACTCATGGCAATCCCATGTGGACAGTGTAGAATTGCTCCATAGAGTTTTTAAAGGCTGTGAACTTTCAGAAGATTTCCAGACCTGTCTTCCAAGGTGCCTCTGGGTGGGTTTAAACCATCGGCCTTTCAGCTAGTAATAAGAAATTAACTGTTTGTACCACACAAGGCTTTCTTACTGTATTGCTAAACAATTTAATCCTGTAAAACCAACCTCAGATATTGGATGTTTGGGAGTTTAAGGAGTACTGAAGAGAGGAGACAGTTGGAGCACCAGCAAAGGTGAATTCATCAAAAGGGTGTTTCCCCACTGCTGACCCTCATTAAAGAAAAGGTTGTATGTAGTACACTCACTCCTCACTTATCAACATGGGTTAGGTTCCAAAGACCAGGTCTTGTGAAAAAATCAGAATTATGCAAAAATGGAAGATAAACACATTAGATGAAAAATGGAGGATAGCTACATCATTTCACAACTGTCAAATTGCATCATTATGTTACTATCAAATGACTGAGAATCATGGCCCAGCCAAGTTGACACATAACCTTAGCTATCACAGCTAGTTACTCTCACCTTGCAATTTGGTGTTTGTTACTGCAAGACATATGGTGTTAATGAGCAAAATAGTAGGATAGTAGTTTTTTTAACATTGGTGTAAATGTGAAATATCAGATAACAAGATAGTCGATGAGTATACCATTTATTGAGTCTCTAAGTAGTGCAAACGGTTAAGATATGGGCTACTAACCATAAGGTTGTCAGTTTGAATCCACCCAGGGGTGCCTTGGAAGAAAGGCCTGTGATCTTCTTCTGGAAGATTACAATCTTGAAAACCTTATGGTGTGCAGTTCTATTCTGTACACATGAGGTCACCATGAATCTGAATTGACTCAACAGCAACTGGTAGTGTATTCTTTAGTGTGCACAGAAAATAATGCTCAAAGTCATGCAGCAAATACAATTGAATTTTAAAACTTAGATGCATTCCAAATATGATTTGTTTTACTTAGTTTGTAAATGCATGTACTAAAATTGATAAAATATAGTTACATACAATTTTGGGAGAATGGTAGTGATTCAGAGTTATATTTCAACTCCTTACTCAGTGTTCTTTTGTTGCCTTAAGCTGGAACCTTCAGGTGGTGGCAGCACAGGAGTCTCTTTGTTACTTTGAATGCTAAAGTGTGTGCCTTGTGGTTGCCTAGCAACCCTTGTCTCTTTTGTATTCTATTGTAGAAAGGTGTTTTTGTGTTGTACAATACAGAATTCTGTATTTCTATTTATTGACGATTTCAAAATGAGGTTCTTATGTGTGTATCAGAATACAACAAATTCCATGTGGGTTCATCAAACTGAGTAATAATTATGAGACAGTGAAGGCTTATTTGGGGAAACTACAAGCAATCACAGCCCCAGAATCATAAAAACATTTCACAGTCCTGCTGGAAAGCATAAAGGACTCAAAGAATATGGAGCTGCATATTTCTTATGAAATGTTGCTTTTTAATACATATATTATTGGTGCTCTCATGGGCTAAATGTACTTTTATTGAAAATATTATCCTTAAGTTTCTTAGTGCTCAGTGCTACAGCAATAATAAAGATACAAGACAATATAAAACATGTGTAAAATGTCTTTCATTATTTTCTACCAGAACTTATGAATGTGATAATTTCCTTTGTTTCTGTATGTTTGTTTTTTTTTTTTTCTTTTCACTTTGAATGAGGAAGCTCTTAAGTTTTCATGTGCTTTATATTTTAATTTTAATTTTTGGATTTGGCTTTCCCTCCTTTCCCAAATGTTCTGCAAGGTGATAACCAGAAGGCTCCAGAACTGAACCGGTGTAAGTACTCGTGTAGCAAGCTGTGATCTTTTTTATAGTCTGGAAAAATTAGACTCTGATCTGCAGAGATATTCTTATAGCAAATATTTAGCTGCCCCAAATATAGAAGCTAAGTTTGTGTAAACAGTGAAATCCAAATATAGAGTTGAAATTCAGTTTAAGGTCACCATCCTTGCAAAAGTGTCCTAATTAAGTAAAGTCGGTATCAAATAGAAGAATATTTTTAGAAATTAATGCAATCCTCATAGTGACATGGAACCAATATTAAACAGTACTTACAAGCTTTTAAATGCTCTTCTGTTTGACAAGTCTTTGGCATATGACTGGTTATATAAATAACCAAGCTAAGAGGGTTCCCTGAATTGTCTACCCAAATGTTCTATGGCAGAGATAAGCAGCAATGGATCCTTAATTTACCAATGTCTCCCTTGGGAAATCCTATTATCTACAATATTAGAATTTTATTTAATATGCATTCTAAAAATAAGACGGGACTTGAATAATCCTGTGGAGGGCAACTTTTCTGTGAAATTGGCAACATCCTTGGGCTTTCCTTTTAGGGATGGTCTTCCTGGAACCCAGCCACTAGTCATATTCTAGAATGAACCTGGCTGGCAAGAAGCAGGTGGCTAAACTAACTGATATTAAAAGAGACTTGAAGATTATGTTTAGTCAATCATCTCCTAATCTAGTGACCAACACACTATTCTTTAGATATACTCTGTGCATTTGTGTGTGTGTGTGTGTTTGCTTTTCATTCACATATTTGCAGAGATTGTAATTTTAAATCTTTGTCTTTTCCTTAATCTTGTTGTAGATGTTTGCTTTTGTTAATTTGACAGATATGAAGTTGTGTGTGGTGATGGGAGCTTGGTTGAAGGGAGACAAGATATGAGGGAGCTCTGGTAGCATAGTGGCTAAGACACTTGCCTGCTAACCAGACGGCTGGCGGTTCAAACCCACCAGCCACTCCTCGGAAGGAAGGTTGGGCAATCCTACTTCCGTAGTGATACTGCCTTGGAAACCCAAGGAGGGGTCGCTATGAGTGGGGTTTGACTCGACGGCACATAACAACTAACAACATGTAATTCATAGCAGGTATATCTCTTCTTACTTTTGAAACTTTGAAATATTATATCCATAGGAAGTAAGGGTGAGGAAGGATTTTGAATTTGAGGATTGTCTTATTTTTCTTCCCTCACATGTCAGAATGGACAAGACTTTGTAAGGTCAGCTCTGGTCTTAGAGTCAGTTGTTCTTCAATATCTGGACCAATTGGGGAGAACTGTTATCAGCTTGTAATTAACAGTTGTGATGATTTTAAGAGTCATGAGTAAGCCTAACATTTGAGTCGAATTCCCTTTCCTCTCTATTCTGGAAGCAGAGAAAAAAAACCTAAGAGTTACTTCAAGTTATCCAGGTTCCATGTGCCATGTCTTCTCAAGAGTTACCTTAACACTAGTTCCAAAATTTCAGTAGCTCATTGACTCTTCCCATGGTTGAATCTCACCCTAATTTTAGATTTTCTTTTGGATTTTTCAGGTGAAGTCTCCCAAGCTCTTAGAAACCAATCCTTTTCTCTTTTGCTACCAGAGTTGCCCATGCCATTGGTGTCAAGTACCCAAATGGGGTGAGTTGCTGATCTGCTCTGGGACCCTGCCTGCCCAGGTTGACGATCCTCTGCTGCCACCATGCTGCCTGATAATCCATTTCCATGGGACAAATTCCCTCCAATCGCCCAAGGACAAAATCTCTTGTTCCTTATACTACTGCAACACTCTGGCAGTCTGTTCAGAGCAGAAGAACGCGGGGGACTGCTGCTTTCACTTACCCAGTTTGTCATTCTCCTCATTCCAGTTTTCCATTGGGGAGCTGCCTCTCCCTCCTTCTTTATCACCCAGTGGGATCGCCTCTCATAGTGCCTTGTATTCACACATCCTGCACGTGGCCTCGTGGCCCAAGCTAGGACTAGCTGACTCAGTCTCCAGGACATTTGCACCTCGAATGGAAGCATGGATGGTTGTAAGGAAGTTCCCATTCCAGTGGCAGTGCCTCAAAAACACTGTCTATTAGAATTTAAAAAAAAAAAAAAAGTTTGGGTTTATTTTTCATACATAATAATAAGTCAGGGGGTAGTTAACCTAGGACTGGTGCAGCAGCTTCAAGATGTCCTGAATGTCCCAGGCTTCTGATATCTTTCTACTCTAGCATTCTTAGCTTGTGGCTTCCATCTTCATATTTTTCACATGTCTAGCTCTGGTAGCATAGTGGCTAAGGCACTTGACTGCTAACCAGAAGGCTGGCGGTTCAAACCCACCAGCCACTCCTCAGAAGGAAGATGGAGCAATCTACTTCCGTAGTGATACTGCCTCAGAAACCCAAGGAGAGGTCTCTATGAGTCGGGTCCGACTCAACGGCACACAACAACAACAACAGTAGATTTCAACTTTGCTTCTTGGAGATATTCTGCTCTCTGTCCTTCCTGAGTCTAGAGGTATCAGCTTTACTCCTATGGCTAAAATATCCCAAGTCAGTCTTGAGTGCTTAAAATCAATGAACTGTTACTGATACAGAAAGGGAATGGCTTCTTCCCTGATTACTTAGGCTTGGTGACAGCAGATATTCTGCCCTTAAGGAGTTAGAAGATTTAATGAGAAGTCTATTTGGTTATAACTATAGCCTCTGTCTTTTCAGAACATTTGTGATTTCCTAGGTGAGTGGATTTAATGAGCTCAGGTGGTATCCATGTTCTGTATACAGGACAATTGCTTCTTCCCTCTAAAGTCAGACCCTCTCCATTCTCTGGTACAGTGATTCTTCACTGAGGATGCACAGTCCAGTGGCATGAATAAGAATTGCCTGGAGTATACAAATAATTTAAGAAAGCAAATTCAATAGGTAACTGCATGAGTTACAAGTTGGCAAAATTTGAGCTGCACCACCCTGTGGTGAATTCTCCCTCCCTAGTCTACTCAGTTTGGTTCTTGCCACTTCTCCTTCTCTTTTTCCCACCAGTGCTGCTCCAGCTAAGTATTTGTGGGGACCATAGGAGTTCATTTCCCCTATGGGTTCTTAATCCCATGTGAACTAAGTAGTCATAAATAAAACAGACACAGGGAGGAAAAAAGTTACCTAATTCAATACACTGAATGTTTCTAAAATCACAGGTTTTACCCAGCAAAGACACTTTTGCATCCATTGTGTTTATTGAGTCATTACCATGTGTTTATATGTTATTTCATTTAACCCTCTCAACAACCTGGAGGTAGCTTTTCTTGTTCCTCCCCTTTCCCCAATATTTTATAGGCTCAATGTGGCTGAGTATGGTTACAGATGTCACTTGTATTTGAATTCTTCTTTACCTAGATCCAAAGCCCATGCTCCTCACCTCCTTCTCTTATTCAACTTCATTTTACAAATATGACAAGTGAGTTTTGAATACCTGGGTCAAGGCATTATTGAAGCTGAAGATACATATGAATTAGTTATGGTCACTATTCTCAAAGTTCACCACTCAGCAGACGGAAGAGCCAGTTTAAACAACTAACTGCAGTAGGAGCATGTTTTAGTTATCTAGCACTGCTGTAACAGAAATACCACAAGTGGAGGGCATGATAAGCAGAAATTTATTTTCTCACACTTCAGAGGCTAGAAGCCTGAATGTAGGGCCAACAGCTCTAGGGAAAGTCTCTCTCTGTCCACTCAGAGGGAAGGTCTTTGTTTCTGTTTCTTTAACTCCAGTGTCACTGATTCCTTGGCAGTCCCCACATGGCACATAGCTTTTGCCCATTCTTGCTTGCTTCTATCGTAATCTAATCTGCTCTTTTACATTTCAAAGGTGATTGGTTTAAAACACTGTACACTGATGTTGTTGTTATGTGCCGTTGAGTCGGATCCGACTCATAGCGACCCCTCCTTGGGTTTCTGAGGCAGTATCATTACAGAAGTAGATTGCCCAACCTTCCTTCTGAGGATGTATACTGATAGTACTTCATTAATATAACAAAGAAAACCTTATTCCCAAATGGGGTTATATCTACAGTTACATGGTTTAGAATTTACAACAAATATTTTTTGTGGGACATAATTCAGTACATAACGTTATGCATCATTAAGGGTGTGTGCAACATGTTCTGGGAGCACAGAAGATGGACTATTAATACCACCTGGGGTTTGTGGTGATGGAAGGCTTGCTGGAGGACATGACTACTGGGCTGGAATTTGAAGATGAATAAGAATCTACTGGGCTAAAGCCCTCCTCACTCTTCTCACTGCTCCTCAGGCAAATGTGACCCCCATCACCAGCATGAAGCATGGATGTGCACCTTGATTGGTGTCACCCAATGCCTTTTAGAATTAATTGTCTAGGAAAATAACAGAAAAGAAGTAATTTGAAAGGAAGAGAAGAGAGTGGAAGTGAAGGGGAGGGAGGAATGGAGAGGGAGGAGAAGCAAAGAGAATGGCAGAAAAGAGGAGAGGGAATCAGAGGAATCTGTAATCAGAAGAAGAAAGAGGATGAGAAGAGAATACATGTCTTCGAGATTTTTTTTTCCATTTTTAGCTAATGCATACTATTCTACTGAATGAAAAGCCCACAGTTTATCCATTCTTCTATTATTAAGAGGTTGTTTCTACTTTTTGTTCTTAAATATGCGATTCAATCTTTAATGTGTAGGCAGATTGGAGAATGCCAGAAAATAAGTTGTACTAAACTTCATTTTGGAAACTGTGGTAGTTAAATTTGTATGTCATCTTGGGTGGGCCTTGTTGAGTGGCTGGGCAGCTGGTGGTAGTTATTCCTCATGATGAGAATGGCAACAGCTCCATGGTGGGATCCACTACAAGCAGCTGAGTAGCTGCCTTTGGGATGTGGTCTGCTTAGTTTATATAAGCAGAAGCCTTGGGGATAGTCTCTAGCTTCTGGCATGCTTGGACCCTGCATGTAGCTGTGTTGTTGTTCAGCAGCCTGCCATGCTCTGCCTACCTGGGGACTTACAATGGACTTAAATTAATGGCCTGCTGTGTGGTTTGGTAACATTGGGACAGCGCCTTGTTACCTGTTAACCTTGGGCTTGTCATCCTCAGCAGCCAGCAGCTGTCTGAGTGAAGAAACGCCTCTAGCTTCAGTGAGCCAGGAGTAGGAGGCAGAGCTAGACCCCAAGGTTGAGGGGCTTTCACACAGACCCTGGAGCCTGGCACTTTGAAATTGGACTTAAAGCCTCCAAACTGTGGGAAAATAAACTCCTGTTTGTTAAGGCCATCCCATTTGTGGTATATTCTTGTCAGAGTGGAACTAGGTAACCAGAACAGAACCTGAGGTCTGTCTTGTGCGGCTCTATATGGGAATCTATCACATGTATTAGCTACTTGGGAACAGCCTTGAATTTTAGAACAAATTCATTAAATTGCCATTTAATTTTATAAATCTATTTTTCAATGTTCCTGGGATATCTCCTCATATGAGACTAGATGGCTTAAATAAACTTGAGGTCTTTAAAATGGTTTTGAATGTATACTTTTGTAACTAAAGTAAAACTGCCTAATTCTAGGTTTAGATTTTGCTTGCAGCTCTAATTCTCATTGGAACTTGTGTACTTCATATAAAACTATACAAGATTCTTGGGAGAACTATTTCTGAGGAGCTATTTTTAATCCAGCCTGAGAGGGTTGGATGAGGACTGAGAGTGAAGTAACTAAAATTAAACATTCCTGGGGTGGTTTTGTATGTTTTCCAGGACTTTCTTGACTTTTAATAGACACATTTTTTTTCCCTAAAAAATAGAATATTTTGATAGGTTCTAAACTTTTACAAAAAAGCATATTTTTCATTAACAAGATATCAAATTATTCCAGAATTAAGCTAGATCTTCCTTGGTTTCAGAATTTGTTTAGAGCTCCACATATTTCTGCATTCACTCTTACTCCTCTCTCTCTCCTCCAATCACTCAATAAATATTTACTGAGCACTAACTATATGCTAAGCACTGTTCTAGTTGCTAGGGGTGCAGCAGTAAACAAAAGAGGCAAAATATGGAATTTATGGGCTGCTGGAGGAGAAGGAGAGTAAAGAAGAAAACTAAATAATGTAAGCATATGTTGAAAGAGTTGCTGTTGAGATGACTTCAACTCATAGAGGCTCCATGTGAGTCAAAATATAACTCTGATCCACAGGGTTTTCTATGGCTGATTTTTCAGGCCTTTCTTCTGAGGTGCATCTAGGAGGACTTGAACCTCCAATCTTTTGGTTAGTGGTCAAGCGTGTGAACCGTTTGCACCAGCAGAAGCTACATTTTTTTGTTAGACTGTGATAAAGACAATGGAATAACATAAAGGAGAGAAGAGGGATAGCAAATGTTGATGTTTGGTGGTGCAGTTTTAGATGAGATGAAATAAGTACCTGAGGAAGTGAGAATGTGAGCCATGCTGTAGCTGGGGAAGGGCCTTCAGGGTCAAGGTAGCAAGTGCAAAGGAACGTGAGATGTGAATATCCCTGGCAGGCTCTAGGAAGAGCAAAGAAGTAAGTGTGGCCTGGAGAGTGATGGCATGGGGAGTAGCAGGAGACTCTGACTTCAGAGTTTTAGTGGGGATGCAGAACATGTAGGGACTTGTAGATCACAATAGAGATTGCATTTTGCACTGAGTGAGATTGAATGCCATCATCCTGGGATCACACCATCATATCTTCCTCACTTCTAATGATGTTTGTCTCTGCTCCTTTACCATTATCTTCAACATCTCCATTTTAAATATCCTACTTTCTGACCATAACTACCTGTATTTACTATTAAAATATCCCAACTCCAACCACTTTAGGACCTTTCACCCATGTTGTTGGCCGTGGAGTTGTCTCCAACTCATAGCTACCCCATGCATAACAGAACAAAACACTGCCCAGTCTCAGGCCAGCTCCATGATTCTTGTTATACTTGAGCCCATCGCCACTGCCACCATGTCAATCCATCTCGTTGAGGGCCTTCCACTCCTACATCAACCCTCCACTTTACCAAGCATGACATCATTCTCCAGGGAATGGTCCCTTTTGACAACATGACCAAAGTATGTGAGGTGAAGTCTGGCCATTCTGATCTCCAAGGAGCATTCTGGCTGCACTTCCTCCAGGACAGACCTGTTAGTTCTTTTAGCAGTCCATGGTACTTTCAGCATTCATGGCCAGCACCACAGCCCAAAGGCATCAATTTTTCTTTGGTCTTCCTTATTCATTGTCCAGCTCTCACATGATTATGAGGCGATTGAAAATACCGTAGCTGTGTCAGGTGCACCTTAGTCCTCAAGGAGACATCTTTGCTCTTCAGCACTTGAAAGAGGTCTTTTGCAGCCGATTTGCCCATTGCTATACATCATCTGATGTCCTGACTGCTGCTTCCATTAGAATAGATTGTAGAACCAAACAATGTGAAACCTTTGAAATTTAATCTTTTCTCCATTTATTGAGATGCTGCTTATAGGTCTAGTTGTGAGAATTTTCATTTTCCTTATATTGAGATGTGATCCATACTCAGACTGTGTTCTTCAATCTTCATCAGTAAGTGTTTCAAGTCATCCTCACTTTCAGCAAGCAAAGTTGTGTCGTCAGCATATCACTGGTTGTTAATGATTCTTCCTCCAATCCTGATGCCACGTTCTTCTTCATATAGTCCAGTTTCTCAGATTATTTGCTCAGCATGCAGATTGAATAAGTATGGGGAAAGGATACAATCCTGATGCACTCCCTTCATGATTTTAAACCATGAAGTGTTTGCTTTTTCTGTTTGAATGACAGCCTCCTCGTCTATGTACGGGTTCCTCATGAGTACAGTTAAGTGTTCTGGAATGCCCATTCTTCTCAATGTTATTCACAATTTGTTATGAGCCACACAATAAAATGCTTTTGCACATCCAATAAAACACAAGTAAACATCTTTCTGGTATTCTTTGCTTTGAGCCAAGATCCATCTGACATCAGCAATGATATCTCTCATTCCACATCCTCTTCTGAATCCAGCTGGCCTTTCTGGAAACTTTCTGTCATTATACTGCTGCAATCATTTTTGAATTATCTTCAGTAAGATTTTACTTGCATGCAATATTAAAAATATTGTTTGATAATTTCCACATTCTGTGCAATCACCTTTCTTTGGAATGGGTACAAATATGGACCTCTTCCATTCAGTTGGCCAAGTAGCTGTCTTCCAAATCTCTTGGCATAGCTGAATGACTGCCTCTGATAGGGCATCCATTTGTTGAAATATCTCAGTGGGTATTCTGTCAATTCCTGGAGCTTGTTCTTCGGCAATCCCTTCAGTGCAGCTTTGACTTCTTCCTTCATTACCATTGGTTCTTGAACATGTGCCACCTCCTGAAATAGATGAAGATTGACCAGTTCTTTTTGGTACAGTGATTCTGTGTATTTCTTCCATCTTGTTTTGATGCTTCCTGCATCATTCAATATTTTGCCCATAGAATCTTTCAATATTGTGACTTGAGGCTTAATTTTTTCCTCAGTTTTTTCAGCTTGAGAAATGCCAAGTGTGTTCTTCCCTTTTGGTGTTCCAACTCCAGGTCTTTGCACATTTCATTATAGTGATTGACTTTGTCTGCTCGAGCTGCTTTTTGAAATCTTTTCAGCTCTCTTATCTTGTCATTTCTTCCATTTTCTTTAACTACTCTTCACTCAAGGGCAAGTTTCAGAGTCTCTTCTGACATCCATTTTGGTCTTTTCTTCCTTTCTTGTCTTTTTAATGACCTCTTGCTTTCTTCATGGATGATATTCTTGATGTCATCCCACAATTCCTCAGAATTTCGGTCATTGGTGTTCAATGCATCAAATCAATTCTTTAGATGGTCTCTAAATTTAGGAGGGATATATTCAAGCCCCACAGGATAAAAAACTGACAGCCAAGTTTGTCTCCCTTAGCTGTTGGAAACCTCTGCCCTCTCCACTTACCTAATTTCTACCTGGAACCTGCCATATTGTGGTCCCCAGCCTACCTTCCTCCCCTTACCTGGATCCTGCCCTTTCACCCATTTCACCCATGGAAGGCTGAAATATCATGCAGTATTTTTCTCTTTGTTGCCTTCACCTTGTGCTCCTCACCTCATACCCAGCTTAGATTCCATTTGTCACTCCAATTGCTCCTTCCAGATACCCTTGACTCCTTTGCCTTTTCTTTTCTCACACAAAGAAAGCCCAGTTCAACTTGAACACAACTTCAACCCCTTGGTAACTGCATCCATGGAGCTGAATATGCCTGGGGAAAATACATAGCCATGCTGACTGACCTTACTTTGAATTTAGGACCATAAATTCAAGAGGGCCCACAACATAGTCCAAGAGTCCTAATGATTTCCTTTCTTCCCTCTTATCATCACTCTTCCATGATCTCAGAAGACTGTCACCTTCTCCTCTCTTCTGAAACTCTTGTTGTTGTTGTTATGTGCCGTCAAGTTGTCCTTGACTCATAGCGACTCCTCCTTGGGTTTCCGAGACAGTATCAGTACGGAAGTAGATTGCCCCATCTTCCTTCTGAGGAGTGGCTGGTGGGTTTGAACCACCAGCCTTCTGGTTAGCAATTAAGTGCCTTAGGCACTATGCCACCAGAGCTCTGAAACTCTTAATACTCACTTACTCTCATTCTCACTGATGATTCTGATTCTTACTTCAATGAGAAAATAATGAACACAGAAGTCCCTTGTCTTTGCAACATTCAATATTTCGTTCTGTCTGCATCTGTACATTGATACTGTCTTTACCCTTTTTACAAAAGATAAGCTGTCCTTGCTCTTTCCTAAGATTCCCACCCTGTTGCTTGTCAAGAACCTTGCTTCCAGAACAAACCCTGATGTATCTGGCAACAGGAGTTTTTTCTTTTCTCTGTGGAATCACCATACAAGCGTTTTATAATATATCCCATCTTAAAATAAACAACCTAGATCAACAACGAATAATTTTGTAGTACAGTTGTCCCTCTGGAACTGCAGGTTTGCATCTATGGGTTCAATTAATCATGCATCTAAAATACTGGGAGGTGGGGAGCAACTAAGTGGACAAAGCAATACCTCAAAGGTTGAAGCAGAGCAAAGTGTTATTTGCATAGCATGTCCACTGTATTAGGTATTAGAAATAATCTAGCAATGATTTAATGTATAGGGAGGATATGCATAGATACATCCAAATACGTCATTTTATATAAGGGACTTGAGCATCTGTAGATTTTGCCATTTATGGGGGGCCTAGAACCAATCACCCACAGCTACCAAGGGACGACTGTATAAATAAGTCCGAATACATCTGGCCATTTGATACTTTTATTTGCTAAGTCTAGCAACTCTAGGTAATGTTCATTATAGGTGGGTTTTTCGCCTTTGGTGGTGTGTGGGTGAGTGAGAAGAACTCACTTGGGGCCTCTCAATGTTCCTATTCTCCCCTGGCATACTGTACTCTCAGAGCACCTCATTTAATTAGTTTTCTCTTTTACTTTCAATCCTGCTAAGCTCTTGTTCCTTCCTGGTAGTTATTAGATGCATGAGTGTGTTGGTTAATTATGTTTTACTTACTGTTATTTGGTACCATGTTTCAGGATATAAATTTTCTTCATCCTGTAGTGTTAGTTTTTCCCTTAGGTTTTAATAAGTACTGTCTTAATGCTTGTTTCTTATTCTTCTGCCTTTGCACTTAAATTCATTCATTGAGTCATAGAATAATTTGTTTAAAGAATTTTCAAGCATTAGGACTTTTAATTTCTTCCTCTGTTACTGATTTCTAATGTTATTGGGTTGTGGCCTGAAATTTGGTCCGTACCACTTCCATTTAATAAATAAATAAATAAATAAATAAATAAAATCAAGGCTTTCTTTACCCAAACCCAACCCACTGCTATCGAGTGGATTCCAACTCATAGATACACTATCGGACAGAGTAGAACTGCCACCCTTTAGGGTTTCCAAGGCTGTAAATCATTACAGAAGACTGCCTCATCTTTCTCCCGCTGAGAGGCTAGTGGGTTCAAACCACCCACCTTTAGGTTAGCAGCCAAATACTATAACCACTGTGCCACCAGAACTCCTTAGGTTCCTTTTTGTACATAATTTACCCTAATTTAGGAGCTCTGGTAGTGTAGTGCCTAAGGCACTTGACTGCTAACCAGAAGGCTGGTGGTTCAAACCCACCAGCTACTCCTCGGAAGGAAGGTTGGGCAATCTACTTCTGTAGTGTTACTGACTCGGAAACCCAAGGAGGGGTTGCTATGAGTCAGGTCTGATTCCATGGTATGTAACAACAACATACCCTCATTTATAAATGTTAGGTGGGGACTCTGAGAGAGCACTTTTTGTTTTTTTAGAATCCATAGAACATTTACAAAGATTGATTACAGGATAGACAAGAAGAACTGAATTATACTATTCACAAAGTTAACATTATTTCCCCCTCAATCTGTGGCCATTACTCCATTGTCTCTTAGTGTTCAACATTTCTTAAAAGTATGAGTTTAACTTGATTTCTTTCTTCTTTAGCTGATCTGTTTCTTGTGCCTAATTACTTGCAGACTCTGCTTTGAAGTTTAATAATGTTATTATACCTCTGTTTCAATGGTTTGCTAATCATTTTCACTTCTGTAGAGTGAGCCTTTTTAATATGCACATTCTTATCTTCCTTTATTTCAGAAAATGATTTTCTTTCATCACTTTTATAATTTTTCCATTCCATTTACTCTGTTCTTTTCCTCAGGACTACAATTCAAATATTAGATGCCCATTATTTTCATTTTGTACCTATCATTTTTAGCTCTAATCATTTTTGTATGATTTTCTTTTCCTTTCCAGTCTATATTCTTCCTCTGGGCAGACCTCCATATCACCAACTGTTTTTACTAATATTGATTCAACTTCTTACTGCTACCAATGTGGTTTTCATTATGTGATGTGTTACTAATTTTTTCTTTTCATTTTCTTCTACTGTATTATCTCTTCATTGATTTCACAGATCTCTTCCTTGATGTTCATTTTTGTGAAGTCTAGACCCTCTTTAGAAGCTCTGGTGGCACAGTGGGTAAGGCATTTGGCCGCTAACCAGAAAGTCATTAGTTCAAGCCCAACATCTGCTTTGTGAGAGGAAGATGAGGCAATCTACTTCTGAAAAGATTTACAGCCTTGGAAACCCAATGGGAGTGGCTATGAGTCTAAATCAGCTTGAGGGCCATGGTTTGGTTTTTCGGCTTTGGTTAGGCTCTCTTTAGTTCTTCAGATTTTGAAAAGATCATAGATCTTATATAGAAATGAACTCTTTAGCCTTTTAGCTGCTTGAATGGCAGAGGGACAAAGTAAGGAGTCTTAATTTGGCTGTATTGCCTTAACATTCTTTGCCACTGTGTATGATGAGCCTTCTGTCTTGGAGTCTATCTTCTCTCAGCTTTTGTCTATTCCCACATTAGGCCAGGGTTTCACTCTGTCTGGGACCTTAGACGTCACTGTGAAGACACTTTGTTTGCTCTTTTAGAGTTTATTTCATTCCCCAAAACAAGTTTTTGGGTTTATTCTTCCTCACCTCAAGGTTTATTATTCCTTCTCATATCCAGACTTTTTTTCATGGAGAAATCATCATCAGAAAAAAATAAATATAATGTAAGTTTGTGGGACAATCTTTAGCCTTACCTCTGACATATAGAAGTTGCTCTATAAATATTTATGTATTTGCTGAATTAATTTTTGTGGCATCCCCTTTTCAGTGCTTATAATTCCTGCTGCAGTTTTACAATCATAGGATTTGGGATAGGACTCTTTAGGACATTCACTTTTTTTTACTTAAGGGAAGTCTACCTCTGTCTTAGGGTTTTCTAGAGAAATAGAATCAGTCTTATATGTGAACATGTATATAAATAGGGAGCTCTGATGGTATAGTTATATATATGAACATGTGTGTGTGT
>NW_006921641.1:1399064-1423898 GCF_000298275.1 Orycteropus afer afer | reverse complement strand
ATACACCAGGGAGCTCTGGTAGCGTAGTGGCTAAGGCACTTGACTGCTAACCAGAAGGCTGATGGTTCAAACCCACCAGCCATTCCCTGGAAGGAAGATGAGGCAATCTACTTCCATAGTGATACTGCCCTGGAAACCCAAGGAGGGGTCGCTATGGGTCGGGTCTGACTCAACGGCACATAACAACAACAACAACACATATATATCTATATATAAAATGTACATAGGAGCTCTGGTAGCATAGTGCCTAAGGCACTTGACTGCTAACCAGAAGGCTGGCGGTTCAAATCCACCAGCCAGCCACTCCTCGGAAGGAAGGTTGGGCAATCTACTTCCGTAGTGATACTGCCTTGGCAACCCAACGAGGGGTCGCCATGAGTCGGGTCTGACTCCACGGCACATAACAACAACAACAACAACATAATGTACATACTTATCTGTCTATCATCTATCTATCTATCTATCTATCTATCTGAAGAAAGAATGAGAGAGAAAATGGGAAAACAGATAGAAAGAGATTGATTTTGAGGAATTGGCTCACATAACTGTGGGAGCTGGGATGTCCAAACTACTTGGGTCTGGTGATAGGCTAGAAATTCCGGCACTCTTGTGTCCCCAAATTGATATGTCAGATGCTGGAGGAGAGGGGAATTCTGGCAGAATATCTATTTACAGCTCTGTAGGCAGAATTTTCCTTCAGGAAACCTACAGTTTGGCTCCTAAGGCTTTTAAGATTGGATTAGGTTCACCCACTTTATGAAGGGTAAATAAGTAAACTTAAGGCCAACTGATTTAAATGCTAATCACATGTAAACACCTCACAGCAAGATATAAACTTGTGTTTGCCCAACCAACTAAACGCCATAGCCTAGCCACATGGACACATAAAAATTAGCAACCACAACATCCTTCTTAAGAATGTAGAGGCGAGCATTGATTTCTATGCACCATTCTCTGACTTGGTATGCATTTCCACACAGATATTAATTATGATCTCTGTTACCATCCCCTAGTTTCAACATAGGAGCTCTGGTGGCATAGTGCTTAAGGCATTTGACCACTAAACAGAAGGTTGGCAGTTCAAACACACCAGCAACTCTGCAGAAGGAAGATGGAGCAATATACTTCCATAAAAATTTGCTGCCTCAGAAACCCAATGGGGGTTACTCTGAGTCCAAACTGACTCGATGACAGTGAGTTTAGTTTTTTGGTTTTAGTTTCAACATGGTTGATGTTTTCTGATTCTATTTTTGGTTGCTGTTTTCATTCATTTCAGTGAGATCCTGGGACAGAAACTAAGTAAGTATACATCAATTCTGTCACCTTTAAATAAAAAATGCTCAAGTTGCTATTTTTAAGTAAAATGTAACTAATGAGACAACTATTACCACAGGATATGTTTAAGAAACTGTTTGAGACACATATATTTCTGTCTTCATATTGCTGATACTAGAATCTGCCTTTCAGGTTTTTTGACCTTCCAGAATTGATGACTAATTTGCAGGTTTTTGACTCATTTTCTTATTTTGACTTTTGGGATCTGTGCTTCTGAGTTTCTTGAGTATTTGCTCAGCATTAGTACCCATGCCTCTGAACATTTTAAGCTTTCCTAAATTCTAAATCAGTTTCTGACATTTGTTACCTTTCTTGCTTTTAACTCTTTATTCCCAATTTCCTTCTTTGTAATCCAGTTCACCATCTCATATTATCTGGGTAGAGAGCTGACCTTTAAGAAGGGCCCAGCACTCTGCATTTATTTCTTCAAGTTTCTTTGAAGCTAATCCAATCATGTCTTCATACAACTTCAGGAAAGTGACTTCCAAGGAAGGAAGTTATGAAACACACATGAAAACTGAGATACAGAGACCCTGTGGCATTTTGTTTACACAGATTTTATTATACCAGTGTACACTGAATGGTGAAGGAACAACACAGCTCAATTGTTTGGGACCCTCTATAGACCTCACTATCCCATTAGAGTAAGAATGAAAGGCAGAGTCCATTGAAATTTCCCCTAACTCAATCTCATTTGTATTCAGAAAATAATTGTGGGTACATAGGATGAAATATAATGTTGTGGCCAATGCCTGAATTTTCTTTTAAGGATCTGCCAGTGTCTTAATCAATGATTATAAATCAGTTATTTTATTTGGCCATTCAGTGCCTTGGATTGGCTATTCATGGAATTGAAAACTTTATGTATCATGATTTGTGTAGTCTAACAGATGTTGTAATGATTGATGAAATACTATCAGTTCATAAGATGTCCTCATCTATGTAGAAAGTTGAAGGTTCTGCATGATTAGGATTTCT
Organism: Orycteropus afer afer; assembly: GCF_000298275.1. Classification (NCBI taxonomy): domain Eukaryota; kingdom Metazoa; phylum Chordata; class Mammalia; order Tubulidentata; family Orycteropodidae; genus Orycteropus; species Orycteropus afer. Next base: position 1,421,585 of record NW_006921641.1, on the reverse strand, counting down.
GACTGTTTCATTTTAGTTTAGGGTAAGGATTTCTCTATCTTAATGGTAGTGAGTCCAAAAGGAAGTTTCATCTTTTTCTAGAAAATTTAAAGATTGGCAAAATGGTGGGGGAAATGAACATTTAAAAGCTTATGTTATTCTTTCCTTTCAAGATTACATATTTTAGTCAGATTAGGTTACTTAACTAAGTAACCCAAAAGATTCTTTGAACTCTTTCTTGTTTATTTTAAAACTCTAGGTTCAGAAGGGTTTTTTTTTTTTTTCCCAATTTAAATTTTCATATCACTCAGTAATAAGAGTCTCATTCTGGAATTATAATTAAAGTCTGAATTCATGGTAATCAGAAATTAAAGCAATTTTTATGTGTTTCTCTATATGTTTCTTTTGTTTTTAAATTATACTTTTAATTATTTTTTAGAAATATCACTCTCTGTGGAATGCTTTCACACCATGATCATACCTGGCTGGCTCCCTACTTTAATTTAGATCTGAAAGAGACCCATCTTAACAATCTATCTAAAATAATTACTGATAACTCTGTCACTTTTTCTGTTTCAGTTCTTTGCAACACACTTATAGACACTGAGTATTTTATATTCCTTTCCTTTTCTTCTTTCCCTTATATTTCTTTCTCCTCTTTTCGTCTCCCTGTCCCTTCTTTTTCTCCTTCTCCTCCTTCTTTTCTTTCTCATGTTAAATGTCCGTCCTTATTTTTCTCCCAGCTCCTCAGCAGATCATATAAATTTCAAGGTAGCAGGCAGGGATCTTGTCTGTCAGAGTCACCTCTATTCCCAAGTTCTAGAACAGGACCCATGGTAGGTGCACCATAAAACCAAATTAAATGAATGAGTAAAGGAATGAATTATAAATTCTTTAATATTATAATAAACAAATTATTGAAGAAATTCTAATTAGTAAATGTTCTATAAAGTATCTTTTAACATTCAAATAAATATCTGAAGAAATTAACTGGCAAATCTTTAGGGAAAATGCACTTCTTTGTACAACTGCTTATGTATGTGTTTAATAAATTCCTTCTCATGGAGGTTGTTCACTTATTACAACTTCATAGCTCTTCCCTTGTTCCCATTCCTGAGTCTATCCTAACTAAGCCCAATCTGTGGCCCACAACTTTTTCTTATCTTAGTGGGGCACATATAAAGTATGATTACTTGAAAACAAAAAACAAAACTATGTGACTTTACTGGTATAACAGGAGAAAGTAACCCAAAACAATGACTAATTAGTGAATTATTTTTTGAGTTCCAGGTTGCATTATATTCTTTCAACAATTCACATAATCGAGTAATAAATGTATTCTTACTATGTGGGAGCTCTGGTGGCTTAGTGCCTAAAGCATCTGATTGCTAACCAGAAGGCTGGCGACTCAAACCCACCAGCCACTCCTTGGAAGGAAGATTGGGCAATCTACTTCAGTGGAGATACCTCAGAAACCACTCAAGGAGGGGTTGCTACGACTTGAATAAACTCAACAGCAGTGAGTTTGGTTTTTGTTGGACTATGTGCTAGGCACTGGGGATATAAAGATGGGAAACATAAGTGTCTTAGCATTTAGGAGATCACATATTGTTGGGGAAGAAAGATTTATAAACATATAACTCAGTTAATTCAAGAAGGTATTGTAGGACAGACATATTGTTTCTTTAAAGCTTACAGGATTTTGCCAGGAAAATAAGAACAAGAAGAACATCTTCAAGCATGTTCCCAATGACTTCTTAGTCACCAGGTTCTCCCTAACTCTAAACTGTCTAGCGTGATGACTTCCCTGTGCCAGGGACTTCTAAGCAACGGGGATACTGCTTAGCAGTGTCTGACAAATGGTACATCCTCAAAAAATATTCAAGGAATAAGTGAATAATTTTGTCCTTTAGGTAACAAAGATACATCAGAAATCTCCTAATGGGCTGGACATGAGTAAATTTTTTGAAGTTAGCTCACAATGACATGAGAGCGTGGAATGGTCTGGAGCTGCAGAGCCTGGTTCCTGTGAGGTCTGCTGGGATATTCTGGGAAGGACTCAATTGTTCTGTCTGTCCTTGGAACGCATGAACAAGAGCACTGGTGGCACATATGCAAAGCAGGCGTAGGGTAGGGTAGGTTCTGGATTCAGGGAAAAAATGTAGGGATATTTAGAGGAAGGGACAAAGGCTATTCTGAATATGGGCAGTTGAGCACTGAGAATATTTTTCTAAGTTAACTCAAAAGTGTTCAGAAGCAAATTTCCTTTTAATTTGAATCATTGGATTGTTACTGTTACTCTCTTGATTTACAAATTCTGAAATGAAACATTTTTGCTGCTTTCTTCTAAGACCAGATACTTGTCAACCCCAGCTCTTACTTTAGGCAATTTGCTTTTTTTTTCATTCTTTTTTTTTTTTTTCCTTTCCTTAGAAAGAAAAGCATTACTAGTCCTTCTTCAGTAAAAACTTGTCTGTGATGGAAATGCCTCTTCGCTAGAACTTCTCACACATTTACTGAAGTTGAACTCAGGGTGGAATCCATTTGTTAGAGCAAGTTTGGAGAGGGACTCCTTCTCTGTGGGCTGCTGCTAAATTCCTTCCCAAATATAAGATTCTATGGTGCCTCCTAGTGTATGATGTGCTGGTACTTCCTGAATCTCAGTGGGGCAAAAACTACCACCTATACTATTAGTGGGAGCTGTGGTAGCGTAGTGCCTAAGGCACTTGACTGCTAACCAGAAGGCTGGCGGTTCAATCCCTCCAGCCACTCCTCGGAAGGAAGATGGGGCAATCTACTTCCGTAGTGATACTGCCTCAGAAACCCAAGGAGGGGTCGCTATGAGTCGGGTCTGACTCGACGGCACATAACAACAACAACAACATACTATTAGTACTTTTTCATTAAATAAACTTTAAATTTACCCTTAAAAAAATTAGATTTACACTAAGTAATAACATTCATGGAGTCACAGGTTTTGTGTGTTGTGTTTTTTTTTCTTTCTCATACTAATTAAAATTCATAACTCATAAAATATGTTTATTCTTATATCAATTAAAATCATCTTCTGTCTTCCCAATGTATAGAACCTTACATTGGGAAACTCTGGGACAGTATTTTTAAGCTTACTGTGAAACGGACAAAAGATCCCTTTACTTCCCATAAATAGACCAGCCAACTGACACAGGCAGCCAAAGGATAGAGGTGCAGTGTTCCTCTAGTATAGTATTCTTACCCACCTCTGAATGTTAGCCAGGGCTGCTGCATACACATGTGTGTCTCCTTTCATAGAGTCACAATGAGTCAGAATCAACTAGATATCAATAGGTTTGTTTTTTGGTTTTAAGGGTGTCTCTGTCTGGGTGATAAATGATTAACATGCTCATCTACTAACTGAAAGATGGCAGTTTGAATCTACTCAGAGGCACCCCAAAAGAAAGGCCTGGAAACCTACTTCCAAAAAGTCAGCCAATGAAAACCCAATGGGTAAAGACCAGTGAAATCCCCAAGACAATGACCCCAAGTTCAATTTCTCTTCAGGCCTGGAATTGAACTCACTCCTGTGGCTTAACTCTCAACCAAACAATAGATAGACCTACAAGCCAAACAACTACACCATGGAGATGCACTCCTTAGGACAACCAACCATGAGAGATCAGTAAGGCAGCATTTGCACAGGGAGAAAGGTAGGGAAACAGGAATGTGTAGGCAAGAAGAACACAGGGAAAGGGTGACAACAGGGAGAAAGTGAGAGGTGAGATGTTACACTGTGGGGAGTGTAACCAGTATCACAAAACAAAATGTGTATGAACTGTTGAATGTAAAATTTCATCCAAATCACAATAAAAAGTAAAAAAAAAAAAAGCAGCAGCAGAAGACCCAATGGAGCACAGTTCTTCTCAGACACACATGGGGTCACCATCATGAGTCTCAGGCACACTGTTTTCTTCTCAGAAACAGGAACTTAAGCTTCAGTTTTGGTGTGGCCAAATAATACTGCAAGAGACAGGGGAAATGATACCAGAGGCTGAGAGATCTGCTGTGTCTCTCTTGCCCAGACAGTGAATGGCATGGGAAGTGGATTCCAGCACAGCACACGACAAGAACCAAAAGGCATGGAAAGGACCCATCTGGAGTTTTCACTGAAACCTCAGACGCTCATTGAACTTGGTTCCTAGGGGTGACAAGTTCCCCAGATCACAGAGGCTCACTTGCTCACAATGGCCAAAAGGCAGGGAAGTATACATACCTAGCTCATGTTCGCATGAAGAATTGAGATCCTCGTTGACCAAGGCGGTAGTCTGCTACGTTTATTTGGTAACTGAGAAACTAAGTGAACACAGGCAACTGCTTTCAGCAGCAACTACAGGGAGAACTCAGAATGACAGAAATGTAGTTACAGTGGCACTTCGATTAATAAAACACCTGGGAAACATGCTGTTTACAAGAGAATCTTCATGTTTGAGAAAATACAAAATAAAAATGACTACAAATCACAAAATAATTGTATGTGCTTTTACTTGACTGAAAGAAAAAAAAAAAAAATCCACTTAGCAAATGAAAAACTCCAAGCAAATCAACAACAAAAAAAACCTTTGTTTTACAGCTTCTGTTGTCTCCTCAACTGTTTGAACTGAGTAAGAAATTTCTTTGAGCAGAATTTCTTTTGAGCATCCAATCTCATCTTGCTGTTCCCAGTATTCTTCCCACATCCCTCACTTTACTCTCTTCCTCCTAAAGCCAGTGTCACAAGAGATTCTCTCTGTTAAAGGGCATGTTTCCCAGGTGTTTTATTAATCAAAGTGCCACTGTAACTACATTTCTGTTGTTCTGAATTCTCCCTGTAGTTGCTGATGAAAGCAGTAGTTTGTGTTTACTTAGTTTGTCAGTTACCAAATAAATGTAACAGCCTACTACTGCTTTGGTCAATGAGGATCTCTTTGTAGTGCTTTGGACATTCTTTTTATATTCTGCAAAACACTTATGACCACTGAGTAGTTTACTTTCCTTTCCTTTCCCTCATCCTCAATGTCAGATACCTTTTCTCATTTCTTTTTCTTCAGAGAAGATCCTAGAACCAAAAATAAATGATTCTTACTGACACATTAACTCAACATATCTGTAATTATGCTGCACAGAACAAAGCATTTTTTTTCAGATTTAATGGAGGTTACAACCATCTGTCAGTTTGTCATACTGTAGTGGCTTGAAGATATGTCACTGACATTTAAAATACCAGCAGGGTCACCCATGGTTGGCAGGTTTCAGTAGAGCTTACAGGCTAAGACAGACTAGGAAGAAAGACCTGGTGATCTACTTTCAAAAATCAGTCAATGAAAACTTTATGGATCACAACAACACAGAACATTTTTCGACTCACTTTGTTTGGACTTGTCAGCAGGAGGGATCAACAACATGGGAGGACATCGTATTTGGTAAAATAGCATACCTATGAGGATGAGGAAGATCCTCAGTGAGAGGGACTAGCACAATAATTGCAACAATGGACTCAAATATGTCAGCGATTGTGATGATGCAGGATTGGGCAATGTTTGATTCTGTTGTACATAGGGCTGCTGTGGATCAAAATTGTCTTGATGGAAGCTATCTATCTAATTAGAAGAAAAAGATCAAATAAGTTTGAAAATTCAGAGTTGAATAACATGAATGGGTTTCTTTACTGCAGGACTTCTCAGACTTTAATGTGTATGCATGAACTATGAATCACAAGAAAGATATATAACATTCAGTGTTTTCAACACTGACTCGACCACGGTTAAAAAACAAACAAACAAGCAAAACATCTTGAGGGAGCTATGTTTCTCTAACATACTCTGGGGAATTCTGTTTTCACTAGAACTCATATAACCCAAATTTATCTAAGCAATGTGGCAATGTGTTTACATTTTACACCTGTAGTGCTTTGGAGGGAGCTCTGGTAGCATAGTGGCTAAGGCACTTGACTGCTAACCAGAAGGCTGGCGGTTCAAATCCACCAGCCACTCATCGGAAGGAAGATGGGGCAATCTACTTCTGTAGTGATACTGCCTCAGACCCAAGGAGGGGTCGCTATGAGTCAGGTCTGACTCGATGGCACATAACAACAACAACAGTGCTTTGGACATCAAAAAACAAAAACTCTTGCCATTGAGTCAATTCTGACTCACAGTGACCCTATAGAGCAGAATAGAACTGCCCCAGAGGGTTTCCAAGGTTGTCATCTTTACAGAAGCAGACTGCCACATCTTCCCACGCAATGGCTGGTAGGTTTAAAATATCAACCTTTTGGTTAGCAGCTGAGCTTTTAACCATTATACCACCAAGGATCCTTGGTGGTTTGGATGTTGTTGTTGTTAGGTGCCATCCAGTCAGCTCCAACTCATAGTGACCCTATGTATAACAGAAGGAAACACTGCCTGGTCCTGTGCCAGTCTCACAATACTTGCTATACCTGAGCCCATCATTGTAGCCACTGTGTCAATCCGCCTCATTGAGGGCTTTCCCCTTATTTGCTGACCCTCTGCTTTACCATGCATGATATCCTTCTCCAGAGAATGATCCCTTCTGACAACATGACCAAAGTAGGTGAGAGAAAGTCTGGCCATTCTCTCTTCCAAGGAGCATTCTGGCTGCACTTCTTCCAGGACAGATCTGTTCATTCTTTTAGCAGTTCATGATATTTTCAATATTCTTTGTCAGCACTACAACTCAAAAGCATCAACTCTTCTACAGTCTTCCTTTTCCATTGTTCAGCTCTCACATGCATATAAGGCAATTGAAAATACCATGGCTTGGGTTAGGTGCACCTTAGTCTTCAAAGAGACATTTTCACTCTTCAGCACTTTAAAGAAGTCTTTTGCAGCATATTTGCCCAGTGCAATACGTTGTCTGATGTCTTGGCTGCTGCTCCCATTGGTGTTGATTGTAGAACCAAGTAATAGGAAATATTTAACAACTTCAATCTTTTCTCCATTTATTGTGATCTTCTTATTGGTCCAGTGGTGAGGATTTTTGTTTTCTTTATGTTAAGATGTAATCCACACTGCAGACTGAAGTCTTTAATCTTCATCAGTAAGTGCTTAAGTCATCCTCACTTTCAGCAAAGAAAGTTGTGTTGTCTGCATATCATAAGTTGTTAATGGGTCTACGTCCAACCCTGATGCCACATTCTTATTCCTATAGTCCAGCTTCTCTGATTATTTATTCAGGGTACACACTGAATAAGTATGTTATGGTGCGGTGAAAGGATTGAACCCTGACACATTTCTTTCCTGATTTTAAATCATGTAGTATCCCCTTCTTCTGTTCAAAAGACAGCTTCCTGGTCTATGTACAGGTTCCTGATGAGCACAATCAAGTCTTCTGGAATTCCCATCCTTCTCAATATTATCCATAATTTGTTATGATCCACACAATCAAATGCTTTTGTACAGTCAATAAAACACAAGTAAACATCTTTCTGGTATTCTTATCTTTCAGCCAAGATCCATTGGACATCATCAATGGTATCTCTCTTTCCACGGCCTCTTCTGAATCCACCTTGTATTTCTGGAAATTCTCTGTCAATATACTGGTGCAACAATATTTGAATTATCTTCATCAAGATTTTATTTATGTGTGATATTAATGATATTGTTTGATAATCTCCACCGTGTGTGGGAGTACTTGTCTTTGAAATGGGTACAAATAAGGATCTCTTCCATTCAGTTGGCCAGGTAGCTGTCTTTCAAATTTCTTGGCATAGGTAAGTGAGTGCCTCTAGGGCAGCATCCCTTTGTTGAAATATCTCAATAGGTATTCTGTCAATTCCTGGAGCCTTGTTCTTCACCATTTCCTTCAGTGCAGCATTGACTTCTTCCTTCAGTATCACTGGATCTTGATCATATGTCACCTTCTGAAATGGATGAACATCAACCAGTTCTTTTTGGTACAGTGACTTTGTGTATTCCTTTCATCTTCTTTTGATGTTTCCTGCATCATTCAGTTATAATGCCATAGAATCTTTCAATATTGCAACTTGAGGCTTGAATTTTTCTTCAGTTTTTTCAGCTTGAGAAATGCTGAATGTGTTCTTCCCTTTTGGTTTTCTAACTCCAAGTCTGTGGTAGTTAAGTTTGTGTGTCAACTTGGCTGGGCCTGGTTGAGTGGCTGGGCAGCTGGTGGTAGTTTTTCCCTACAATGAGATTGGCAATCAGCTCCATGGTGGGATCTACCACAAGCGACTGAGTAGCTCCTTTAGGGATGTGATCTTCTTCCCATATATAAGAAGCATCTTTGGTAATGGTCTCTAGTTTATTGCACGCTTGAACCCTGCATGTAGCTGGATCATTGTTCAGTAGACTGCCATGCTCTGCTGATCTTGGGACTTTCAATGGACTTGAATTAATGCCCTGCCATGTGGTTTGGTAATATTAAGACTGTGCCTTGTTACTTGTTGACCTTGGGTTTGTCAGCCTCAGCAGCCAGCAGCTGAGTGAAGAAAATCCTCTAGCTTCAGTGGGCCAGGAGCAGGAGGCAGAGCTGAAGTCCAAGGTTGAGGGGCTTTCACCCAGCCTTTAGAACCTGGAACTTTGAACTTGGACTTAAAGAAAGCCTCCAAATTGTAAGAATAAACTCCTGTTTGTTAAGCCATCCCATTTGTTCTATATTTCTGTCAGAGTGGCAGTAGGTAACCAGAACATTGTCTTTTCACGTTTCATTATATATAATACTTTACTTCATCTTCTTGAACTGCACTTTGAAATCTTCTGTGCAGCTCTTTTATCTTGTCATTTCTTCCATTTGCTTTAGATAGTCTCCATTCAAGGGCAAGTTTCAGACTCTCTTCTGATATCCATTTTGGTCTTTTCTTCCTTTCCTGTCTTTTTAATGACCTTTTGCTTTCTTTGTGGATGATGTTCTTGATATCATCCCACAATTCCTCTAATTTTTGGTCATTGGTGTTCAATGCATCAAATCTATTCTTTAGATTGTCTCTAAATTCAGGAGGGATATAATCAAGGTCATATTTTGACTCTTGTGGACTTGTTTAATTGTCTTCAGCTTCAACTTGCACTTGCATATGAGCAACTGATGGTCTGTCCCAGTCACCTCGTAGCCTTCTTTTGGCTGAAGATATTGAGCTTCTTTATCACCTCTTTCTGCAGATGTAGTTGATCCAATTACTGTGTATTCCATCTGGCAAAGTCCATGTTTATAGCCATCATTTGTGTTGTTGAAAAATGGTATTTGCAACGAATAAGTCATCATCATGCAATCTCCAGTGTTACTTCTATCACCAAAGCCATATTTTCCAACTGCCAGTGATTCTTCTTTGTTTCTGACTTTTGCATTCTGATTACCAGTCATAATCAACTCATCTTGATTGCATGTTTGGTCAATTTCAGACTGCAGAAGTTGGTAAAAAACCTTTAGCTTCCTCATCTTTGGCTTTGATGGTTGGTGAGTAAATTTGAATATTAGTAGTATTAACTGGTTTTCCTTGTAGGCATATGGATATTATCCTATCACTGACAGCATTGTACTTCAGGATAGATCTCGAAACGTTCTTTGTGATGATGAATGCTATGCCATTCCTCTTCAATTGGACATTCATGGGATAGTAGATCATATGGTTATCTGATTCAAAATGGCCAAAACCAGTCCATTGCAGCTCACTAATACCTAGGATATCGATCTTTATGCTTTCCATTTAATTTCTGACAACTTCCAATTTCCTTAGATTCATACTTTGTACATTCCATGTTCCGATTATTAATGGATGTTTGTACCTGTTTCTTCCCATTTTGCATAGTGTCACATCAGTAAATGGATGTCTTGAAAGCTTTACTCCATCCACATCATTAAGGTCACCTCAACTCTGAGGAAGCAGCTCTTCCCCAGTTGTGTTTTGAGTGCCTTCCGACCTGCATCTTCTGGCACTATATGGGACAACGTTGAAGGCAGTTCATAACGTTTTCTAGTAATATGTCAGACAGTGTTTCACTGCTATTCATAAGGTTTTCACTGGCCAATTCTTTCAGAAGTGGATGGCCCCTTCCATCTTCCGAGTCTGTCTTATTCTGGAAGCTCTGCTGAAATCTGTCCATCATGGGTGACCTTCCTGGTGTTTGAAATACTGGTGGCATAGCCTCCAGCCTCACAACAACACACAAGCCACCACAGTATGACAAACTGACAGATGAATTACCATACAATATGGCTTTACACAAGGAAATATGTGGCTTTTGTTTTGTATTATTTTCAGGCTAGAAGTGCCTGTGTCTTAATTAAATAAAGTTATTATCAAAACTCGGCGGGGGGCTGGGGGAGCTCTTCTCAAGCATCTCAGAGGCAGTAGCAGAGGTGGCAGCTACTGCTAGGAAGTATGAGAGATCCATTTTCCTAACTGACCCCAGTGGCTTTCTGTGCAGGAGGTTGCTATAGCAGATAAAAAATGCAGTCAGTAGACTTGGGACTTCTGGAAGAAAATGAAGAGTTTGAGCAATTCTCTACCAAAGACTGGGCTGGTTTAGATGAAAAAGAAGATTCATGAATCTGGGAGGATGATTAGGATGATGATAATGTAGACGATGACTTCTTCAATCAGTTACAAGCTGAATTAGAGAAACATGGTTATAAGATGGACACCTCATAGCTGGACTCAAGATACATCCTTAGTTTCATTGAGGATATATATGTGAATGTTCTGGGAAAGTTCTCTCTCTTGTTCTGGTCCTGTGGTTGGTTTGTCATCATCTCTCCCTGGACTTGAGACAGCAGCTGGTCATCTGACCTGTGATTTGGGTTCACCAGCCCTTGCAATCATGTGAGTAAGGAGAGTCCTCCAGATCTACTCATGGACTTGGGACATGTCAGTCTCCCAGCCTTCATTACTGCATCAGCCATTTCCTTGTGAGTCCTGTGAGACATTACAGTGAGATATGGAAGCCTAAGACAGGAAGGTGAGTACTGAGGGGAGGAGGAGGAGTCGATGTTAGAGATGATGGAGAGGTACAGCAGTTTGGAAAAGTTGGACATTTGATACATCTTTAACTTCCACCTCATAGGGACAAGCCTTGTGCTGATCCTTCTAAAAGAAATTATTTGAGCAGAAAGCCATAGTAAAATACCATAAAGGAGTGGCTTTAAAGACCAGGAGTTTATTTTCTTGCAGTTCTGGGGGGCAGTAGCCCAAATCCAATTCATCAGCCACGTTTGGAGGGCTTTGAAAGAGCATCTATTTCACAACTTTCTGTTGATTTCTGGTGTTCTCTGGTGATCCTTGGCATTCCTTTGCTGATTAGTGATGCATCTGCCTCTGTCAACACATATATTCCTCCTGTGTGTCCCTGTGCCCGTATCTGTTCTCTACTTGTATAACACACAGCTCAGAAGCGATTAGAATTAGACTCATCTCATTCTAGTATGATCTTGTTTTATTTAACTGATAACAAAAGAAAAAGTCTATTTCCAAACAAGGTCACATGCACAGGGACAAGGGCTGGGACTTCACCTTATCTTTTTCAGAGGAACAATTCAACCCTCAGTAGTCTCTTCCCAGGGTTTTCTTGTCTTGATGAAGGGTCCCTGTATCCATCTTGACTTCTTCACCTTCCATACCTAATCAGTCATAAATCTTGATAATGTTAATTCTCAATCATTGTACCAATACATCATCTTATTCATCTGTCTACTGCTACACTTGATCCTTAGCTTCATCATCCCTTCCCTGGGCTACTGGAGCCTCCTACTTGACTTTATTGTATTTACTCTTATTTTTCTTCAAAATATTCTACAACCATAGTCTGGTACATATTTCTGCCACTACTACCTAAAATATTATCATAGACTCCAATGTCTCTTAGATAAAGACCAACATCTTTAATATGTGCTATAAGGCCTGCTATGATCTGGTGTTTATACATCCCTAGCCTCATTTTATACCTTCCCTATGTTCTCTTCTCCCTAGCCATATTGCTCCCCCCTTTTTTTTTTCAGTTCTTCAAATACACTTGTACTTGCCACAGGACATTTGCACATGCTACTTGCTTTTCCTGGGACATCTTTATTTTCTGCTCTGTCATAAAGTTAGTTTTCACTCTCCCTTCAGATCTGAGCTCAGTCATTAGTTGCTGTAAGAAGTCTTCTCTGACCTTGATAATGAGTCAGTCTTTATAATACGTCCATTTCTTTAGCAGTTATAACAATTGCATAGTAACATTTATTTGAGTGATTTCTGCCTGCTAAACTACATGCTCATGAGAAGAGGGACCATGTTGGTTTTTGCTAACTGGCATTGAAGAAGGGTCCAATTAGTTTTTGCTGTATGAATGCATGAAAAACTAAATGAATGGGTGAATAAGCAAAATCACAAACAAATGAAGAAATTGAACAAAGGTGGATATGGTTGAAGATGTCGGAAATCTACTTTTTGTGAAATATGAGGTTTACAAGCTCTTACTTCCTCCAGAGTCTGAAAGTATCAGTCATTTTTTTTTTTCTTTAGTTACAAACTAAAGAAACCAACTATGGTTAATTTAAGCATAAAAATTATTTTCTTAAAGTAGTGGATGACTCACAAAATCTCCAGTAAAGCTGGGAAACCAGGCTTGAAGATTCTGTAGCCAGCACAGTATTCACATTCATGCCTCAGAAAAGGATCTGTGGAGATGTCACTGTTATTACCCAACACTGTTGGATATTGAGTGCAGCTGATGGAACCCCACCGATTAATGCCTCTGAAAACCAGTTATAGCTACCATCCTTTCTGCCACCCTCACCAGAATGACATCTGTGCAGTCCCTGCTTCTTGTACCACCAATTTGTTTTCCAAAATTTGAGGTGGGTGCCCCTGATTGGGAGAGGCAATGTGCATAAAATTAGTTACTAAGGAGTCTGAGAAGGTGAGTTTCTGGTATTTTCAGCTTCAGTAGTGGGAAGTAGACTCAGTCTTATAAGATTAGGGAATTTCCACTCATAGTAAGAATGTTCAGTTATTGGGGAAACATACCTAATGATGATTGTTCACTATAGTCTACTTGGATTCACAATATCAACAAACTTTCTTTTGCCCTTAATTACATCAGACAATAAACACTGTACCTGTCTAATATTTCAGCACAACTTGTGGAAAGTGGCAACTTAGACCATAGATTAATGTCAAGGCTCAACAGTCACTATATCAAGCTCTAAGTCAAGCATCTCTGGTTTCATCTTGATAATGTCTCAATATTCTGGACTAAATTCTAAAGTTTACTACTACCACGACACTCTATGTAAAAGGGTAGGGGAAAGATACAGGGAAGAAAAAAAAAAACATATGAATGAATAAATGATGCTGCAAAACAAAAACAAAGAGATATTATAGTTCTGGTTTCTATAACTAATCAAAAGTCCATAATTGATAGTTTTAACTTTCTCCATATTTGGTTTCATGATTCTTTTGTCTTATGCCACTGTTGAGAGGACAGTATACCTCTATGATTCCCATTCAGGCTACTAAGCTTAGGTTGTGGCTCGGAATATTCTCTGATAATGAGGCTGGGAATTGGGTATCTCTCTCTCTCTCCCAGTCTCTTCTTGTTAGAGAAGGCTTTTCCCTGTTCTGAGCTCATAATAACTTTCTCTGTCTCTATGGTTACCCATGACTACTTAATTATACTAAAGTACATGCTCCAGGGGAGGCAGTCCCCATAGTAACTTTTAACCTGCTGTATCATTAATCAGGAGAATTAATCTTTTAGTTAGAGGAGAAGAAATGTTATGCTGTTTACTTCTGATAAAGACATCTTGGTCACAAGATGCCTGTGGTACCTGCACCTAAACAGAGGCACCCTCCTCTTACCTCCCTTTCTCTTTGTTCTATGCAGTCCAGTGTATATGCCCTCCAGTTTATACCATAAAAATTCAGGCCTGAGTTTCTTTCTGTTCTCTCATTCATGGTGAATTGAGGGACTTGGATGGAAGTGACCAAAAACATGGTACCCTTGGATAGGAGCTTTTTGGGAGAACCAGGCTCTTGATAAACCCTACTTTGCTTATCATTATCCTAATTACTGTAAGTAACAAAGCCTGTCACATCAGTGACTAACTATTATGATTATTTGTTCTGATCCCAAGAGCCCTGCACTGCACTCTTTGATTTATTTCACATGGAACATTGCAGTCACCTCAGTTAACCAGCATTCTTTGCCATATCCATTCCTTTGGAATTGAAACTATTTGTGTAGGGTTGCTGTTGTCTTCTAATAAATATTACCATTAATTATGGAAATATGAAAGATACTTCTGGAAATCTAGGTTACTTCTAAATTGCTCCCATTGTGAAAAAGCAACCCTGCTTCACCTTGATAATCAGAATCACTCATCCCAGTCAGCACCAACACCTTTTTTTTTTATTTTTTGCTTGTTAGCTCAAGGAGCCCCAAATGGCACATCTTAGCTTCCAATTCCATGGAGCAATTGTGCCCTTAGTGCCTTAGCATACTGCTGCTAAATTATCAGAGACTAGTGTAGGAGCTTTGGTAGCATAGTGCCTAAGGCACTTGACTGCTAACCAGGAGGCTGGCAGTTCAAACCCACCAGCCACTCCTCGGAAGGAAGGTTGGGCAATCTACTTCCGTAGTGATACTGCCTCAGAAACCCAAGGAGGAGTCGATGGCACATAACAACAACAGTGTGGAAGAGATAGGAAGCAAGCATTTTGTGATGAGTCATTTTTTGGTGTGTGGGCCTAAATATCCTGTTTAGGAGAGAAACAACATACACTTATTTCAGATTCAGAGTATATGTTGTATTCCATTGGCTAACACTTGAGTTTCATGAACTGATGTTTAAACTGATTATTCAAAGGGCTACCTCACTGTTTCATGAGGTCAGCTCTGCTGGGTGATGGGGTACATAATAAACTGGTTAGTCTCATGATCATTGTTTCTGCAAAGTCAGCTCCTTGGTCAGAAGCAATAGTATGTGTTACACTGTGATGGTGATTATAACATGAAGTTCACAGATGACAAGGTGACAGGAAACATTGTGACCAAAGAAAGCAAATCCAAATCCAGAAAATGTGGAGGGCAAAGTAAGGACAAACACCTTTTCTCGCCATGATAAAAGTGATAGAATTAAATCAAATAACCATCAGGTGGCTGGCTGGTCCCCTTGAGATATGATGACATAAAATGCATAAAGTATTGCACTTTTCTACTAGCAATTAGGACACACATGTAGACGTGTCCACTTTACTGGGAGGAAATCCATATTGTTGAACTCATGCATAAGATCCATTCCTACCTCCATTGTTACCTTGTTCATGCACCCAGTGAGCAGGCATGAGTTGACAAGGGAAAGAGGCTGACTAACAGCCATGTGTTTATAGAAAGCCTCCTGCTCAGTTGGGGCCTTTTGGTAATAATTCATATGGGATTAAAGTATTTTCACACTAGTTCCATTCTGATACATTGACATACTTAACTCTTCCTCTAATTTCTTTTCCACAAATTCCCTAAAAGACTTGATCCTTCTTGGTTTCTGACAATCTGGTTGAACCATTAACCACTGTCCATAAATATGAATGAAAGCTCTGGTAGTGTAGTGCCTAAGGCACTTGACTGCTAACCAGAAGGCTGGAGGTTCAAACCCACCAGCCACTCCTTGGAAGGAAGGTTGTGCAGTCTACTTCTGTAGTGATACCACCTCAGAAACCCAAGGAGGGGTTGTTATGAGTCAGATCCAACTCGAAGGCAGTGAGTTTGGTTTTTTGGTTTATAAATATGTATACAATCTTACCTTAGGCCTTCTCTGCTTCAAGGCAAAATAGCGTACAAGAAGATCTGCTCAAGAGTCCAACCACTGTAGCAGTCCACTTCCAATGCCAGAGATTAAATTAATCAGGTTTAAAATGCCCTCTTGGTCAAATGATCAGAGAGAATTTTTCTCCAGACTTTAAGAGTCTTTTGGAGTAAGGCTTTAGGAATGGGCAAATCAGGAGTGATTATTTAGCCACCTGCTTGTGCATTCATGAATTGCTTAAGTCTGATCTCATAAATACCATGTCCACTCAATCACGGAGTGCTCCTTGGCATTCCCCAATTTATGGATTATTGACACAACGAAAGCCCAGTTTCTATGTTTCCTAATTTCCTGTGACAAGAAAATCAGTCTCTGTCAGGGCTCAATAGCAAGCCAAGAGCCATTTCTCAAGAGGAGAAAAGTTATTTAACAAAGAATGTATGATTTTACTACAAAATCTTGAAGGCCCTTTGTAGTATCCTGTGCTGTTGTAGACAACTTTAAGTACCATTGTATCCTCTGGATAAGAACTCCAGTATGTGGGACCCTGAACCCTGCTTACTGCAATCTTTGGGAGCTCCCAGTAGAAGGCATAGAGATACTCCTGGCATAAGTCTCCTTTGTTTCCTCCCTCTCATTTTCTTTTCTTCCTCCTCTCCTTTCAACTTTCTTTCCCTCCTTCTTTAACATATTTTTAGAGGTCTCTCTAACCCAGTCTGCCCTTCCTGACTACAGAGAGGCCCCAGTTCCTTTTCAGGCCTCAAACTTAATGATATCCCTGCCCTTTTCTCCCTATACCTCAAGACTGCCAGATATAACTTTTATCATTCTGGCACTTTTGACATTATAATGGTTAGCACTTAATTCATTTTTTAGTACTGTAACTCTTCTTTAGTCTAAAGTCCTGGAACACATCACTAACTCTCCTACATCACTTGACCTTTGTCAGAAACTTTCTAAGTAGAAGAAATGTGCTGAAGCCACATGTCCTTTTTGTTAATAGAAGTGTCACATATTAAGTTGAATTTGCTTTGGGATTTGGGTCGCTACTGAAAGTGAGTCTTGGGACTCATAATAACTGTATAGAGCCAGAATTTCTGCTTTATTCTTATTTGAGAAATGTTCCCTCTGAGAGCAGAATAAATGTTTCTTGCGATCGTAAACCTTTTCCCAGAAAGGGCCTACAGATTGTTTGGTCCATTGCATGAACAAGGGTGCATTGCAGGGGGAAGAGCACTCTTAAGCATCTTATCCCACAAGATTTTAAAGGCCTGTGGAGAGACAGACTTGAAGTATTAGAGTCATGGCTTCACTATTCACGGGTTGACCAGGTTATTACGCTTCATTTCTCTTTCCTAAAATCTGTCTTTATTCTTATTTTTTTGTTCATCCCCCATTACAAATTATTTCTGCATGTTTATGGACTAATTCCATGGAATTCCTTATTTTTATGAACTGCTCAGCCTCTCTGGTTTTTATTCCTGGGAATTGCATAGCATTTTTACTTCTTGTCACTCATCTCTTTCATTTTAGATATAACTTTGTAACCTGTTGACATTCCAAAGTTGGTTTGGCATTTTCAGAGCAGTCATAGTAGATTCATGCCATTTGTTTGCTCAGTGGAACAATAGAATTTTGTACATATACCCCGACAGTGGTTTTAACTGTTCTCCCTGGCCAAGCTTGTAATATAAACTCCTTTCTAATTTGCTATTCTTGTTTGCCCCTTGGCGTCTTTTATCATTATTACTTCCCTATTTCTTTGAGTCCCTTGGGCATGGTGAGCTTCTCAGCCGAATGAGTTAACATTTTTCATGTTAAATTTTATACAGTTCAATCTTGCCTGTGTTTCCAAGCTTGTTGTCATATGCTTTTATAATATTTTATCTTTGCTCACTGGTATTTCCAATGTCTCACAGATTAGTAACAGCAGGAAAATCTAATTTACTTGCTGATCACTCTTTTTCCCAGATCTTTATTAAGATCTAAAGATTTAACACCAATTCCTCAGCACCCCACTAATCACTTCAGTTTTACTCACATATTTGAGGCAAGAGGAGAAAAGACCCTGTAGGTGTGTCTGATAGTCCTATTAATATTTTACCTTGCACACCATCTAGGTCTGCTAATTTATACATTTCCCTTAGATTTTTCTAACTCTTCTTTCACTTCTACTTTTCTGTCAGGAATTCTTTTTACAAGATTATTATCATTGATTAATGTTCAAACTTAGAGTCCTTCAAAGTTAAAGATTGACACCCTTATTCACCCCACCCAATCACCACAATGTGTGGTTTTTTTTTTTTTGTGAGGAAGGAAACATCAACATTTATTGAATTCTGATTGTGTTTTTATGCTTTAATATTATTTTATTCAATAGGCAGCAACTCCATGTAAGAATTATTTTACAACCTCCTTTTTATAGATTTTGAAACTGAGGTACAGAGAGGTTAAGCTACCTTAATCTTGGCACACAGTGAGGAGATGACATAGCTGCGATTTGAATGCAGGCCTTTCTGGCTTCATGGTCCAAGCAGTGTCCACCACACACCATCCTGACTCTGAAGAGTATATCAGTTAGTCAGTCAATCAGTAAACGCTGTGGTCTGTTGGCTCTGTGCCAATAGTTTTGTTTTGCCTGATGAAAGCTGAGAGGAAGCATCCAGTGCTAAAGGCAGTCAGTGACCACTGATGATAAAATGACCACAGTGGATGTAAGGATTTCAGGAATCATGCTGGCGAAGGTGGTTGATATCTAAAGGGCTAATCTGAAAAGCTCATGTGTACTTACTTCTTTTGTGACCTTTATGATCTCCTTACAACTTATCACAGACTTTCTGACTGAGCTTGGTTCCCTGTGTCTGCTGTAGAAAACTTCCAGTCTATTTAGCACAGTACCACCTTGGGTGTCCTATGCTTCTAAGGATCATGGATTTCTTTTCCCACCATAGCCACTGGGGGGCCGTGAATTTGGGAAGATACAACTATTTTGGTTTCTCAGGAAGAAAGACGACTTAGAGCAGTTTAGAGAAAAACTGAAACCAAACCCACTGCTATTGAGTCTATTCCAACTCATAACAGCCCCCATTGGGTTTCCAAAGCTGTTAATCTATATTGTAGTAGGTTTCCTTATCTTCCTCCAGCGGAACAGCTGGTGGATTTTGAACCACTGACTGGTTAGCAGCAAAATGCCTTACCCACTATGCCACCAGAACTCTTTAAAGAAAAGCATAGGTAAAAGGAGTGGTAAGTCTGTAAGGAACTGACTTTAGTGAACCCAAGGGAAGGATTTTTTTCTAATGGATTCAGTGTCTTGGACATCCTTCTTCATTGTTGATTTGGCTGCAGCTGCTTTATGAGATTCTCTGTCTCACAATTCTGTACCAGCACATCTGCTGGATGTTCTGAATCCACTCTCTTAGTCATGCCCACCCTCCTGCTGAACATCCTTCCCTTCTGGTCCACCTTTGGACCTTGTATATGTGCCTTTGTAAAACCTGATTTGCCCAGTATTTAGACTTGTATCCCTGGCCTCAGCATTGGTTTAGTTCTTCCAGCTTCCATGTCCTTCTCCCATTCCTAGAAACAACTCAGTGTAGGTCAGACCCAGAGAAGAGGCAAGCCAATTGAAGGTGGGTTCTTGGGAATAGGGAGGAACCAAGAATCAAGTCCTGGAAATGTTGCCATCCTCAAGTTTGTCTAGATTAAATTATAGTAGCTCAACTATATGCTACTGAGTGGTCCTTGTCCTAGAGTCATCTGCTGAGCATTTTAGGTGCTGTAGGTATCCCACATAGGTATCCCACCAGCCACTCCTCGGAAGGAAGGTTGGGCAATCCTACTTCCGTAGTGATACTGCCTCGGAAACCCAAGGAGGGGTCGCTATGAGTCGGGGCCGACTCGACGGCACATAACAACAACAACAACAACAAGGTATCCCACATAGGGTTTTATTTGGGTTTAACAAATAAAAAGTATGTTGTTGTTATGTACTGTTGAATCGGACCTGACTTATAGCAACCCCTCCGTGGATTTCCGAGGCAGTATCACTATGGAAGTAAGTATAAGACACCCAATTCAATTTGAATTTAGATAACAAATAAATTTTTAGTATAATTATTTTCCAAATATTGCATGGGAAATTTTTTTGAGAGTGCATAAAAACTGTGCAAGTACAAGAGGTACAATTGTCCAGTTACAAATCTTTACTTTGGATAAACCTGAAATATTGCATGGAACATACTTATGAGTTATTTATCTGAAATTCAAATTTAACTAGGCATCTTGTATTGTATTTGGTAAACCTAGTCCCAAAAGTAGGCAATTCAAAAAGAAATAGTCTTCTTGGGAAGATGAGAGTCACATGTGTAGACATCTAGGAATACTAAACCATTTGTCACAGAGTCAATTCCAACTCACTTAGTTCCTTGTGTGCCAGAGTAGAAGTGTGCTTCATACGATTTTAGGTGGATGAATTTTTCAGAAGTAGATTGCCAGGTCTTTTTTTCAAGGTGCCTTTGGATGAACTCAAACCTCCAATCTTTTGTTTAACAGTCAAATGCATTAACCATTGATAGCACTCCAGGACCGTTGTTGTTGTTGTTGTTATGTGCTGCCAAGTAGGACCCAACTCATAGCGACCCCTCATTGGGTTTCTGAGGCAGTATCACTACGGAAGTAGATTGCCCAACCTTCCTTCCAAGGAGTGGCTGGTGGATTAGAACCTCCAGCCTTCTGGTTAGCAGTCAAGTGCCTTAGGCACTACACCACCAGAGCTCCTAGGGACTCCTGTCAGAACCAGATAAATGTCATAAACAATGGATTCAAAGAATCCATTGTACTTAAAAAGGCAGAGGTGAAGTGCATACCAGGAAGGGCATGGATTTCAGGTGCATGAAGGAACATAAGCAAAGCTATGGAGGAGGGGAAAAGGGTGGGAAGCTCAACACATTGTTAGGGGTGATGAGCAGAACTGGCCAGAAGAGTAAACTGGGCATGGATTGAATGGGGAAACTGATCTGGAACTCTCTTCTGTTGTTACGGTGGATCCACTGAAACTTTTAACTGTGGGGAAGAAACATTGCAAGTATTGTTTTTAGGAAGATCATCATATCACATAAAAGGTAGAGAGAGTTTACATGATTTGCCCAAGGCCAGACTTTTCTCAGAGGAGACAGGAGAAAGACAATGTGGTTACAGTCAACCTTAAGCAACTAAGAATTATATTTGAAAGCCTGGCTTTAAGGCTTATTTTTTCCTTTATGCTATTTTTTTTTTTTTTAATGACACAAAAACTATGTGGATACAAACCGCAGAGCTGTACAGCTGATAGCCTCTGCCCTGAATGACCTACTCTCTTGTCTCCTTTGGGTAAGCTTAGGAAACATAAAATTTAGTAGCTCCTGAGGGTATCATTCCCCATGTGCTGGGATGGTGGCAAGACACATGCTCACCTGCTTTAATGCTATTCCAATCTGTGGGGTTATCCAGGAGGGCCATGCCACATTCACTGCTACAAAAGAGTCAGGCTTGGTTTAATCTGCTAAACTGGCAAGGCCAACATAGACCCTCCCCATGCCCATCTGTCTCTTTTTACAGAGGGCTGTGTAGTGTAATAAGAATGCTGCCAATTTTAGAATTGTTGCCAATCTGTGAATTTGATAGTGATTATGCTATTTCTGCATAGGTATGAAGGCCAGGTTTTCAAGAAAGCCCTGTTCTCTGGGGATAGCCTACTGCATCCATGCTGTCTTTATGTGTAGCCCAAACGCAAATTCATGTCTCAGATTAATACCAGAAAAAAAGCAAATCTCTAGCCTTATAATTTTCTGAGTGACTGAAATTGCTTTCACATAGTGTTTATAATTTTATTTTTCATCCAGAGGCTTGTATTTTCTTCTCTTGTTATCTAATAAACTCCTCAGGGGCAGAACTATTTTCTGGGTATATCCCCTGTCAAGATCCCTGAAACAGAGGTTTAGGCATAGAGGTGATATTGGACTAAATGACCTTTTAATATCACTTCCATTTATGGAAATTTATTATTCTGTTTCCTCTGTGACTGAAAAGAAAATGATACACAGATTTCCCCATACCGGTTAACAGTTGCCGTCCCATCAACTCTGATTCATGGTGACCCCATAAGTATCAGAGTAGTGCTCCATAGGGTTTTCTTTCTTTCTTTTTTAATGCATTTTAGTGAAATATAATTTACATACAGTCAAAGACACAAAACTAAAGTGACATGAGTCAATGCATTTTTTTCTTTTTTGCAGTGTTCCCTCCCCTCTTCTCCTCCAGCGGCAACCAACAAAGTTTCCCTCCATATATAAACCTTTCCTTGACCCTCCACAAAAGCAACTAATACTATATATGTCCTTCTGTGATTAACTTATTTCACTCAGCAATGTCCTCCAAGTTCATCCATATTATGTGGTGTTTTGCAGACTGTACATTATTCTTTAGTGCTGCATAGTATTCCATTATGTGTATGTACCATAGTTTGATTATCCACTCTTCCGCTGTTGAGCACATAGGTTGTTTCCATCTTTTGGCTATTGTAAATAGTGCTGCGATGAACATGAGTGTGCATATATCTGTTCCTGTCCTGGCTCTCACCTCTCTAGGATATATACCTAGTAATAGGATTTCTGGGTCAAATGGTATCTCCAATTCCAGCTTTCTAAGGAATCACCATATTACTTTCCACAGTGGTTGTGTCACTTCACAGTCAAACAAGCAGTGTATGAGAGTTCCAATCTCTCTACATCTCCA
>NW_006921641.1:1397299-1398959 GCF_000298275.1 Orycteropus afer afer | reverse complement strand
CTGATGGCCAATGATTGTGAGCATCTCTTCATGTATTAGCTGGCCACCTGAATATCCTCCTTGGTGAAGTGTCTATTCATGTCTTCTGCCCATTTTTCAATTGGATTGTTAATTCCTTTGGTGTTGAGGCATTGGAGTTTTCAATAAATCCTGGAGATAAGTCCCTGGTCAGATATGTAATTATCAGCAAATATGAATTTGTTCCTGTCATTTTTGTCATGTGCTTTTTCATTGTGTTGATTTCTTTGTTCCATATACTTTTCTATGCTGAGCTCGTTTTTTTAATGAATCATGTTATCACTTCCTTCATTGCTATTATTTTTGTATTTGCTGAATATTTATTTATTCTGGTCTTCTTTTTTATTTTGAGGTGAAGGTTTATCATTTTTCTTTGAGGTTACCCTCTGATTTATAGTTTTCTTCCCAAGTGTAGAACAGTCCGTTCTATCTTGTAGTTGTCTTGACTTCCCTACACAATCTAGAAGTTCTGTAAAGACACAGTTTTTCCTTCTTTTTGGTTTGTAGTTGTCCTCATTTGTCTATTGATGTCTCTGGTTCCCTGTTTGCAATCTTGTAGGCTTATTTACTTTGGAAACTTTCATAGCTGGGTTGGTTTCTGGGTTATGTCATCATGTGTGTTAATGGTCAGTTGTTGTTGGCTGTTGTCCAAAGGACTCCCTTTAGCATTTCTTGTAAGGTTGGTCTGGTTTTAACAAATTCTCTTAGTGTCTGCTTATCTGTAAATGTCCTAATTTCACCATCATATTTGAGGGGCAATTTTGCTGGGTACATAATTATTGGTTAGAAATCTTTCTCTGTCAGGGTTTTATATATACCATCCCACTGTGTTCTCACCTGCATGGTTTCTGCCGAGAATTCTGAGCTTAGGCTTATCGGTTGCCCCTTGTAGGTAAATTTTTGTTTTTCTCATGCTGCTCTCATGATTCTATTTTTCTTTGGTTTTGGTCATTTTGATGATGATGTGTCTTGGTGATTTTCTTTTGGGGTCTATCCTGTTTGGGGTTCATTAGACTTGCCAAATGGATATATTTTCATCTTTCATCATAACAGGGATGTTCTTTTCCAACAAATCTTGGACAATTTTCTCAGTGGTTCTATTTTTCTCTTCCTGTTCTGAAATTCCAATGACATGTAGGTTATTCCTTTTGATGGAATCCCACATGAACCTTAGACTTTCTTCACTTTGTTTTGATCTTTTTTCTGATTGATCCCTTTCCAAAGAAGTATTCAGATATTTCTCTTCAGTCTCATTAATTCTGTCTTCTATTGATTCAATTCTACTCCTTTGCCCTTTCAATATCTTATCTATTTCTGACAATTTAGTATTAATCTTCTGGATTTCTATCTGTCGATTTTGAATCATTTCTAATTTTTCATTTATTTTGTCATTTTGTTCTTGTATTTTCTTCCAAAGTTCTTCTAGGGTTTTGTCTGTAGTTCCCATGATCTGCCTCTCAATCCTTTGAAGATACCTAAATATAATTCTTTTGAATTCCTTATTAGGGAGTTCCAATGCTGCATCTTCCTCAGGGATGTGTTTTGGGTCTGTATCCTGGTCCCTTGTTTCTCCTGCTTTATCTTGCTTCTTTGTGTGGACTGTGATGCTCTGTTGTCTCTGAGGCATTGTGATGTTTTTGTT
>NW_006921641.1:1382309-1397156 GCF_000298275.1 Orycteropus afer afer | reverse complement strand
CACTAGTTGGCAGCACTTATACACTTACAACCTGTCTCCTTTCCTGTTGTCAGCCTCTTATATGTCCATGTCAATGTTGGCAAACAGAGCCTATTCTTAGGTCCCTGGAATCTGAATGAGAATGCTATCACTTTAAAATCCAAAATGGTTGCCATTTGTAAAGATTCAAAATGGTTATGCCCTCAGTCACTTTAAATATCCCAAATGGCCACCGCTTGTCAGCATTCAATATGGCTGCGCCCTCCGTTACTTTAAATATCCAAAATGGCTGCCATTGTAAACATTCACAATGACTGTGCCCTCAGTTACTTTATATATCCAAAATGGCTGTCACTTATAAACATTCACAATGGCTGCGCCCTCAATCACTAAATATCCAAAATGGCTACCACATGTAAACAATTAAAATGGCTGCACTCTCCAGACAGCAGAAAGTCAACAGCTCAGGTTGTCTCCCTCATTGCTATTTCCCTTCCTAGTCATATGCCACCAGTGCAGTCATCCCTGCAGTTCTTCATGACCAGGGCTCCATAGGGTTTTCAATGGCTGAGTTTTTGGAAGTAGATCTCAGGCTTTTCTTCTGAGGTGCTTGTGGGTGGGCACAAACCTCCAATCTTCCATTTAACAGCTGGGAATGTTAATTCTCTGTATCACTCAGGATTCTGATTTTCTCACAGAAAATATCACTCAAAAATTATAGTTGACAAGAAGGAGGGCTTAAAAATTCTGATTGCTTACACATCTTGCCTTCTTTTTAGATTTTCTCAAGTGATGTGTTACTGAAATCTGACTTTTGATAATAATGATTTAATTGCTCAGTAACTGGTATAATGTTGGCAAGTGAAAAATTCAGTTATTCAGTTGTTACTCCACACTCTAGGCTGTCAGTGCGATGAATTGGTCTGAAACATGAAAGTATCAGGTCTTAGGATCAGCATGAGGTATAAAATCCAGGAGTCAACTAAAGTAGGATACCATTGAGCATCAATCTCAAGCAGTAGGTGATGAAACTCAAAGCTCATAATGAACTATGGAACTTTTTAAAAATACAGATTTCTAGGCTTTACCTTAGACCCTGGTGGTGCAAATGGTTTGCACCTAAAAGTTGGCAGTTTGAACTCATCCAGTGGCCACCATGGAAAAAATGCCTGGCAATCTGCTTCCATAAAATTATAGCCAAGGAACCTTTACATTATTTAACACATGGGGTTGCCATGAGTCAGAATCAACTTGACAACGAAGAGTTTAGTTTGATTTTTTTAGATCCCACCTTGGAAGTACTGATTCAATAGATTTGGGATAGGATATTAGGATCTCGACCCCTCCCCTAACCCCTACCCAGAAAGCTGCACTCTGGCTTCCCTTCTAACAAAAATTGTGCACTCTCCACTGGTATCTGTGGGTTCGGGCTATACTGGGAAGCAACAACTTCTGAGTCCCCACAATGAATTGGGGGCATTTCCTTCCCCCACTGCTCTCTAAACCATTTGAGTTCATCTAGCTCCCCTCCCTCCCTGTGCCAAACCCTGTGCATCTTGCTCCCACTTTTCCTGCTACCCTCTCCCTTCTTCTCTCCAGGCACCAATAAATCAATAAAACTGGCCACTTTATTAAATTTTCCTCCACACTCTACTTTTCTTCCTGATCCTGCTCTCATGAGCAAGCCTAATGATGGCAGACAGAATCCTAAAGGGAAAGATCAGCTTACTTGTATGATGACAGGTTGGGACATGTTTCTTTAATACTACGTGTATTTCAATAGCTTTGTAGAGCTGTGGAATAAAATATTTTTTCATTTTCTAGTTTGGCTAATAGGTCATTCATATTGTTGGCAGCTTAAAATTAGCAAGTAAAGATTTTTTCCTTTTAGGTGGGCGTTTCCCAAATTATAAAGTACACTGCTCCCATCATGTGTCTGTCTCCAAAGTTGCCCAATCTGACTTATTTTAATGCACCAAGGTGTATGAAGCCTTACGCTGACTTACTTATTTTTCTTTTTGTGTAGGTTTCACTCCATCCTTAGTAATTGTTTTTAGAAAAGACACTAAATGGCAAAAGCAAACTGTTGCACCTGAAGATTGATTATACCTTTTCTTCCATTTCTCTGTTCTTATCAATTTTATTTGACATTTGTGAAAGTCAATATAATGTTCATTTTTCATGACTACATGGAGAAAATACTCAGTTACGAGGACCTTAAAAAAGCACGGACCCTTTTCCTCCTTAAACACTTTAGAACATAACATCTACCACTAATATTTTCTAACATGTAGATGCACATTTTAAAAGTCCTTTTTTCTTTAACTTTGAGTGTCTTGTATGGTTATTTTAGAGAATGGTGAAATTGTAAAAAAGAAGTTTAGAAGGAAAATTAAAATTAATTGCAATCTCATCATCCAGCAATAGCTATAATTAGTATGTTAGTTTTGCAATCACATTATAAATAATATGCTAGGGTATGCATACAATATATATTCTTTTTTTTTTTACATAAATGGTAACACTGATAGGAGCTCTGGTAGCATAGTGCCTAAGACACTTGACTGCTAACCAGAAGGCTGGTGGTTCAAACCCACCAGCCACTCCTCAGAAGGAAGGTTGGGCAATCCTACTTCCGTAGTGATACTGCCTCGGAAACCCAAGGAGGGGTCGCTATGAGTCGGGCCGACTTGACGGCTAACAACAACAACAACAACAACAACATACTGATACAATTCCACATTTTTAAAACTTAACAGTATAACTTGTAATCCTCCTTATTAATACATACAGAGGTTCTTAACTTTTTTAGAAGCTGCACATTATTCTATTCTATTGAAGGACCTTGATTTATTTAGGAAATCTCCTATTGATGCCTACTTAAATTGCTTCCAAGATTTTCTTATTATTATTGTGGTAAATATATACATAGCAAAATATTTACCTTTTTGACAGTCTTCACATCATTAATTATGTTCGTTATATTCAACCATCATTGTTAACCATTCGTAAGTTTTTCTGTCACCCTCAACATAAGTTCAGGGTCCTTCAAGCATTGTCTTAAGCAGTGTCTTCCTTTCCTCCACCTCCTGCCTGCCTCTGGTAACCACTAATAAACTTTGATTTCTATGCATTTACCTATCCCAGATATTTCATAAAATATTTATCCTTTCATAATTGACTTCTTTCACTTAGTGTGATATTTTTAAGGCCCATTCATGTTGTAATATGTATCTCCAATCTTTTGTTATTAAAGCATGTGGCACTGATATCAATGAGGTTATATAATTCTATCCAAATGTTAGTGTATCTGCAGGATATTTGTGGAGTAAGTTTATAGAAGTAGAATGCAGAGTCAGAGTATGTACAGCTTTAATTTTGAGGAGAATTACCAAATTGCCCTCCACGGAGGTTAGTAATGAATACTTCCATCAGCAATGTTTGACAACACCTGCTTCCCCACACTCCTACCACCAAACAGTTGGGCCTTGCCATTCTGATAGGTGATACCAAAGATCCAAATTCACTGCTATTCAGTCGATTCATACTCATAGGACAGAGTAGAACTGCCCCATATGGCTTCCAGGGCTGTAATTTTCATGGAGGGAGCTCTGGTGGTGCAGTAGTTAAGACAGTTGGTCAACAGTTCAAATCCAACAGCCACTCCACAGGAGAAAGACAGAGCAATCTGTTTCCATAAAAGATTCACAGACTTGAAACCCTATAGGGGAAGTTCTACTATGCCCTATAGGGATGCTGTGAGTCAGAATTAACTTGATGGCAGTGGATTTGGTTTGCGTTTTAATCTTCATGGAAACAGTCTGCTTCATCTTTCTCTTGCTGGAGCAGTTGGTAGGTTTGAATAGTTAACCTTTCATTTAGCAACCAAGCACTTAATAGCTGACACTTATCTCATTTAACTTGCATCTCTCATTAAGAATGAAGTTTAGCACCTTCTCATATGTTTAACAAAGGCAATTATTATAATGAAATGTGCCAGGATTTGGAGTTAGAGAACCAAAAGGGAAGAACATGCTCAGCATTTCTCAAGCTGAAAGAACTGAGGAAAAAATTTAAGCCTTGAATTGCAATATTGAAAGATTCCATGTACAATATGTTGAATGATGGAGGAAACATTAAAAGAAGATGGATGGAATACACAGAGTCACTATAGCAAAAAGAATTAGTAAATGATCATCCATTTCAGGAGGTGGCATATGATCAAGAACCAATGGTATTGAAGAAGTCAAAGCTGCACTGAAGGAACTGACAAAAAACATAGCTCTGGGAATTGATGGAATACCCATTAAGATGTTTCAACAAATGGATGTTGCACTAGAGGCTCTCACTCAGCTATGCCAGGAGATTTGGAAGATAGCTACCTGGCCAACTGAATAGAAGAGAACCATATTTGTGCCCATTCCAAAGAAAGGTGATCCCACAGAATGTGGAAATTATCAAACAATATCATTGATATCACACACAAATAAAATCTTGTTGAAGATAATTCAAAAGTGGTTGCAGCAGTATATTTACAGAGAACTTCCAGAAATGCAAGCTGGATTCAGAACGGGATGTGGAGTGAGGGATATCATAGGTGATGTCAGATGGATCTTGGCTCAAAGCAAAGAATACCAGAAAGATGTCTATTTGTGTTTTATTAACTATGCAAAGGCATTAGATTGTGTGGATCATAACAAATTATGGGTAACTTTGAGAAGAATGGGAATTCCCGAACACTTAATTGTACTCATGAGGTGTACGTAGATCAGGAGGCTGTCATTTGAACAGAGCAAAGAGATAATGCATGGTTTAAAATCAGGAAGGGAGTGTGTCAGCGTTGTATCCCTTAACCATACTTATTCAACTTGTATGCTGAGCAAAAATCTGACAGCTTGCAATATGCAGATGACACAAATTTACTTACTGAAAGTGAAAATGACTTAGAGCACTTACTGATGAAAATTAAAGACTACAGTCTACAGTATGGATTATACCTCAACATAAAGAAAATAAAAGTCCTCACAACCAGACAAATAAGAGCATCACGATATATGGAGAAAAGATTGAAGTTGCTAAAGACTTCATATTACTTGATTCTACAATCAATGTCAATGGAAGCAGCAGTCAAGACATCAAAAGATGTATTGCATTTGGCAAATCTGCTGCAAAAGACCTCTTTCAAGCACTGAAGAGCAAAGATATCTCCTTGAAGATTAGGATGCACCTAACCCAAGTTTGGGCAATCTACTTCCGTAAGGATACCACCTCGGAAACCCAAGGAGGGGTTGCTATGAGTCAGGTCCAACTTGATGGCATATAACAAAAACAACCCAAGCCATGGTATTTTCAATCACTTCATATGTGTGTGAGACCTGGACAATATATAAGGAAGACCAAAGAAGAGTTGATGCTTTTGAGTTGTGGTGTTGGTGAAGAATGCTGAAATTACCATGCGCTGCTAAGAGGACTAACAAATCTGTCCTGGAAGAAGTGCAGCTGGAATGCTCCTTGGAAGCGAGAATGGCCAGACTTTGTCTCACCTACTTTGGTCATGTTGTCAGAAGGGATCATTCTCTGGAGAAGGACGTCATGCTTGGTAAAGTGTAGGGTCAATGAAAGAGGGGAAGGCCCTCAATGAGATGGATAGACACAGTGACTGCAGCAATGGCTCAGGTATAGTAGGGATAGTAAGGCTGACATAGGACTGAGCGGTGTTTTGTTCTGTTGTACATAGGTCGCTGTGATAGTTATATTTGTGTGTCAACTTGGCTGGGCCTGGTTGAGTGGCTGGGCAGCTGGTGGTAGTTGTTCCCCATGATAAGACTGGCAATCAACTCCATGGTGGGATCTACCACAAGCAGCTGAGTAGCTGTCTTTGGGATGTGGTTTGCTTCCTGGATATAAGGAGAAGCCTTAGGAATGGTCTCTAGCATATGGCACACTTGGACACTGCATGTAGCTGTGTCATTGTTCAGCAGCCTGCCATGCTCTGCCGATCTTGGGACTTACAGTGGACTTGAATTAATGGCCTGCTGTGTGGTTTGGTAACATTGGGACTGTGCCATTTTCTTTCTCGACCTTGGGCTTGTTAGCCTCAACAGCCAGGGCTGCCTGAGTGAAGAGATGCCTCTGGCTTCAGTGGGCCAGGAGCAAGAGGCAGAGCTAAGCCCAAGTTCGAGGGGTTTTCACACAGCCCACAGAGCCTGGCACTTTGAACTTGGACGTCTAACCTCCTGAACTTTGAGAGAATAAACTCCTGTTTGATAAGGCTATCCCGTTTGTGGTATATTTCTTGTCAGAGCGGCACTAGGTAACCAGAGCAAGACACAGTGGCTGCAGCAATGGGCTCAGGTAGAGTAGGAAAAGTAAGGCTGTCACAGGACTGGGTGGTGTTTTGTTCTGTTGCACACAGGTCACTGCAAGTCGGAGACAACGTGACAGCACATAACAACAGCAACATACCTTTAAAGTTTTTTAAATTTCCATTTCCCTATATTAACTGTTCATATTATTTAGTTTTATTTTCTTTTTAAAACTAAGTTTCAGAATCTATTTGGAGAGTAAAGTATAGCCCCTTGACTCTAATGTGCGTGCCATTTTTTTCCCATTTTGTTGTGGGTGTGTTTGATGTTGTTAATGGTGGTTTTTGTTTTTCTCCCCCTTGCAAGTATTTTGAAAGATTTTATGTTATCAAATTTATCAGTATTTTCTTATATGGATTCTAGGTTTTGTGGAAATAACTTCTTCTCTCTAAGATCACACACATACACACACACACACACACATTTCTATTTGTCTCTTTTTCTGTTTTACTTTTTGTTTCATTTTAATTTTATCTTGGTTAAGATTGGAAACATTGAATAGAGTTGCCCCCCCCCACATAGTTACCTGCTTGACTATACATTAACTAATCAATCTTTATTCATTGTTTTGAAATATCATATTTTTCATATATGAAATTTCTATATATATTTGTAACTATCTTTGGAGTTTCTGTTCTGAGTCATTTACATTCTTGATGTACAAATACCTTGCTGTTTTTGTTATTGTAACTTTAAATACAGTTTCATATCAGGTAAGACTAGAGTTGCCTCATTATTTTTCTTCTTTAGAGTTATCTTGTTGATATTTTTAAAC
This sequence comes from Orycteropus afer afer, assembly GCF_000298275.1. Lineage (NCBI taxonomy): Eukaryota > Metazoa > Chordata > Mammalia > Tubulidentata > Orycteropodidae > Orycteropus > Orycteropus afer. Next base: position 1,390,037 of record NW_006921641.1, on the reverse strand, counting down.
ATGGCTTTCTTTTGGGACATAAAATTTATTTCTAAATTTTAACCATTATAGATAGTGGTTTTAAAATTTGCTATCAAAAATAGTGTTTGGGGCATTTAGGGGCAATGAGCTTGAGATATGGTGGCAGAATTATTTGGAAAATGATAGAATGATAGCACAACTTGAAGAATGTAATCAATATTACTAAATTGTACATGTAGAAATAGTTGAAATGGTCTATCTTTGGCTGTGTATACTTTCATCAAAATAAAAAAAAAATAAGCAAGCAAACAAAAGAAACAAAACAAACAACCAAAAATAATGTTTGGATTTTGTTGTAAACGAGTTTTCACCATACTGATTTATTTGCTTAGAAAAAATTGTAGATACAGAATTGAGTAAAGTGAATAAAGGAATAAAATTTGTCGAAGGCTTTTGATACATATTGTCATGATAACTTTCCAGAATCTGAAAGTATAGGAGAAGATGTACTAGTTGTCTGCTGCTGTGTACCAAATTACTCAAAAATTGACAGCTGAAAGTAACAAGCATTTATTATCTTCCAGCTTCTGTGAGTCAGAAACCTGGCTGTGGCTTAGCTGGGTTCCTCTGGGTCAGGGTATCTCATAGGCTGCTGTCAAGGTCTTGGTCAGTGTTACAGAACATTTTACATTCTTTCTGCATTCTACTTGTTTGAATGAATCACTTGGCCCTGCTCACACAGGGGTATGATTTCCAGGACACAGGGATCATTGGGAGCCATCTGAGAGGCTGCCTAGCACAGAGGAGTAGTTTCAGTACATCATTATCAGCACTGAGTTTTCATGTTTTAAAAATCTTTTCAGCTTATTAAGTAAAAAGAATCTAGTTCATTGCAATTTTACTCTTCATTTCTTCTATTACTAATGAAGAAAAAAATGTTTTATGTGTTGTTTATTGGTTGCTTCTAATTTTGTTCTTTAAATTGTCTGTGCATTATCTGCACTTACTTTCTCTTTGCAGATCTTATTTTTTCCGTAGATTTGTAATGTTAATTTATTCTGAAATTAAGACCCAAATATGGAAGACAGAGCACTCTATAAACTTTGGGAATTTGGAGAAAATTTGTATCTCATTTTGTTTTCTGGGTCAATGCAAGCACTTTTTTCTTATCAAAAGATTGTGCTGTTAACTGCAGCTTCTCTGGTTAGTATTGAAACTCTAAAGGAAATAATGAAAAATTTGACATTTATTTCCACAACTGCAACTGGATTTATAATGACATGTTGACATTTAATGGTTTTAACACTTGTTACAGATGATCTAGCAATTTGCAGGCTAATCATTAACATCTAACTTTTTCACTCGAAATTGGTTAAAACTAATTAAAGTGCCATGCCTAAGAATTTACAGAACTAGAAAAACCTTATCTATTAAACAATTCCAAGAATGCAAACTTTTACATATAAAATCCAAGTTTTGCTCAGAAGATCAAGAATTAAGTTGCAATAAGCATATCACTGCAATTGCAAGGAGCTTATTATTTTCTAAGATTATAAACCAATGGTATGCCAGAAAGAGAACCTCAGACTTGCATCAGTCAATATATGACCTCGGATGAATCATTTAAGCCTGTTAACTTCTTCATCTATGAAAGGAGAATCTAAGATTTTGGTACATAACTCCAAATGCCATGGACACTAATGAGGTATTATCTATGTTGTTGTTGTTATCTGCTGTTGAGTAAGACCCGAGTCATAGTGACCCCTATTTCTTTTCATAACTTTCACCAAAGTCTCTGCTTTTTAATCCAATTCTCTCTAATGCTGGACAACTTTAATTGCAGGATAGTTCTTTCTTATTTTAAGTTAAAATCTGCCCTTCACTAACAGCCACTCCTTGGAAGGAAGGTTGGGCAATCCTACTTCCGTAGTGATACTGCCTCGGAAACCCAAGGAGGGGTCGCTATGAGTCGGGGCCAACTCGACGGCACATAGCAACAACAACAACAACTTCTATCTGTTTTTTGAAGTTTTATCCTCTGAAGCCATGCTGACTAATTGTAATTCCTCTACTACACGTTAGTACTTCAAATATTTGAAACAAGCTCCTTTGCTCCCTTCTAAGATTTTTAAAAATCCATGCTAAGCAGTGTTCTGTGTAAATTTAGTTTTATTTTTTTTTTAAGTTAGGAAAAATTGAAAAAACCTAGGGAGTTGCCATTTTTCTTAGGTCAAATCAAAGCTACTCACTCTTCGATAAAAGCTCAGCTACAGGTGGTGCTTGACAATGAAATGACACACACACAGGTACATAGTTATTACTCTCTTGTTGTTGTTGTTATGTGCCATTGAGTCGGACTAGACTCATAGAGACCCCTCCTTGGGTTTCTGAGGCAGTATCACTACGGAAGTAGATTGCCTCATCTTCCTTCCGAGGAGTGGCTGGTGGGTTTGAACCGCCAGCCTTCTGGTTAGCAGTCAGGTGCCTTTAGGCACTACACTACCAGAGTTCCTTTTTCATAATATAGAGGAGGTAAATAGTGGAGCTGATAGAAAGCAAAGGCTTGAACACATACTGTATGTGTAAGATGAATTAAATCCACCCAGAAGACCTTGCTTCAGTATAGAGATGACCCTGTCATGGAGTACGCAGTAATGGGAAGTTAGAAGAGGAGCTGCTTTTCACTGGGGAGGGAGTCAGTGGTTGGATGAGTATGCACAGAAATTCCTGCCTTCCAAACTTTATACTGGGGCAAATGCTGCTTTTTGGACTTGTATGATTGATTATTCTAAGGAATGTGTGATTGTTGTTGTTCACCCCATAGTCCTGTATATTGTCTGGCTGAAAGTTGAGCTTTGGATGTGAATTAGGTTCTGGGCTTGAATGGTAACTATGGGCCATCGTCATGGGGGTTCCACTAGTTTCTATCAGACCAGTAAATCTGGTCTTTTTTTTCTGACTTTAAGTTTTGTTCCACATTTTCTTCATATTTTTCCAGAACCTTCTATTGTGATCCTTTTCAGAGTGGTTGGCAGTGGTAGACAAGCACCATTTAGTTCTGGTCTCAGGGTCATGGAGGCTGATGTTAGTGGTCCACTAATAACTTGAACTCCTTGGAAGGAAGCTTGGGCAATCTACTTCCATAGTGATACTGCCTTGGAAACCCAAGGAGGGGTCAGTATGAGTCAAGTCCAACTCAAGGGCAATGGGTGGGTAATAACTTGAACTAATTGTTTCCATGTGTCTTTGATTTTATTCATTTTTATTTGTTCTAGATGAAGAGAGACCAATGGCTGTACCTTGGATGGCCATTTGCAAACTTTTAAAACCCCAATCATTACTCGTCAAAGTAGGATGTAGAACACTGTCTCTGTGGACTATGTTATGTCAATTGACCTTGGTGTTCTCCATGGCTATGATCCTGAGTGCCCAGGCCCAGAAACTCATTCCCTCAAGTTTTTGATTATGACTAAGAAATTTTCATAATGTTGCCTGTTGTTTGCTCTACTATATACAGAGATATTAGCACATATAAATATGTATGTAGAAATATTATCTGCCAAAGCAATCTATAGTCGTGGGTATACTCCCATTTGCCTAGCCATACTTCGAAAGGAAGACGGGGCAATCTACTTCTGTAGTGATACTGCGTCAACAACCCAAGGAGGGGCCACTATGAGTCGAGGGCACACAACAACAACAACCACCTGATCATCTTACCTGTTTATGTATTCACTCATGCTATTACTGATGATCCTGAATTGTGTATGCAATAGTATTTATTTTTGTTGTTTGTAACTCTTGTGCATCTCTCCATGTCTTTCTTTTGTTTAGTAATATTGCGCTGATCACATTCTTTTGTGTATTGCCGTTCCCTTCACCCAAATTAATACATATCTCTTATCTAGTTCGTGATTTTCCCTCTCCTCCCCTCCCATCCCCCGTAGCCATCAAAGAATGTTTCATTGCATGTGTAAACGTTTCTTTAACTCCCTATAATAGTGTACTCATACAATGTTTGTTCTTTTGTGATTAACTTATTTCACTCAGCATAATGTCCTCCAGGTTCATTCACATTATGAGGTGTTTCATGGATTCTTTGTTATTCTTTAATATTATGTAGTATTCCATTGTGTATATGTATCATAATTTGTTTATTGATTCACCCATTGATGAACACTTAAGTTGTTTCCATCTCTTTCCTATTAGGAGTAGTGCTGCAATGAACATGATCGTTCATATATCTATTTGTGTCCTGGTTCTCACTTCTTTAGGATATACACCTAGTAGCAGGATTGCTGGATCAAATGGTATTTCTAAGGAAGTACCATACTGTTTTCCACAGTGGTTGCACCATTTTACAGTCCCATCCATCATTTTGCAGTCCCACCATCATTTGTTGTTTCAATCCTTGCCAGCATTTGCTGTTTTTTGTTTTATAGAACATTGCTATTATTGTTGGGATGAGAAAATGTCTCATTGTTGTTTTGATTTGAATCTTTCTAATGACTAATGATTGTGAGCATTCCTTCATGTGTTTGTTGACTGTTTTTTAACTGTTTTTGTCTTTGGTGAAATGTGTGTTATTGTACACTGCACAGTTTTTAATTGGATTGTCTCTTTGTTGTTGAGGTGTTGAAATTTTCTATAAATTTTAGAGCTAGGTCCCTTGTCCGCTATATCATTGCCAAATAATGTTTCCCAATCTATAAGTTCTTTTTTTACTCTTTTGGAAAAGTCATTTGATGCACATAAGAATTTAATTTTTAAAAGGTCTCAATCATCTGGTTTATCTTCATCTGTTTGTCCATTTTTGGTTATATGTGAGAGTCTATTTATACAATAAATCAGAGCCCCTAAGTTTGTCCCTAATTTTTCCTTGTTGATCTTTATAGTTTTAAGTTTTACTTTTAGGTGATTTATCCATCTTAAGTTAGTTTTTTTATGTGATGTGATGTGTGGATCTTGTTTCATTTTTTTACAAATGGATATTCAGTTTTGTTAGCACCGTTTGTTAAAGAGACTGTCTTTTCCCCATTTAATGGATTTAGGCCATTTGTCAAACATCAGCTGTCCAAGTGGATGGATCTACTTCTGGGTTCTCACTTCTGTTCCATTGGTCTATGTCTCTGTAATTGTACCAATACCAGGCTCCTTTGACTACCATGGTTGTATAGTAGGTTTTGAGATTGGAGTGTGTGAGACCTCCTGTGTTGTTTTTCTTCTTCAATAGTGCTTGGCTTATCTGAGCTCTATTTCCTTTCCAAATGAAGTTAGTGATTGGTTTTTCCAAGTCCTTAAAGAATGTTGATGGAATTTGGATCAGGATTGCATTAAATCTAAACATTGGGTAGCATTGACATTTATTTTCATAATAGTCAGTCTTCTTATCCTTGAGCATAGCATGTACTTCCATTTATGTAAGTCTCTTATAGTTTCTTCTAGTAGTTTTTTTATAGTTTTCTTTGTATATGGCTTTGTGTCCCTGGTAAGATTTATTCCTATTATTATTATTTTTTACTCTTTTTCATAGCTATTGTAAATGATATTGTTACCCTTATTTCCTCTTCAGAGATCTCTTTGTTGACGTAGAGAAATCCAACTGATTTTTTTTATATTGAAATACAACAATATTTTATATCCTGTTGAATAATATTTGCTGAATCTTTCAATTAATTCCAGTAGTTTTCTTGCTGAGTCTCTTGGGTTTTCTATGTATAGGATCATGTCATCTGCAAGTATAGATATTTTTACTTTTGTTTGCCGATTTGGATGCCTTTTATTTCTCTTTCTTTTCTTATTGTCCTGGCTAGGGCTTATAATACAATGTTGAATAGAAATGGTGATAGAGGACACACTTGTCTGGTTCCTGTTCACAAGGGAAATGTTTCTGTCTCTCTCTATTGAGAATGATGTTGGCTATTGGTTTTGCATATATGCCTTTTATTATGTTGGGGAATTTCCCTTCTATTACTATTTTGCTGAGAGTGTTCCAGGAATAGTTGTTGGATTTCCTCAAATACCTCTTCTGGATTGATTGATATGATCATGTTGTTCTTTTCCTTTGTTTTATTTATATGATAGATTACATTGATTGTTTTTCTGATGTTGAACCATCATTGCATATCTGGTATAAATCCTACTTGGTCATGGTGTATTAGTCTTTTTTTTTTTTATACAGTGTTGCATTCTTTGAAGATTTTTGTGTCTTTATTCAAGAAGGATATTAGTCTTTTGTTTTCCTTTTTAGTGATGTTGTTACCCATATCAGGGTTATGGTTGCTTCATGGAATGAATATGAAAGGATTACTTCCTTTTCTATGTTCTGGAATAATATGAGTAGGGTAGATGTCAAGATGTCATCTCTTCTCTGAATGTTTGATAGAATTCTCCAGGAAGCTGTCTGTGCTAGCACTGTTTTTTTTTTTTTTAAAAGGGGAATTTCTTTGAATGATCTGGGTCAATTTCTTCTTTTGCTATGGGTCTGTTCAAATTTTCTGTCTCAGTCTGTGTTAGCTTTGGTAGGTTTTGTGTTTCTAGAAATTTGTCCATTTCTTCTAGGTTTTCAAATTTGTTAGCATATAGTTCTTCATAGTATTTCATTATTATCCTTTATATTTTGGTTGGTTCTATTGTGATGTTGTCCATTCCATTCCTTATTTCTATTATTTGCATCTTCTCTTTCTTTTCCGTAGTCAAATATTCCAGTGGTTTGTTGATTTCTAGTCTTGCTGATTTCTTCTATTGTTTTTTGTTTCTGATTCACTTATCTGTGCTTTGATCTTTATTATTTCTTTGCTTCTGGAGACTGTAGTTTCATTTGTTGCTCCTTTTTAAATTATTGGAGTTGTTGGGTTGAGGTATTTATTGTTATTCTTTCTTCTTTTTTGATGTGTGTATTTATTGTCATAAATTGACCTCTGAATACTGTGTTTGCTGTGCCCCAAAAGTTTTAGTATGTTGTGTTTTCATTCTCATTTGTTTCTAGGAATTTTTTTTTTCCTCATACTTTATTTCATTTGTTACCCAGGAGTTCTTGATCCTGTGTTATTCAGTTTCCATGTATTTGATTTTTTTCCACTTGGTCTTCCTATTATTGATTCTAATTTTATAGCATTGCTCGCCAAGAAGATGCTTTGTAGTATTTTGATACTTTAAATTTATCAAGGCTTGTTTTGTGGTTAACATCTGATCTATTCTGGAGAATGATCCATGTCTATTGTAAAAACTATATGTATTGTGCTTTTGTTGGGTGGAGTGTTCCATATAGGTCTGTGAGGTTGAGTTGGTCAATTGTGTTGTTGAGCTCTTCTGTATCTTTGTTGATTTTTTTCCTAGTTGTTCCATCCTTCATCAAGAGTGGTGTGTTAAAAGTCTCATACTACTATTGTGGTATTGTCTAGTTCTCCTTTCAATTCAGTTAATGTTTGCTTTTATATTTTGTGACTTTTTTTTTTCTTCTGACTTTTCCTTATGCAAATTGGTGTCTAAGGATTTGTATTCTAATACACTGATGCATTCTCTTTTATCCTTTTGTTTTATCCTGCCAATGCGTAATCTATTGCTGTAATTTTAGTTCCAATCTTCTGGATTTCTAATTACTATTTTTGTCTGCTTTCTAATTATCAATTGATTTGGTCATATTGCTCCAACAGTGTTTTCCTGAGGTCTTCTAAAGTGCTGTCTGTATTTTCTTGGATTTTCTTGAGCTCATGAAAGGATATATATATAATTTGAATTCCTTATCAGGTACTTCTATTACCTGTT
>NW_006921641.1:1364603-1376974 GCF_000298275.1 Orycteropus afer afer | reverse complement strand
CTATTTTTGGTTCTCTGTTCAAAGGACTCCCTTCAGCGTGTCATGTAAGGTTGGTCTGGTTTTAACAAATTCCCTTAGTTTCTGCTTATCTGGAAATCTCCTAATTTCACCATCCCATTTGAGGGACAATTTTGCCAGGTATATATTTCTTGGTTGAAATTTTTCTTTTTCAGGATGTTATATATACCATCCCATTGCCTTCTTGCTTGCATGGTTTCTGCTGAGAAATCAGACCTTATTCTTACTGGCTGTCCTTTGTAGTTAACCTTTTGTTTTTCCTGTGCTGCTTTCAGGATTCTGTCTTTGTCTTTGGTTTTGATGAATTTGATGATGATGTGTCTTAGTGATTTTCTTTTGAGGTCTATCCTGTTTGGGGTTCGTTGGTCTTCCTGAATGGAAATATTATCTTTCATTATATCAGGGATGTTCTCCTCCAGCAAATCTTGGACAAGTTTCTTGGTGGTTTTGTTTTTCTCTTCCTGTTCTGGAATTCCAATGACACAGAAGTTATTTCTTTTGATGATATCCCACATGAAACTTAGGCTTTCTTCATTTTGTTTTGATTTTTTTTCTGATTGGTTCCTTTCCAAAGAAGTATTCAGGTATTTGTCTTCAATCTCATTAATTCTGTCTTCCATTGCTTGAATTTTACTTCTTTGCCCTTTCAATGTGTTATCTATTTCTGACAGTTTAGTATTAAACTTCTGGATTTCTATCTGTATATTTTGAATCATTTCTAATTTTTCATTTATTTTGTCATTTTGTTCTTGTATTTTCTTCCAAAATTCTTCTAAGGTTTTTTTCTGTGTTTTCTTTGGTCTGTCTCTCAATCCTTTGAAGATACCTAAAAATAATTCTTTTGAATTCCTTATCAGAGAGTTCCATAGCTATTTCTTCCTCAGGGATGTGTTCTGGGTCTGTATCCTGCTCCCTTGTTTCTACCACTTTATCCTTCTTCTTTGTCTGGACTGTGATGGTCTGTTTCCTCCCAGGCATCATGGCATTGTTGTATTTAGATCTCTGTTAACTGTTTGTGAAGAGCAGCCAAGGGTGGTTCAGGCTTTTTTTGGTGTTTTTTATCATTGGCCCATTGTTGGAGAAGGAGGTAGTGCCTCTCACTCAGTAAGTGAACTTACAGGAGGTGTTGGTGTAGTTGTGTCTTATGGGGACTGTTGCTGTCTCCCACTCACTTAGACATAAGTTACACTTGAATAACCATCAAAAAACTAAAAGCACATGGACAAAAAAATACACTATGAGATCACACAGGAGCAGTAACCAAAAAAAGAAAAAAGGGAAAAAGAAGAAGAAAAAATAAGAAAACCTGCAATATCTGGGGATAGGGCACTAAGAGAAAAAAGGCAGAGGAGGATAATAATGAAGGAAAAAAGTGGGAAAAATTCAAAAAGAAAACAAAGGAACAGGGTTAACCATGAGAAAAAAAGGGGGGGGGAAGAAACTTAAATTTATAAAATATTTTTTAAAATTTTCAGCCAAGAATAGAGAAAAGAAAAAATGCTGAAAACTAGGAACTGTGAAAGGAAGAATAAGAATAATAGTAAGAAGGACAAAAGTATTAATAATAATAGTTGTTTTAAAACAGACAAATACAAGCAAACTAATCACTAGAAAAAAGAAAGCAAATAAGAAAAAAATAAAAATAAAAAAAGAGGAAAAAAAAACAAATCAGTGGAAGACAGGGCACGTACCCAGGCTCCATCTGAGCACAAAGACTGTGATGGAGTTCCTGTGGGCCCAGAAGGTAAGTGGGAATGGTGGATGGCCACACCTCCATTCACCAAGCAGGTGTGGGATATAAGAGTAATAAGAGGAATGTCATACCTTTTCAGTCTTGCAAGTCCAGAGTGTTCCTGGGGTTGCTGGAAAGCAGAACGTGTTCTTAAGCCCCCCGGCAATCTGCGATAGTGCTGTCTCTTTAAATATCCAAAATAGTCAAGCTGCTTTTAAACATTCAAAATGGTGGTGTCCTCCAGACCAGCAAAAGTTCACAGCTAAGCCTGCCTTTCTCTTCACCTTCTCCATTTATTCCCTACCCACCAGAGCAGTCCTCCATGCAGTCCCTGGCTAGCAAGGTTGATTTTTAGGTTAATTCTTAGGTCCTACCACCACTTGGGAATCTCCAAGCTGTCTGTGCCGTGCCGTCAGGATCAGTCAGGATTGCTGCCAGACTGCAGCTCTGTCTGTCTCCTTTTTTGGTATTTTCACACAAATTCTGCTAGTTGGGGTTTAGTCCACTTTTATATCCTTCCCTTCAAGGGTCAGAGGTCCAGGATTATCTTCTGTGTCTGTGTTAATTGGTTTTCCTTTTCTTTGTTGAAGAGGGTCTGCGCAGTTTTTCTGCCTAGTCTGCCATCTTCCCGGAACACTTCTCCTGTTTCTTTGTAGATTAGAATTTGTCATCTCTGATATATTTTGGAGTTGTTGTATTCATGTGTTGATTATGTGTTAATTTATTTCACACTGATTTTATTTATTTATTTTTGCTTTGTCTTGATATATCCAAACAGGCAGGGTGAGAGTGCTTCTTTGGTCACTGGTTTAACAGGACTGGGGTGCTCCTCATCTCTCTCTGGGTGAGTGTAGTAACTGGTGGTAATGTGGGCATGGATCTCTGTTTCCTGGATGTGAAGAGCAGCTATGTGCAGTGTGAGCAGATGTTGTCCACCATCTGTTGTTGATCCAGTGGTGCAGGAACAAGTGGTGGCACTTACCCATTGGGTGGGGTGGTAGGTATAATATGTATGGCTGGCTAGTTGACTTGTGGAGAAAAAAATATCTTCTTGTTTGATGGGGCAGAGGAATAAAAAGAAAGAAAATAAATAAGGGATGAGAAACAAAATGTGCAGAAATAAAAGAGGAGGAAGAGGGAAAAATAAATTGAAAGGATCAAAGAATGGAAAAAAAAGAAAGACAGAAAAAAATAGGAAGACTGTTGTTGCTATGAGGAGCTCTGTGGTGTGGAGGGTAAGACATTTGAGTGTTAACCAGAAGATCAGTGGTTCAAACCCACTAGCTGCTCTACAGGAGGAAGATGAAGCAATTTACTTCCATAAAGATTATAGCTTTGGAAACAAAATGAGGGGCACTATGAGTCAGAGTAGACTTGATGACAGTGAGTGGTGCAGCTATGGTTGGCTGCAGCAGGGGCAGCAGGTAGCAGTTGTGCAGTCCATGGGAACATGTGTCCACCAACGCAGCAGTAGCCTGGCAAGTGGTCCATGCACCTGTGCACTTTCAACAGCGGAGGCTGTGGGGACACGTCTTGGATTCCATGTGAGTGCAACCTATTAATCACACAGGCATTGGTATGCAGAGTGCACAAATCCCCGGCTCTTTCTGCTTTGGGTGTGGTACAACGAGTAACTGCTATAGGAGAAGGTGGCCTGAGCAAACTGAGTGGGTCGGAAGTGTCAAAGTGTCCCTAGACACCAGGTTTGGGCTGAGGTTGCTTACCCCTGGTTACTGGCAAAGTGTGGAAGAGAAAGTGGGAGAAAACCCCTCTCTAGTTGTAGTTTACTGGCATGGGTCCAGTGTACTCCTTGATGAGGGCAGATGATTATCCTGTGCCTGTTCAGACTTAGTCAAGTGGGGAACTCCCTGGGCTTCAGTATCTCTAACTGCCACCTCATAGGCCCTCCCCTTTGTGTGATGTGTGGACCCTCAACCCAAACCACTAGAATTGCTAGTAATGAGTTGTTTCATCTCACTTCATTGGCCCACTCCTCAATCGGCAGTCACCCTGTGCCACTGGAATTCCAGCTAGTTTCACTGCACTTTCCTCTCCCAGATCCAGCTCATATTCCGCTCATCTTTCTCCACTCTGGATCTGTCCACATTGCGTCTCTGTATTAACTAAGATTCTGTGATGGTGGTTTCTCCTCACCTGTGTATGATGCCTTCTGTGACTCACAATGGCCATACTTCATCAAGCCCCACCTTCTTTTCTCTCCCCATTCACTGTATTCATTCCAGCTTTCTTTACAGTTGGCACTCAATCCAATTTTTATCCCCTCGTTTGATGCTTAGAGTCCCAGGATCATCATCTTTATCTGTTTCACTAGCTTTTTTTGGTCTCTATTGTGGAGGGATTAGGTACAGTATGTCACCAGGACACCATCTTGTCTTCTCCTCCTTATGGTAAGTTTGAAGTCTTGTATTGACTATTCTGGGTATTTCACCTTTCCACATAAACTCTAGAATTAGTTTGTCAAAATCTACAAAATAACTTCCTGGGATGTTGATTGGTATTGTATTGAGTCTATAGATCAAGTTGGGAAAAACTGACATTAAGATTATTTTAAGTCTTTCTAGCCTTGAACATGAACTATCTCTCCATTTATTGAGATCTTTGATTTCTTTCATTAGAGTTTTGTAGTTTTCCTCATATATAACTTGTTCATATTTTATCTTTCAAGGTAGGCTGTGCTCTGTCTCCAACAATTAATCAGTTATCCTTTAAGCATTCCTACTGATGCTAGGTCTCGCCGATGCGTCTTTTCATAGTAAAGTGTGATTCTCTGTATCTGCCTGTGTCTTCAGCTTTTGGAGCATTGGTTTGTCCTGTGATCTCAATTCTCTAATGGATCCAAGAAGAGATGTTAATTTTTAATTTCTTAGCCTTTTTCTTGTTGTTCTTTTGGTTTTCCTCCCACATGGGAACCAATTATTTCAGAACAATTTGATGAAAAGGCTGTCTTTGCACACTAACTGACAATGCCATATTTGCCATAAATCTAGATCACATATATATGAGAGTCTTTATTAATACTTTTTATCTTGTACCAATTGTATGTTTTTATATTCTTCTAATAGTATACTGTATGAATTGCTACAGAATCAAAATAAAAATAATAATTCTTGTTAACTGCTATAGTATTTCTCTATTTTCTTTAACATATCTATTTTATTTTTGGTCATCTGAGATATAAAGACTTCAACATATATAATATTGTAGTCAGAAAATTTTATATTAATATAGTACATTAGTAAAAAATGGTTAATATTTTAATTTCAACAATTATCCTAATAATGTTCTTTATAGCAACATTCTCTCCCAGGTTCCAGATGTAATCTCAAATCATGTCATATTTGTCCTGTTGTTGTTAGGTGCCATTGAGTTGATTTTCGATTCATAATGACCCCGTGTGACAAAGTAGAACTGACCCATAAGGCTTTCTGGGCTGTAATCTTTATAGAAGGATTCCTCCTGGTGGTGCAGTTGTTAAATGCTTGGCTGCTAACCAAAGAATTGATGGCTCAAATCTATCCAATGGTTGTTTGGAAGAAAAGTCCTGGCAATTTGCTTCTGTAAAGATGAAATCCATTGGCATCAACTTGATTCCAAATCAGTGACCCTTCAGGACAGAACAGAACTCCTCTATAGGGTTCTTTGGCTGTAAATTTTATGGGACTTGTGGTGGTTATATTTGTGTGTCAACTTGGCTGGCCCTGGTTGAGTGGCTGGGCAGCTGGTGGTAGTTATTTCCCATGATGAGACTGGCAATCAACTCCATGGTGGGATCTATCACAAACAGCTGAGTAGCTGCCTTTGGGATGTGGTCTCCTTCCTGTATATAAGGAGAAGCTTTGAGAATGGTCTCTAGCCTATGGCATGCTTGGACCCTGCATGTAGCCGTATCATTGCTCAGTAGCCTGCCATGCTCTGCCGACCTTGGGACGTACAAAGGACTTGAGTTAATGGCCTGCCATGTGGTTTGGTAACATCAAGACTGTGTCTTTTTACTTGTCAAACTTGGGGCTTCTCAGCATCAGCAGCCAGCAGCTGTCTGAGTGAAGAAATGCCTCTAGCTCCAGTGGGCTGGGAGCAGGAGGCAGAGCTGGACCCTAAGCTTGAGGGGCTCTTACCTAGCCTCTAGAGACTGGCACTTTGAACTTGGACTTAAAGCCTCCAAATTGTAAGAATAAATTCCTGTTTGTTAAGGCCATCCCATTTGTGGTATATTCTTGTCAGAGCAGCACTAGGTAACCAGAACAGGACTAGATTTCTAGGTTTTTCTCCCATAGAGCAGCTGGGTAGGTTTGAACTACCCATCATTTGGTTAGCAGCAGAGCATTCAACTGTTGTGTCATAAGGGCTCCTGTTAGTTCTCTTTAATCTGGAACAGTTTCTCAATTTACCATTGTCCTTCATGACAATGACTTTTTAAAAAAGTTACAGGCCAATTGATTTGTGGAATATTTCTCCATTTGGGTCAACTTGCATTTGTAGTGGAATGCTATATAAATTGCATTGTTTCCTTCTCAGTGCCTGATTTCACAGTGTCAGTTTCTGTCATTATTGAAGATGTTAACTTTGATCACTTGGTTAAGGTAGCATCTGCCACCTCCACTGTAAAGTTATCATTTTCCGTTAGCAATAAGTAATGAGTGGCAAGATACTTTAAGACTATGTAAATATCCTGTACTTTATCAAATGTTTATCTAGTAATTTTAGCTTCTATGATAATCCTTGGCAGAATCAATTATTTTTACTCTGGTTTTTAACCAATTATGCTTTTTTTTTTACTCTGGTTTTTAACCAATTATGTTTTAACCATATCTTTTTATTTACATTCATCATTATTTTTAATAGATACAAATTCTATTTTGTTCTTTTTCAAATTTGCTTCACCATTTAAAAACTAATTTTGCTTCTAATTTCTTTTCCTTTATATATTTTTGTTTTTGTTGCTTTAAGATGCCATTGAGTTGGTTCCAACATCTAGTGGTGCTATGTTCAACAGAACAAAACATTGCCTGGTCCTGTGCCATCCTCACAATCATTGCTATACTTAAGCCCATTGTGGCAGTCACTGTGTTAATCCATCTTGTTGAGGGTCTTCCTCTTTTTCACTGAAAGTTATTTTGTGTTTTATGTTCATATATATCTGATAATTTCAACATTTGGTCTTTTGAGATCTGATTTTTCTATTTATTGTTTCCTTGTATGTTTTGTAGCTTTTGACTGAACTGAATTTTCTTGGTACTTTGAGGCAATTCTTTGTGTTTTTCCAGGCACTTGGGAAAACTGCCAGCAAAATATCATTTTATATTAAATTCTCTGCTTGAGGTTTTTTAGACCATTCAGGTAGTGTGAATTTGGGTTGACATGTGGTTAAGAATTTCCAGTGGAGAATTTTTCCTTTGCCAGTTGGCAATGAAATTTAATAGGTAACATTTTCTTACTGTCTTGGGAAAGGAGTGTGTAGATTTACTTCTAGTTTATTCTTTCCATGGCTATTCTTTCCATAGCTGTTGGTGACCCAACTTTATGCAGTGGGGTCTTCAATGGAACTGTCTGCTATGGAAGGGCCCTAGCTTTATCTTTTGTTCCTAGAGTACCAAGAGGCAAAAAAAGGAAGCTCATGTTCACCAGTTTGCACATGCCTCAGAACAAATGTGGGCTTTAGAGCTCTGTTCATCTCTCTGAATTCCCACTTCCCCTTAATATTTGGCCACTTTATATTATTTTTGTTATCCATTTGATGCATTTTAAAAGTAGCTTTTTATAATTTTTGTAATCCTTTTAGTCATTTTCAGAGACTGAGTTATTTGGGTTCTTAACCACCATACTGCTTGAAATAGAAGCTCTTCATGGTCTCTTTATCTTCATATCAAGATGAACCACTTTGCTTTTAATAAAGTCACATAAACATGAACATATTTAAATACACCAGTGGGGTAGATTTCCATGTGCCTATTTATTCTTCTCATAGAATAATGCATAAAAACCTATTAGGGCCTTAATGAGGTTATTTCATGCAATAATAGTCTGAAATATAGGATTTCATAGGTGGTTTATTTGGTCATGAATGATATTTCAACATTTTGGCTGTGTGAATGAAACAGTAAATAAAATATTTTGACAAATTTTTAGTTTCAAACAAAGTTCAATTTTTCTTTTACTTTTTTTCTAAACACTTGTTTGAAATGACTCTCATACTATTGATAATAATAACAACAATAACCAGCTTTCGTAGAGTCACTTGTGACTCATGGAAATCCTAAGTCTATCAGAGTAGAGCTGTGCTTTACATGGTTTTCAATGGCTGTTTTTTTTGAAGTATATTTCCTGGACTTTCTTCCAATGTACCTCTGGGTGTACTGACCACCAATTTTCTGTTCGTAGCCAAGTGCATTAACTGTTTGTATTACCAAAGGAGTCCCAAATAATAAGTTGACATTCCATAAATATTAATAGAGTGAATAAGCAATGAATGAGTGAATAAATGAATAAGTATTGTCAATGGCTTCAGTTGGCCAGCCTTCAGTTGGCCATCAATGAATGACTCAGGTTTATAGCTAGCCTTATTCATCTTTAGTACCTTCCACAGACTTGGCAATGGGGAAGGGCTAGATAAAAAAGCTTTCAGGAAAACATTGTAAATACTTGCTTCACTTCAGCCACCAAATTGAATTTCCAGTGTAAATCCTCTCCTAGGCATCAGCACTGCAGTATTATTTGGAGAGGTACAATTGATGTAAATATAAGTGCCAGCTACTTATCAAGCCATACTGTTCTTTTCCCACCCAAAGCTGAGCAAGTTGTAGTGTTTGCTGTCATTGAAATACATTGAGTTATCAAGGACTGCTTTCTAAAGTCTGGTTATATTATTTTGAAACATTTTGCCTGAAAAGTTGGTCGCTGCTGCTCTGAGTAGGCTGGAGTGTGAGGCTAGTCAGGGACTGGACTGAATTATGGGACTATGAAGTCTCAGATAGGAGTTTCAATTTGGCCTAGACAGTGACCTAAAGAAAGACAGAAAGTTTCTTGGGCAGGATAAAGACATTTGGTGTTCATGAGCAGAGAACAGTCATCTTAGTAGCTGTCCATTTTATAGGAACAGAGTAAAACAAGTTTTCGCACAATGGCTGGGCTTAAGCATGGCTGGATGTAGCACCTGAATATTAATTGAGAAATGTATTAGACTGTAGATCAGCTTTGTCTAAACTACTTCCTAAAGGGGTTATTACTCCCAGCCCTTCTCTCATCCACTTTGAACAAGACTAAACAGTTTTTAATTCTTTATGTTCTACATCTTTACATGCCTTTAGTTATAGCAAAAGAAATACTGCTGATGCACTTGTACAAATAGTATTTGTATAGTGGCCTTTCCTAAAGAATTCCTCTCATGTAATATGATAACTCTTAGGGCTTTCATGAGTCAGAATGACTTAGTGGAAATATTTTCTTTCTTTCTTTCTTTTCTTTTTTTTTTTTTTAATATTCTAGAAAGGGACCAAGGAGTCCAGGTGGCACAATGGGTTTGGGATTGACTGCTAACCTAAAATTTGGCAGTTTGAACCCATTCAGTGGTTCTGTGAAAGAAAAGGCTTGGAGAATTGCTTCAAAAAGATTGCAATAATGAACACTCCATGGAGCAGTTCTGCTCTAGAATACACAGGGTCATCAAGAGTCAGAGGCTGACTCCATGGCAGCTAACAACAACAAAAAGGGTCCCACAATTCTGCAAGACTGGGTGTTCCACACTATATAAGCTAAGCTTTACCAATTATGAGAATCTCTATTACTAATATTCATTCCTTTATTTAATGATGAATTTTTAAAATTACTACCTTCCTCCTACACATTAGTCATAGTCAGATCCTAAATGGAAAGGTATCTATTTGTAAATTGTCTAATTTAATAAGACATTCAATTTGATATTTCATAATGAGTTTGGTCAAATAGTTGATGAAAACCACATATATTTTTCACAGCTATTTAATTTATTCTTTACCTTTATAAACAACTGAACATAGGAGGGGTAATGAGGTAAATTGAAAATAATTTTTATGTGAAAATATTTTGAGTTGAATAACCAAGTTTGTAATCTGTTCATACAGGAAATTTTACCAGAGGTTGATTTTGATGTCTGACTGCCAAGCATGGATGGCGATGTGCTGTCAGTTGCGGTAGCCTCACAGGTCTAAGGATACTCATGTTCTGTAATGATTTGGGTCTCCACCACTATTCTGTGATCTGGTAAATAAGTAATTGTACGTGATATCAAATTTAGAGAAGAGTTCTTAATATGAAAAAGTTTAAATTGCTTGAAAAAGTCACATCTATGGATAAAGTCTTATCGCAATTTCAATTCAGAAGGTAATTTAACAAGATTTTGGGTTTCCTAAGAGATGATTGAATTGTCCTCATGGACATGAATATATGTAGTATTAAGAGTTGAGTGGCCAAATTGCATTCATTTCACTGATTTCTTTAACATGGACAACTACTGTATATATAAAGAGACCAACTGTAACATTTACAGTCTCTAGTTTAGTTTAGTTTGGTTGTTTGGTTTTTTTTCCCCAAATTTGGAAGATTATGGCATATGGCAGAATTGCTAATATAAAAATTTTAAACTGAGTCCTAAGACAGAGGAGAAAATTCTAAGGCATAAAATTTTAGCCATAGAGAACAAAATATGTGATGTGAAGAGAGGCAGCAGAGTCGTATGTTAGCCCAATAATTCTCAGGTTTATGAAGCAAACTTAAATTCTGGGGACATAATACCAATTGTGAACAAATGCTAAGCAGTCAAAATTTCAACAACCATAGCCAAAGTTTAGCATTATTTCCAAATATTCTCCTGTGTCATAATTTGTGAGGGTTAGTTTTCTGGAAGAGGGTGTTGAGTGGTGAAAATAATACTAATAGTACACATATTCTTCACTTATCATCTATCTTGTTATCCTAGGTTTAGCATTTACAACAATAGTGAAAAACCTACTATCCAACTATATTACACATTAATGACATACATTTGGCAGTAACAAGTACTGAGTTGCAAAGAAGTGAGAGTAACACTGGCTGTTATGGTTAAGATTATGTGTCAACTTTGCTGGACCATGATTCTAAGTGGTTTGGAAGTTATGTAATGTAATTTGCAGTTATATTATCTGGTAGTCATTTATTCTGTGATTAATGTGGTCATCCTCCATTTTGCATAATACCAATTTTCACATAACAACCTGGTCTTTTGGAACAACTTTGTTGTTGCTCTTATATGTTGTCAAGCTGATTATGACTCATAATGAACCTATAGGAAAAAGGAGAACTGCCCCATAGAGATTCTTTTTTTTGTGTGTGTTATTTGGGTGAAAATTTACAGAGAAAATTCACTTTCCATACAGCAGTTCACATACACTTTGTCTCATGATATTGACCACAATTTACCACAATGTAACATCTCCCCTCCCACTTCCTCCCAACAGTTACCTCTGCCCTGTGTCCATCCCTCCATGCATTCCTGCCCCCTGAGCTGTCTTCCTGTGCGTAAGCAGCCTTTCTTCTCCCATGCTTGTTCTTTCCAAGGACTGTATCTACCTCAGGTAAATGTTCAACTCCTACGCCTGTCCATTGTTTGGCTGGAAGCCACAGGCGTGTGTTCAATTCCAGACCTGAAGGGCAGCTAGGGGCCATAGTCTCAGTGGTTCCACCAGGCTCCGTAGGGCCAGCAAACCTGGTTCCCCCCTTTTTTTTTCCCAAATGATTTTGAGTTTTGTTCCACATTGTTCTCCCTGTCTACCCAGAATCTCCTACATAGATCCTCCTCCAAGTGGTTGACAGTGGTAGCCAGGCACCATCTAGTTCTTCTGGTCTCATAGTCATATAGGCTGCAGATTGGATGGTGTACCAGTTGCTAGGACCAACTGTTTCCATGAATTTTTGGTTTTTTTCATTCTTCTTTGCTCTGGACGAGGAGAGACCCATTGTTGCATCCAGATGGCAGCTTGCAAACTTTTAAGACCCCAGTCACTACTTGACACAGTAGGAGGTGGAACAATGTTTTATGTAGTATGTTATGCCAATTGAGCTTGATGTCCTCTGTGACTATGGTCCTGAGCCCACAGGTTCAACTACTTGGTCCCTCTGGGTAGCTGACTGTGACCAAGCATTGATACAACCTTGCCCCTTGTCAGCTCCATTATACAACTGGGAATTCAAGTCATACACATAAAGTTATAAGACCACAGTCTGCCAACCCTATACATGTTCTTGGGTGCGATCCCCACTTCATAGACATAGCTAATAGTTCAACCTGTCCACCCATCTATCCACCCATATACCCACGTTTGCCTTCACTAACCACATCGTACTATATGTGCAAAAGGGTTTATCTTTGTTGCCTGTACTTCCCATGTACTCCTTTATGTCTTTCTCTTCTTCAATGCCACTATATTGATCACTCAGATTTGGTACATTGTCTTTCTCTTCACCCAAATCAAAACTTATCTGTATCTCTCTAACTGTATTCTCTGCCCTCCTCTCCCACCCTTGGTAACTAACAAAGAAAATGTCCTTCCATAGATAAGCATTTCCTTGACTTTTACAATAACAGATTAAT
>NW_006921641.1:1362939-1364313 GCF_000298275.1 Orycteropus afer afer | reverse complement strand
CAATCCTACTTCCGTAGTGATACTGCCTCGGAAACCCAAGGAGGGGTCGCTATGAGTCGGGGCCGACTCGACGGCACATAACAACAACAACAACAACAATCGCTAATGATAGTGAGCATTTCTTCATATGTTTGTTGGCCACTTGAATGTTGTCCTTGTTGAAGTGTCTATTCATGTCTTCTGCCCATTTTCTAATTGGATTGTTTGTCTTTTTGTTATTGAGGTGTTAGAGTTTTCCATAAATTCTAGAGATAAGTCCCTTGTGAGATATGTCATTACCAAATATTTTTTTCCCAATCTGTAGGCTCTCTTTTGACTTTTTTTGAGAAGTCTGTGAAGCACATAAAAATTTAATTTTTAGAAGTCCCAATCAAATGGTTTCTCTTCTGCTCTTTGTGCATTGTGAATTATGCATGAGAGTCTATTTATGCCATGTATTAGGGCCCCTAAATTTGCCCCTAGTTTTTCCTTGAGGAACTCTATAGTTTTGGGTTTGACATTTAAGTCTCCATCTGGAGTTCATTTTTGTGTATGGTGTAAGGTACAAATCTTGTTTCATTTTTCTGCAAATGGATCTCCAATTTTGCTGGCACCATTTATTAAACAAACATTCTCTTCCCCATTTAATGGATTTTGTCCCTTTGTCAAAGATCACCTGACCATAGGTTGATGGATCGATTTCTGGGTTCTCAATTCTATTCCATTGGTCTATGTATCTGTCATTAAACCAATACCAGGCAGTTTCGACTACTGTGGCTGTGTAATAGGTTTTGAAATCTGGCAGTGTGAGACCTCTTAATTTGTTCTTCTTCTTCTATAGTGCTTTGCTTATCTGAAGTTTCTTTCCTTTCCATATAAAGTTAATGACTGGTTTTTCCATATCCCTAAAGAATGTTGATGAGATCTGGATTGGGATTGCAATGAATATATGGATTGCTTTGGGTAGAATTGACATTTTCACAATGTTCAATCTTCCTATCCATGAGTATGGAACGTTCTTCCATTTATGTAGATCTCTTATGGTTTCTTGAAGTAGTTTTTTAGTTATCTTTGTAGAGGTGTTTTGTGTCCCTGGTAAGATTTATTCCCAAGTATTTTATTTTTTTGGTAGCTATTGTAAACAGTATTGTATTCCTTATTCCTTCTCTTTGCTGATGTAGAGGAATCCAACTGATTTTTGGATGTTGATCTTATATCCTGCCACAATGTTAAATCTCTCAATTAGTTCCAGTAAGTTTTTGACTGAATCTCTTGGGTTTTCTAGGTATAGGATCATATCATCAGCAAATAGAGATAGTTTGACTTCTTTCTTACCAGTTTGGATGCCTTTGATTTCCCTTTCTTGCCTTATGGCCCTGGCTAGGACTTCCAGTA
>NW_006921641.1:1358085-1360318 GCF_000298275.1 Orycteropus afer afer | reverse complement strand
ATTTATGTATTTTGGGGCTCTTTCATTGGGTCCATAAATATTGATTATGGTTATATCTTCATGTTCAATTGATCTTTTAATCATTATATAATGTCCTTCTTTGTCTTGTATGGTGCTTTTTGTCTTAAAGTCAATTTGATCAGAAATTAATATTGCCACTCCTAATCTCTTACAGTTGCCATTTACTTGATACATTTTTTTCCAACCTATGATTTTTAGTCTGCTTTTGTCATTATCTCTAAGGTGTGTCTCTTGTAGGCAGCATATTGATGGGTTTTGTTTTCTTACCCAATCTGCAACTCTCCATCTTTTGAGTGGTGCATTTAATCCATTAATATTCAGAGTAATTATTGATAAGTTTGAATTTGTTGCTGTCATTTTGTTATGTGTTTTTTCGTGGTGTCCCTGGCTTCTTTGTTGCATGTTATTTTCTGTGCTGAGCTTATTATGTTTATGAATCGTGCTATCATTTCCTTTTTTGCTGTTGTTTTACTATTTGCTGAATATTTGTGTTTGTCCTCTTTTTATTGTGATATTAAAGTTTATCATTTTTCTTTGAGGTTACCCTATGATTTATAATTTTCTCCCCAGTTTAGAACAGTCCATTCTGTCTTGCAACACTCTTGACTTCCTCACAAATTAGAAGTTCTATAACTACACAGTCTTTTCCCTCTTTTTGTTTATAGTTGTCCTCACTTGCCAATTGATGTCTCTGGTTCCCTGTTTACAATCTTATAAGCTCGTTTTACTTTGGATATGTCCATAGCTGTGGTTTCTGGGTTATGTCATTTTGTGTATTAATGGTCTGTTGTTTTTTGCTAATTTTGGTTCTCTGTTCAAAGGACTTCCTTTAGCATGTCTTGTAAGGTTGGTCTGGTTTTAACAAATTCCCTTAGTTTCTGCTTATTTGGAAATGTCCAAATTTCACCACCCTATTTGAGGGGCAATTTTGCCAGGTATATAATTCTTGGTTGAAAATCTTTGTCTTTCAGGGTTTTATATATACCATTCCATTGCCTTCTCACTTGCATGGTTTCTGCTGAGAAATCAGACCTTATTCTTACTGGCTATCCTTTGTAGGTAACTTTTTTTTTTTTTTTTTTTTTTCCCATGCTGCTTTCAGGATTCTGTCTTTGTCCTTGCTTTTGGTAAGTTTGATGATGATATGTCTCGGTGATTTTCTTTTGGGGTCTATCCTGTTTGGGGTTCGTTGGACTTCCTGAATGGATATGTTCTCCTCTTTCATCGTGTCAGGGAAGTTCTCCTCCAGCAAATCTTGGACAAGTTTCTTGGTGGTTTTGTTTTTCTCTTCCTGTTCTGGAATTCCAATGACACGGAAGTTATTCCTTTTGATGGTATCCCGCATGAACCTTAGGCTTTCTTCATTTTGTTTTGATTTTTTTTCTGATTGGTCCCTTTCCAAAGAAGTATTCGGGTATTTGTCTTCAATCTCATTAATTCTGTCTTCCATTGCATGAATTTTACCTCTTTGCCCTTCTAAAGTGTTATCTATTTCTAACAATTTATTATTAATCTTATGGATTTCTATCTGTAGATTTAGAATCATTTCTATTTTTCATTTATTTTGTCATTTTGTTCTTGCATTTTCTTCCAAAATTCTTCTAGGGTTTGTTCTGTGTTTTCTTTGGTCTGTCTCTCAATCCTTTGAAGATACCTAAATATAATTCTTTTGAAATCCTTATCAGAGAGTTCCAAAGCTGCTTCTTCCTCAGGGATGTGTTCTGGGTCTGTATCCTGTTCCCTTGTTTCTACCACTTTATCTTGCTTCTTTGTGTAGACTGTGATGGTCTGTTGTCTCTGAGGCATCATGGTATTGTGTTAAGATCTCTGTTAATTGTTTGCGAAGAGCAGGCAAGGGTGATTCAGGCTCTTCTTGGTGTTTTTTTTATCATTGGCCCATTGGTGGAGAAGGAGGTCCTGGCTCTTGCTCAGTAAGTAAAGTTGCAGGAGGTGTGGGTGTACTTGTATCTTATGGGGACTGATCTGTCTCCCACTCAGTTAGAGAAAAATTATAATTGAATAACCATCAAAAAACTAAAAGCACATGGACAAAAAAATGCACCATGAGATCACACAGGAACAGTAACCCAAAAAAAGGAAAAGGGGAGAAAAAAAGAAGAAGAAAACAGGAAAAGCTGCAATATCTGTGGATAGGGTACTAAGAGAAGAAAGGTAGAGAAGGAGAATAATGAAGAAAAAAATGGGAAAAATG
>NW_006921641.1:1337692-1357854 GCF_000298275.1 Orycteropus afer afer | reverse complement strand
TCCGAGGCAGTATCACTACGGAAGTAGGATTGCCCAACCTTCCTTCCGAGGAGTGGCTGGTGGGTTCATATACATACATATATATATATATATATTTTTTTTATCAGGAACTGGGAAAAGAAAGACAAAAAGAAAAGAAGGTGTAAACTAGGCCCTTTTCAGTCATGCAGGTCCAAAGAGTTCTTGGGGTTACTGGAAAGCAGAACCTCCTCTTAAGACCCTGGAATCTGGTAGAGTGCTGACTCTTTAGGTTGTCTCTAGCTGCTGGTTACATGTTGATTTGTTTTGCCTTGGTTTCATGGTTTAATATTTTTAATGGGTGAAGCTGGTGTATTTTATTATTGATTTAGGTATGTTGGGTCTCTCTGCTGTTTTCTTTGTGATGGTGGAATCACTGTGTGGAATGTGGATATGTGTTTCTGTTTGTCATAAAGAGGGTTTAGAGTTCAAAATGGGAGGTTTTATGGTAATTGGCTGAATATGGGTTCTTCTATTGAATGAGTGAATTTATTGGTGGAGAAAGGTGAAAGCAAAAGAAGGAAACCTTGGTGTTGCTAGGGTCAGTTTCTAGGCCTTTGCGCAGGCTATTATTGATGATGTGATTATTTACAAGACCGCGGCTCAATCTCAGGAAAGACTCCTGTTGTTGGGGATTTTCAACTTTCTGCCTGGTTCAGGCACACTCAAAGACCCCGCTTCTGAGGCCTCTTAGCACCAATGAGCTGATCCAAGGCAAATTCCTGGGACTGCACTCAGCTGCGGCTTTTTCTCTCTCCTGCCCCTTCCGCCTAAGGCTCTGGTGCAATTCTGCCAGATGCTAATGGCTCTGGAGTTTGTCTGTGATACTGTCCACCTGCGGCGCCAAAGATGCTCATGATTTCAGCTGTGTTGGAGTTGGGGGGAGTATGTTCCCGATATCTGTGACCAGATAAGCACGATGTCTCCCAGGCTGACCGAAACCCAATCAGTGACCCACTGAGAGGGAGCTCGCCTTCCTGGCACAACAGTAAGTTCTCCACTTGAGTTTCAGTGGTAGTGTGCATGCCCACATGCATCCAGGAGACCCAAATTACTGACAAAATCAGTTGCTGGAGGCAGGTCCCTGGGGCTGACCTCTGGGTTGTTGGAGTGGTCACTGGTATGTTGATATAGGGTGTCTTCTTTCTTGGGTCACGGGGATCTCAGGTGGCTGCCCTCATCCGCCAGTCAGTACCTGGGCCAGGGAAGTTTCCAGTGGCCTCTCAGCTGCCCATCCATCCTCTGCCAGGTAGCTCTTTCTTAAATCATCTCCCTGTGTCTTTCCTCTAATTCTGCTCTTCGGTGTTTGGTGTACTCTGATTCAGTGAGCTGTTCGGAGCACCAAAACCACTAGTTCAAACTGCTGTACCTGGTTTTTTAAGCACTTAGATGGTAGAGGTATATAGTGTGGTACTTACTAACGAGACTTCATTTTGAATCTCCCCATAGACTTTCTTAGGCTGTAATCTCTGTGGGAGCAGATTCTATGTCTTTTTGTTTGTAGAGCTGCTGTTGGGTTCAAACCACTAACTTTTCAGTTAGCAGTTGAGTGTTAACTATTGTGCCACCAGGACTATAATAATGATTAAAATTTACTTTATTTAGAATATAAAAGTTCTATTCGCTGTCATTATCATTTTTATTCTTTGCAATAAGCCTACAAGGTAGGTATCATTACTATCATCTCTATTTTATAGATGAAGAAATTGAAGCTCAAAGATGCTATGTAACTTGCTTAAACTTACACAATCAGAAATAAGAAACCAAGATTTAAAATTTGCTCACTGCTGTTAAAATTACTAGATTATAGAATCTAGTAAGTAAGGAATTAAAAGTAATTAATTGGGTTTAAGAGAAGCATATTCCTGAAGTAGAGAATGGAGTAAAACTGGAGATAACAGTTTTTGCTGAGATGACATTTAGAAGGATAAAGCTGAATTTGGAAAATAGTAAGTGCTCAGCATGACATTATTATGCTCCAAGTGAGTGGACCAGTGGGAGCAGATGCCCAAGCCTGTTTAAGAACAATGGACTGATATGATGGTCTGCTCTTACCTGCTGTTGACTCCCTTCTTTGCACTGGGCTGCACCTACTACAAAGTGGCATATTCTTGTTGACCCTGGTCATCAGTCTGATGGAGTGGGACTAATGACTAAAATAAGATAACAACAAAAAAATATACAAGGTAAGTTTTTATGAGCAGGTTTCTTCCTACCAGTAAAAGCTTATCTCCTAGGATTTCCTTTCCCTCCACCCCCTCTCACCCTCATTTGTACTTGGAATGCAGTCTCAGACTTATTTGCCTGCAAACATGCTGTCCTTTCCATTTGGTTATAAATCATCTGCTGTGAAATCTCCTCCTTCTTTTAAATCATTTGAAATGTGACTTTTCCTGACTCTTCACTTGAGAAAACTTGGGTACTCATATTGAAGTTTATACAGTCCTCCATTAAAGCAATGGTCTTAAAATATTGTGGTTGTTTGCTTGTTCCTTTGGTTTACCACCAGATTGTGTACTTGTTCAAGGTAGGAAGATTTATTTATTTATTTTCTATCTTTGTACCTCTGTTGTCTAGTGTATGTTATCTTTAATAAAAAAAATATGTTAAAGCTGAGCAAATGAATAAATGAATGAATGGATAATTGTTGGGAGATAATAATAAAATGGCATAAAATAAAGAAGTTATCCAGGTGAATACTCAAATCTCTAAAAGAATACAGAGTGTTCAGGAGGAGAAATTGGGCAAAGTTCAAAGGAGAAAGAAGCAGAGTGATATTATTGTGGGAACAGTTCATAGACTATATAGGTTGAAGTTATGAATTGTGCATATGCTGCTCAGATTATAAAATAGGAAAACAGCAAAATATACTAGTGATAACACAATTCAACTCTCTGGATAGCTGATCAGAATTTTATTATGTTAAAAGAAGCACATCTGATTAATATTTTATTATTTCAGCTCTCAAAATGCAGAGAAAATAACAAAGGGGAGACTGTTCAGGACCCATCATTATGCCTAAGGCACTTGACTGCTAACCAGAAGGCTGGTGGTTCAAACCCACCAGCCACTCCTCGGAAGGAAGATGGGGCAATCTACTTCTGTAGTGATACTGCCTCAGAAACCCAAGGAGGGGTTGCTATGAGTCGGGGCCGACTCGACGGCACATTACAACACAACAACAACAGGCATGATGTGGAAGAGAAAGGAACTTTGGGCAAGACAGTTCAGCTCTCTTTGCAACAAGTGATTATTTTTATTATTCTGACCATTATCAAAATTGGAATGTAAAGAGATGTAGAAAGATAAAAGAACAAATAAATCCCTCAAATCTCTTTTTATCCCAATTGCTACTACTATTTGTGGTATTTCTTCAGATATTTTTAAAAGTTGAATATACATATAATATATGCAATTTTCCTAAGACATTTGAATGCTAACCAGAAGGCTGGAGGTTCAAACCCACCAACTACTCCTCAGAAGGAAGGTTGGGGAATCTACTTCCATAGTGACACTTCCTTAGAAACCCAAGGAGGGGTCATGTGTTAGGCTGGGTTCTCTAGAGAAGCAAAACCAGTAAAGTATATATACATACAGAGAAGGAGAAATTTATCTTAGGAAAATGGCTTATACATTTATAGAAACTGGCAAGTCCCAAGTTCTTGGATCAAATGTCAAGCTGGAGGCTTTTCCCAACTCACACAGCTGCAAGGGCTAACAAGCTCAAGGTTGACAGGCAGTATACTGGCTATTGACTCCAACGAATGATGAATCCAAGATCTCCAGGCCGAATGGTGGATTGTTTGCTCACAGACAGTTGTAGGCAGCACAACAGGATCCTGATCCACAGAAGAGTGTCTCTTTTCCCAGGTTGTTGTCATTATGCGCCATCAAGTAGAACCCGACTTATAGTGACCCCTCCTTGGGTTTCCGAATTGGTATCACTACAAAAGTAGATTGCCCAACCTTCCTTCTGAGGAGTAGCTGGTGGGTTTGAACCATCAGCCTTCTGGTTAGCAGTCAAGTGACTTAGGTACTACGGTACCAGAGTATTTTGGAAGCAGGCCACACCCCTAGGGAAACTCCCTTTCAACATATTGGCTGCTCAAAACATGTATGTCTGATCTCATCATGGGAATAACCCACATCACAACTGTTTAAACCACACTGAATTGTGGTCCAACCAAGTTAACACCCAGCTCCAACTATCACAGGTCACTATGAGTTGAATCAACTAAAAGGCAGTGAGGTTTTTTTTGGTTTATATGCAATTTTTACACATTTGGGGCATATAGTATGACAGCTTATATTTTTTGTGAGCTTTAATTTGAGAATATTTTTCTGTATCATTTCAGATTTCTTTTAGTACTATTTTATTAGATTTATAATATTTTGTATGGATATATCTATCATAAGTCAGTTGTTGCTGTTGTTGTTATGTGCCATCAAGTCAGACTTGACTCATAGTGACCTCTCCTTGGGTTTCTGAGGCAGTATCACTACAGAAGTAGATTGCCCAATCTTCCTTCTGAGGAGTGGCTGGTGGGTTTGAACCACCAGCCTTCTGGTTAGCAGTCAAATGCCTTAGGCACTATGCTACCAGAGTCAGGTAAACTTTATATATTATTACCAGATGCTTGCTTAAGTTGTTCTAAGATTTTGCTATAATAAATAATGCTGCAATGGATATCTTAATCTAGGACTTATTTCATGTCCTTATATATACATTTTTGGATGGATTTCTGGAAGTGATATTATAGGTAGAATATGCCTGTTAAAGCTCTTTATACATTTGTTAAAATTTCTTTTCAGAATTATTACTCTTCCACTAGTGGTGTCTGTTGTTATTAGGTGCCAACCAGTTGGCCCCTCACTCATGGTGACCACATGCACAACAGAATGAAATGTTGCCGGCTTCTGGACCATTCTCACACTAGGTTGTGAATGTTGTGATCTATATAGTTTTCATTGGTATATTTTCAGAAGCAGATTGCCAACCCTTTCTTCCTAGTCCATCTTAGTCTGGAAGCTTTGCTGGAACCTATTCAGCATGAAAGCAACAGATAAGCCTCCACTGACAGACTTAGAGTGGCTGCACTTGAAGTGCGTTGGTCAGGAATTGGACCTGGATCTCTTATATGGGAAGTGAAAATTCTACCACTGAACCACCACTGTGCCCTTATAGATGTATGCACTTTATCCTGGCTTATATTCACACACACACACATACACACATACACAGTACACATATATACATATACATATTTATATTAAAAAACAAAACCAAACTCACTGCTGTTGAGTCGGATCCAACTCATAGCGACCCCTCCTTGGGTTTCTGAGGCAGTATCACTACAAAAGTAGATTGCTCCATCTTCCTTCTGAAGAGTGGCTGCTGGGTTTGAACCACTAGCCTTCTGGTTAGCAGTCAAATGCCTTAGGCATTAAATATAAGTATCCAGTATAAAGTCATGCCCCCCTTAACACTCATTCAGACAATGTCTGACTGCATTTGTGTCTGTGGTCCTATAAGGTTATAACACAGTTCAGAAATCCTGATCATAGAATGGGATGCAGCGACGTCAACAGCTTTCCACATGCAACACGTGTGTGGTAGTTAAGTTTTTGTGTTAACTTAGCTGGGCCTGGTTGAGTGGCTGGGAAGCTGGATGTAGTATTTCCCATGATGAGACTGGTAATCAACTCCATGGTGGAATCTACTGTGAGCAGCTGAGTAGCTGCCTTAGGGCTGTGGTCGGCTTCCTGTATATAAGGAGAAGCCTCAGGGAATGGTCATTAGGTTGTGGCATGCTTGAACCCTGCATGTAGCCAAATCATTGTTCATAAGCCTGCCATGCTCTGCTGCTCTTGGGACTTTCAATGGACTTGAATCAATGGCCTGCCGTGTTGTTTGGTAATATTGGGATTGTGCCATTTTATTTGTCCACCTTGGACTTGTTAGCCTCAGCAGCTAGTAGCTGTCTTAGTGAAGAGATGCCTCTAGCTTCAGTGGGCCAGGAGCAAGAGGCAGAGCTGAAACTCATGGCCAAGGGGCTTTCGCCCAGCCTAGCCTGGCACTTTGAACTCAGACTTAAAGCCTCCAAAATCGTAAGAGAATAAACTCCTATTTGTTTAAGCCATCCCATTTGTGATATAATCCTGTCAGAGTGGCACGAGGTAACCAAACGTACTTCATGTATATTATATACAATGCAATTGCACTGCCAGGCATACAATGGTACAGCACATACATAACTTATATTACGTATGTCTTGATAGTTAATAATAAATGCCTATGTTACTGGTTTATGTACATACTGTACTGCATTTTCTATCTAAAAAGTTTATCATATAACAGTGTGTGCTTTGACTTATTGGCAGCAGCACCCAATCTCATGTATTGCACATTTCTGGAGTGTTGTAGCATTATCTCTCTGTTTAATTGTCTTTTGAAAATATTACCATGATGTGTATCATGGTTCCCAAATGCAGCAAAACCAGTGCTAATGACAGCAGCAGCAAGAGTCAAAGGAGAAGAATCAATTTGTAGGTGAATCAAAAAGCTACCAAACAATGTGAAGGTGGGAAATCAGTGAATATCATTGCTTGTGATTTAGGCATGTCTCACTCAACAATCATGACAATCCTCAAAAACAAAGAAAAAATTCTCCGAGGTAATAAAGGATGGCTCCACTGAAAAAGTTACAAGACTAATGAAAATGTTAGAGGGACCTACATCAGATCTGGAGAAGTTGCTAATGATGTGGCTTGAGGACCAAACACAAAAGCAAATTCCTCTTAGCATGTTGATGATCATTGCTAAGCCACAAAGCTTGCTCAAGATGTTTGAAGAAAAAGCAGGACCAGAGTACAATATGGTGCTCACTTAATGTCCAAATCACATAAGGTCCCATTTCACAAAATGTATCATAGACATCAAAAAACCCATAACTGTATGTATGTCTTATTTACATTTCTTGGGGGTGGTTACTATGGGGGTTTCTTTATTACTAAAGAATTAAGGGACATTCTCCTACATAATCACTAGATAGCCATAAAAATAAGAAAATTAATACTGCCATCTAATCCTCATACTCTATTGCCAAGTTTTCACAGTATTGTTCTTTATAGCAAAAGGATTCAGCCAAGGATCATACATTGTATTTAGTCCTCATGTCTCTTATTCTCTTTCAATGTGGAATAGACCCTTGTCTTTCCCTAACTTTCATGACCTTGTTAATTTTGCAGATATATTTTTTTCTGTAGAACATCTCCAAGTTTGGGATTATCTAATATTTCCTTGTTATTGTTGTTGTTGTTGTTATGTGCTGTCGAGTCAGACCTGACTCATAGCAACCCTCCTTGGGTTTCTGACGCAGTATCACTATGGAATTATTACTTATTTGACAGGAATATTGCAGAAATGATACTGTTTTCATCATGTTAACAGTTGACACTGATTCCAGTGTCCCATTGCTAGTGATGCTAACTTTGATCATTTGATTAAGGGGGTGTCTATCAGGCTTATCCACTGTCAAATCACACTTTTTCCCTTTGTAATTCATAAGTGTTTTGTGGGAAGATACATGTGGATCTGTAATTTCTAATCTTATTCCAAAATAAACTTTTAAATTTATCCATTCACTTATTAATATTAGTGTGGAACTTATGGCTTTTATATATTTTGTACAACGGGTTATAATCTGTTTCTATCATTTTTTAT
Source organism: Orycteropus afer afer (assembly GCF_000298275.1). Classification (NCBI taxonomy): domain Eukaryota; kingdom Metazoa; phylum Chordata; class Mammalia; order Tubulidentata; family Orycteropodidae; genus Orycteropus; species Orycteropus afer. The sequence goes on along the minus strand of NW_006921641.1, from coordinate 1,350,113 downwards.
TTTGCTGCTCAAATTGTCCTAGCTTTGGTCATTGGAGATGGTTTTATATACTTTTGACCTTTCCCCATAATTATATGAGCACTTCTCTTTTTTTCTGGCACAGGATGTTCCAGGATTACGTTATTTTTCTCCTATCCCAGGTCTCCTACTCCAGACCTGTAATTAGTCATTTCTCTAAAAAGACCTGTTTATTTTCATGAAGAATGTTGTTGTTGTTGTTGTTATGTGCTGTTAAGTTGGACCCAACTCATAGCGACCCCTCCTTGGGTTGCCGAGGCGGTATCTCTATGGAAGTAGATTGCTAACCTTCCTTCCAAGGAGTGGCTAGGGGGTTTGAACCACCAGCCTTCTGGTTAGCAGTCAAGTGCCTTAGGCATTATGCTACCAGGGCTCCCTTCGTGAAAAATAGTAATTAGAAACCAAGGCTAGAGCCTGAAGTATGCTCATTGCTATCTGGGTGTAGATGCTTCTGGGCCCTCTAGGTACACACATATATACATATACATTTATTTCTATACCTCTACATTTTGAAAACTATGAGTTTCTTGTATTATCTCAGATTCTAATCCAACACCACAAAGTTTTCATCTATTTTTTTCCCTATCAAAATTTGTAACTCCCTTTCCGACAATGAGTAATTAGGCCCTCTTTATCCTCAAAATATTTACTTATATGCTTAATTCTTATATATATGGCAAATCTCCTGTCACTGCTACCACCTATGCCTCCCTAGAGACATGTTCCACTCTACTTAGGCTTTCATATCCCGGACCATGCTTCTGCCATCGTTTCCCTGACTCCGCATTGTCAACTTTGTGGACAATTGCTTCCCTGCACTCTAGCACTATAATCCACACCAAGCCTTTGATGCCACTTCTCTGTGTAGACACTCTTTGACCCTGCTCAGGGTCTGGTTGTCCTCCTTGGTCTACTACCACTTCCATTCCCTGCAGGGACACTCTTCTGATTCCATTTAGGCTCTGGACATCCTGTGCCAATGTCACTGTTGTTGCTTCCACCCACTCCCTCCATCTGCATGATGCATGCCTTGAATGGACTGGTCTAATTCCTTTTGGATTGAATTATTCAGAAGGAAGGAAATCAGATAGGAAGGAAAGAAGCACAGAAAGTATTTTAAAATCTACTTTCCCCATCTCTCTCTGTCTCACATATCTGTCAGCAACCAAAATATAATAAATAAATAACGTGATAATACAACTTTCTTCTGTCTCTTTCTAAACTTCCTACAAAACCTGTATATGATCGTATTTTATTTGGTAAGTCAAGTTACACACTCTGGAATCCTTTAGCATTTTTAGAATATTTACCACTTACCTTGCTTTTGCATATAAAAGGAAGGAACAGGAGATGACTCAGTCCTTACAAGAGCAAGGATGGAGTGGCCACTAAAGTCATATGTACATATATTTAAATTTCTGTCATCAGATTTCCTGATATCTGTGGAAAAAGAGGAACTAACAAAGGAGAGAGAGACAGCAGATTCAAGGGCATAGGTGGAAAGACAGGAGAGCAATGGAGGGGAAAACAAGCCAAGATAGTTTTGGGAAGAGCATTGTCAACAGAGGCAATGCCACAGAGTAATCGAGTAAGGTAGGAACAAAATAGAAAACAGAACAAAAAACAAAACAAAACAAAACAAAAATACTAAGATTGTTATCAATAAGTATATTTATTAAACACTTACGTTTCATTCACAATTTGGTGTTTCATATATTTTCCCACTTAATTCTCACAGCACATCTATGAAATGGTCCTATTATTATCCTTATTTAGGATTGGGACATGGGGACTTACAGAGGCTAAGTGTTGCACAGAAGATGACACAAGTATCAAATTCAGACCCAGGTTTTTCTATTTCTAGATCACAAATATTTCACCGCCACACTTTACTGCAACGTGAGGAAGAACAATGGAAAATTTCAGAAGCTAGGTTATACAACAGATTACATTTGAAGTACTGAGTTTTCCAACATGATTTATTCAAGCAGATATTAGATAAATACCTATTAGAGATTTTGCAGAATGGATTTTGAAACCAAATGGAAAGGAACATTCAAGGTTCTCCTGGAAATTCTAATAGTTGAATTTCACGGTAAGCATTCTTGTTAAAAGAAGTTACGGTATTATCATGTTGGACGTCTCATGTTGTTTTCAGTGATATAAAGCATGCTTCTGGCCATTCATACATGGAGACATTTTGTGTTTTTATATAGATTATGTTTATACAAGAAGCCCTGGTGGTACAAATGGTTAAGATCAAGTGTTCATTTGCTAACAGAATGATTGTTGTTTTGAATCCCCTCAGCCACTCTGTGGGAGAAAGACCAGAGACAATCTGCTTCTGAACAGATGACAGCCTAGGAAACCCTATGGGGCCATTCTACTCTGTGAATGGAGTCACTATGAGTTGATGGCACCCAATAACAACAACATGTATATTTTGAGTAAGGAGTACAGGCTATCAATGTTCAATTACTGATTTGACATTAATATGCTCTGACACCAAGACACAGAATCCTGAAAGGCAAAATTTAATCTATACTCATTTCCCTGGATACATTAATTAGATTGACCTGTTTTGCCAGATTTACAGATGATCAAGTATTTCAGCCATCCTTGCATATTTTCCTGTCCATAACCCTCATAATTTAGATAATGGTGAGTGAATGATAGCCACACACTTACTGGTATTTGTAACTGCAAAGATCTCTGCCTTCCTGTAAGTGGCAATTACATTTCTTTAATCAATTTGAAGCACATTCTAGATTCATTACTAATCTACTGACTGTGGTCTCTGTTCAGCACAGGTCAGGAAAGTAATCATAAAAATGTAAAAGAAATAATTATGGTTCCCCCCGATCCAATCAAATCAAAGCAAACAGCTAATTTCCATTTGTAAATTCAAATGATACTGTTTATATGGTCCATCAAATGCATTTAAAAGCAATAAGCTGTATGAGAATAGTCATCCATAATGTATAGACGGTAAATTCTTGACAGCACAGATTGTGTCTTATTCATTTCTGTGTCTGCAACAGCTCCCATAGTACTTGGCATAAAATAAGTACTTAAAAAATGTTGTAGACACATATACAGTTGTGATTTGGAGTAAGGATGATGCTCACCTGTACCAGTCAAAAATTGTAAGTTTTGACTGGTGATGAAAAGGAACCTACTAAGAATTTTTTTTTAGTGGAATTCAATTTAGTCATGTGTTTGAATGATGACTGTTTGAGTTATTTAGTTAATGAGCATTAATATTAAATTTTAATTTTTAGTAATATTACAAAATGACAAGTAAAAACTATAAGATATCTTAAAACATTTTTTTGAAGATAAAAATAGTTTTAAATCTAAAAGAAGGTGGAATATGTTGTTTTTCACTGATTCTTGGTGGATCAATGAAGTAGTTTGGGCTAGAGGTTGTAGATGTAATAGCCCAACCTACTCTCAGAATTTCTGGGTCGTGGAAATGGTTAACATACTTGACTGCAAACTGATAGGTTGGACATTCAAACTCACCTAGCGATACTGTGGAAGAAAGCCTTGACAATCTGCTTCCACAGATGACAACCAAGAAAACTCTCTGGAGCAGTTCTGTCTGGTAACACAAGGGATCATCATGATTTGGAACTGACTCGATGGCAGTGGGTTTGGTTTGGTTTTTAATGGACAGGTGGAGTCCTTGGGTGGTACAAATGGTAATGCATTTGGCTGCTAACCGAAAGGTTGGGGATTCAAGTCTACCCAGAGGTGTCTTGGGAGAAAGTCCTGATCTACTTTAAAAAAAATCAGCATTGAAAACTCTGTGGAATACAGTTCTATTCTGACACTCATACAATTGTTTACCCCTATGCTCCTTCTCTCTTGCACAATATTCAATTTAGAGAGCAGAGTTTGACTGTCTTGACTGTCGGGGAGTGAAAGAGGGAAGATAGCAATTAAGAAGACTTCACTGAAGAAGTGATATATGAACTGCTTTTGAAAAAATGAATTTCCCAGGAGCCAAGTGGAGGAAGCACCACCTTTATTAATAGATTAGCATGTGCAAAGGCAGGGGAGTTTTTAAAAAGGATATTATGACCAATGATCTACAAGAAAATTGGTCAGTATGATGACAGTGGGGAGCAACAGCTTGGTTTTTGTAAATTCCCTTCCCTCAAAGTCAAATGGATAAATAGTGCCTACTACTCATAGCACTTGTAGAAGCTTTTTAGGACTGCTGAGAAATAGGTGTGTATGTACACACCTTCCTAACTTAAATGGGTTTCTAAAATTCTCTCTTGCTTGCTTTTCTTCAGAGACCTTCTTAAAAACATGGTCTTTGCACATGGAAACAATTAGTCCAAGGGACTGGTACACTACGCTATCCTCAGCCAATATGACCATGAGACCAGAAGAACTAGATGGTGCCTGGCTACCACTGTCAACCACTCAGAGGGGAAATGGGAAATCCTGGATAGAGTGGGAGAACTATGTGGAACAAAATTAAAAATCACACACACACACAAAGGGACCAGGTTTGCTGATCTGATAGAGCCAGATAGAAATCCTGAGACTATGGCCCTTAGCTGCCCTTCAGGTCTGGAATTGAAAACACTCCTGTGCCTTGCAGCCAAACAGAAGACAGGCATCTGAGCTGAACATTTACATTAGGTAGATACACTCCTTGGAGAGACCAATTATGAGAGAATAGAAGGTCTGTGTATGCACAGGGAGACAGCTGGGGGTGGGCAGGAGTGCATGGTGTGGGAGAAGGACACAGGCAAGAGGTGGCTATGGGGAGGAAGTGGGAGGAGAGCTGCTGCATTGTGAGAGATTGCAGTCAATGTCATGAGACAAAGCGTATGTGAACTGCTGTGTAGAGGATGAATTTTCTCTGTCAACTTTTACCCAAATTACAATTAAAACAACAACCAAAAAAGAATGGTCTTTGGAATTCAGACAGACTTAGGCTTAAAACCCAGCTCAGCTACATGGGTAAATTACTGAACTTTTCTTAGACTCAGTTTCCTCACCCAAGAATTGAAATAATAGCAGGTTCCCCAAGGTTTATTAGTTCAAAAAGACAGAGTTAGGGAAGTCACAGTCTCCCTGGGCAACTCCCTATTCTTAGGCTGGCAGGACTTATGGCAAGCGGAGTTTAGGTGGGGTAGGCAAAACTGCAGTGTCTTTGGCATTCCTGAACCTTGTTCAATCAGAAAAGGGGATGATGCAGTAGGTTGCCCAAATTTGAGCGCAGAATGTTTATAAAGGTTCCATGAAGACAGACTTTCTTGCTCAAAAACACTTTGGAAAAGCTATGTTAAGCAAAGTGGAGAAACTTTTTAAGCTGCAGGACTTCTCAAAGACTCTATCAATAAATATTTTGAATTCCAAATAATCAAGTTATGGAGGCAGGATTTCCCAAACTTATTTGACTATGGAAGCCTATTTTTAGGGTACTTCTACTACTTTCTTCCTGTAGTACAGCATCACAGAACACAGCTTGGGGTTGACCTAGAGTATATTCAAAACTTCATGCAGTGTCAGGACAGAAAACAAATTCTATGTTTCATCTTTGGGTCTTAAGATTTGATTTTTTTTTCCTCTGGAAGTGACTCAGGGAATGTATAATAGTAGTCATGTTTGGCCTATGAGATATTAATATCCAAGTGTTTGTGATGCCTCTGAAAAGTATCTCTGATTTTCTTTATTAGCCTATTATGACTCTAAAATCCCACCCTGAAATTTCTATCAATCCTTATTGAATCGATTGGATTTTTTATTATGACTTATGTCTTAGAAATAACATATCTAAAAAATTCCTGTATGTTTTATAAATATTCTACTTCATCTTATTTGTCCTGAAGTTTTCTGGCTCAGATTTCAAGTTGTACCTTATCATTTGAGTGTTCTAGGATTCTGCAGTGTTGCAATAATCAGATATAGATCCCTTATATGGATTCACGCATTAAATGCAGTCTCTGAGTGGTGCAAATGGTTAACATTCTTGGCTGTTCACGGAAAGGTTGGAAGTCTGAGTCCACACAGAGGCATCTTGGAAGAAAGTCTTGGCAATCTACTTCTGAAAACGTCAGCCATTGAAAACCCTGTGGAGCACAGGCCCACTCTGACACACAGAGGGTCGCCATGAGTCAGAATCACCTCAATGGCAATTAGTAACTTGTCTACATTAAATGCCAGCGATGGATGACAAAATGTGGTCCTTTTCTGTTTAAAATTTACGAGGTATTCCTTTTTTTGCTTCCATACAGTATTTGAAGTGTTAACAAATAAAAGACACATTGATAATCACACTTTTAAACAATCAACAGTAACGGCAACAACACTAACTATATAGTTTGGGGAAAATTGTGTCCAAAATGGGGGTTAATGTTAAAACAATTGAGCTTTAAATTTGGCTCAGATATCCCTGATAGCCAAGGGAAATAAATAAATAAATAAATAAATAAATAAATAAATAAATAAATATGAGGGAAGAGTAGGGAAACAAGGCATTGTGAAATCATTACACTGAAGTTTGAACAGTGGTTATTTCTTTGAAAGTGTAGTTAATGAGGTGAAGTATCTGGTGAACTAACTGGGTCCAGGGACATAATTAAGAATTCCCAAAAGAATGAAAGGCTCACATATCCCCAGCACTTCAATAATTTTCTGAAGCAGAAAAAACACTCAACTGAAGATGTCTTTATTTAACATAATTCCATTAACTGCTTAATTTCCTTGCACTGAACAACTTCATAGACTGTGGACCAAATAGCCAGAAAACACCACAGATTAGATTAAGTGCATGTTGCCTAACCACAACTCACTATTGGAAAGACACAGTAACCTGTTCAGATGCAGAGGTCAAAAGGTTGCCCCACTTCAGGTAACTCTTTGCTAACTGTATCCCAGATCACACTCTGAAAACAATTTAGAAGCAAAGGTTCCTGGGACTGCGAAGTTGTTTTCATGTCCAGAACCCATTGTTATAATCTGCTTCTTTGGAAACCGACTCCCTGACTCCTGTGATGGTCTAATTCCCAGGAGTCTGCAGCTAGAAAGCATCTTTCTTACTTCTTGAGACCCTAAAGTATATTGTTTTCTGATCTGCCCTTCTAGAAATTTCTCATACTTGGAGGTTTAGAGTCACCTGACTATAAATATGCCCCTGACCAGGACACATAAATTCCACAGGTAGGCTAATAATTTGATGTCTCTTGAAAATGATATTCTTTGAGAAGTCATTTCCTTTTAAAAGGAAGGCAAACCACATATGAGGGAGAAGGAGAATCTTTTATATCATCACTCAATCCCCCCTCTGTGGTCAGCTCTGACCCCAAACATTTACACCACTCTTAGAAAACAATAGCAAGGAGCCTATGGGGCACATCGGAATTCAATGGCAGTATTCTGTTTCCTTGTGGTTTCTTGGGTGTGCCACCTGGAAGTTTCAAGTCCCATCTCAAGTGGCTTATCAGAAATTCTATCCAACCATTTATATTTTCCCTGGGAAGACTTCTGGTAAAAGCAAGTTTCTCCATTTAATTACATTTCCAGTGATGTTTTAATACCTCTTATTGATTGGTGCCCTAGTCAGCTGCCCAGTTGGCCTATTCCTTAATCTGGCCCTGGTTTGCCCCAGTGGAAATTTCTTTGGGGTCTTTTACATACACATATATGACCCTTTAGCTGTACTAAAAGCTACAGAAATCAATCAAACAAATTCCCGCAAAGGCCAATAGGGAAGCCACATTTCAGCAAATGAAACATGAAAAACTTTGCCTGAGGAAAATATGGATGAAATTTGGCCTTTTTTTGCCCCTCAATTGCTTCTTCTCAGATACACTTTTGACTAAGCAAAGGAAACCAGAAATTCGTGCAATTTAAAAAGCAAGCAATGTGTATGGTGAGAAGGATGTACAGGATAATTGCCCACAGGACTATTTCCCCCATGTTAGGGTGAACACCAGCTAGAGGATATTCTAAGCTCCTCTAAAGCATTTAAGTGAACATGTCATCTTTGATGACTAGTGCCTACTGTATGCTCAAAAAAGTAGTCATAATTGGGAAAATTAAAATTTGTAAGCAATAGAAAGAAGAAAAAAAGGCTATTAGAAAGACATTATAATGACATGAGACTGTTTAGATGGGAAGTATTTCATGATTGTATGATCTTATGATTCTCCTTCTCCCTTGTGATTATATGTCATCCGTTGCTGCAATCCAAAACCCTTTATCTTTGGAAAATGTAAAATGAATGGTCTAAGTGTCAGAAACAAAAGATGTATCTCCCTTTGGTAGATTTGGAGAAGTGGAGAAACTGAGTTACTTAAAGGAGACTTAGGTACCCATCTTTCCCAAATGCTTTTCCTAAATGTACAACCAGAATTTTAAAAGACAGTAAGGGCTGCTTGTTCAAATTAATGGCTCAAGTTGATTGATAATTGGGTTTCACTCACGAGAGTCCAGAAGACACTCATCTCCTCATTCTCCCATTTCCTCATCCATCTTCCCTTTTTCCTCATTTCCACATACTAAAACAGACATCAGGATTATTATGACATAGACTTTGCTCTTAAACAAACCATAGCCTGGTGTGTGCCACAAATGGATTAGTGACAGAACACATACTTTAAGGGAAATGAGTGCAATTATGCTAGAGAGAACTAGAAGAAAATGACTTCCTTTGAGAGACAGAAAACTTCAGAAGTGTATGTGGAGGGTAGACAGAAGGACTTCTTGGGGGAAGAAATATTTAACCTCTATCTTGTGGGACAAGAGTCTCTGGGTGGTGCAAACGGTTACTACATTTGATTGCTAACTGAAAATTTGGAGGTTTGAATCCACCCAGAGGCACATTGAAAAACAAGCCTGGCAATTAATTTCTGAAAAAATCAGCCATTGAAAGCCAGTGGCACACAGTTCTATTTTGATACACATGGCGTTGCCCTGATTGGAATTGACTTGATGGCAAGTGGTTTTATCTTGAAGGATAAGCTATGATTAGACTGAGCTCTGTCTCCCTCTGAATAATTTTTTTGATGTGCATATGTGATCATAAAAATAATATCCAATGAAGAAATGTGGGAAATATAGGCAAATACTGAAATAAAAAAAAAAAAAGGAAAGAATGAAAGAATGATTTCTACAATTCCCTGTCAGCCCAGCGCTGCAGTAATCACTAACTGGACTTTGTTTTCTCCAGTAGCTTAACCTCTTTACTTGACGTAAGTACAAAATGAGGTTCTAGGTTGGGTTTGGGGAACAGAAAAAGACATGCATGCTGACACACAATGAGTTAATAGCTCAATTGGGACCATATTCTCTATCTCCTAACTCCTAGTCTGATGTCCTTTCTGCTCTTCCACACAACCTGCTTCAAATTACTTTCAACCAGAGAATAAAACCATGTGGAGCATATTCTGGAGTTTGATACCTGATTGTCATAGTTTCCATGATTGTATTGCATTTTCTGGGGTCTTTATGATGAACTGATCTCTTACAGTTATGTACCTAACTCAAAGGTGACTTCAAAGTGTGGTTAATCTCCTGTGTACAATGAGTTTTTTAAGAGGTTCATTTTATTGAAAGCCAAGACAATGCAGAGCAGGGAGTTTACTTGAATGCCATAGTGCTTTTTAGGGAATCAGATCCAGTCAATTCTTGATTCCCTGAGGCTAAATTCTATTATGCATTAAGACTCAAATTTCAGGCACCTTGCACTGATGAACACAGGAACATCTGTAGTAAGTTTCTAGCATTATAACCACTGAATACTGATTACTGTATGAAAAACTACATACTAAAGTTAAGAACCATTTGTTTCTAAAAATGTATGTCTCTCTTCTACATTTAAACTAGACTGAGAGAGATGGATGGCACTAATAAGTAAAATCTGTAAGTTTTCCGTTTGATTTTGTTACTCCAGCTCATTTATATGACTAAACAATAGAAATGATAGCAAAAACCCACCTCCATCCAGTTGATTCTGACTCACCCCAACCCCACAGGACACAGTAGAACAGCCTGATATAGTTTCCAAGGGTATAAATCATTACAGAAGCAGACTACCTCATCTTTCTTCCACAGAGTGGCTGGTAGTCCTTTGGTTAACAGCAAAATGCACCATGAGGTGCCACTAATAAAGCCTCTACTATGTGGCAGAAATTTTTATGGACACTATTCTATTCCTTACAATAACACTGCAAGTCAACAGTGTTGTTTGTTTTAGAAAAGAGAACTCTAAGACTCAGAGAGGTTAAGCAATTTGTTCCAGATAAAACAGGTAGAAGGTGGATCAGTGAAGACTTCCATGAGGCTGGATTGACTCCAAATCCTTCAGATTTGTTGTGGATTAAATTGTTGTTGTTAGGTGCCGTCAAGTTGTCTCCAACTCATAGTGACCCTATGCACAGCAGAATGAAACACTGCCCGGTCTGGTGCCAGCTCCACAATCCTTGCTATACTTGAGCCCATCACCATAGTCGCTGTGTCAATCCATCTCGTTGAGGGCCTTCTCCTCTTTGATCAACCCTCAACTTTACCAAGCATGACATCCCTCTCCAGGGAATGGTCCCTTCTGACAACATGACCAAAGTAAGTGAGACAAAGTTTGGCCATTCTTGCTTCCAAGGAGCATTCTGGCTGTACTTCTTCCAGGACAGATGTATTAGTTCTTTTAGCAGTCCATGGCACTTCAAGCATTCTTTGCCAGCACCACAACTCAAAGCATCCACTCTTCTTTGGTCTTCCTTATTCATTGTCCAGCTCTCACATGCATATGAGGTGATTGAAAATACCATGGCATAGGAGCTCTGGTGGCCTAGTGCCTAAGGCACTCAACTGCTAACCAGAAGGCTGACAGTTCAAACCCACTAGCCACTCCTCAGAAGGAAGGCTGGGCAATCTACTTCTGTAGTGATACCACCTAGGAAACCCAAAGAGGGTCACTATGAGTCGGGTCTGACTCGATGGCACATAGCAACAATAACAACATATGTTGTCTGATATCCTGACTGCTGCTTCCATTGGCATCGATTGTAGAACCAAGCAATATAAAGTCTTTGACAAATTCAATTTTTCTCCATTTATCTTGATGCTACTTATAGGTCCAGTTGTGAGGATTTTTGTTTATATTTTGTTTTCTTTATATTTATATCCATACTCAGACTGCCTTGATCTTCATCAGTAAGTGCTTCAAGTCATCCTCATTTTCAGCAAGCAAAGTTGTGTCTTCAGGGTATCACAGGTTGGTTAATGATTTTCCCTCCAATCACAATGCCACATTCTTCTTCATATAGTCCAGCTTCTCAGATTCTTTGCTCAGCATACAGATTGAATAAGTATGGTGAAAGGATACAACCCTGATGCACTCCCTTCTTGATTTTAAACCATGCAGTGTCCCTTTGTTCTGTTGGAACGACAAACTCCTTGTTTATGTACAGATTCCTCATGAGTACAATTAAGTGTTCTGGAATTCCCATTCTTCTCAATGTTACCCATAATCTGTTATGATCCATGCAATCAATTGCTTTGCACAGTCAATAAAACACAAGTAAACATATTCCTGGTACTCTTTGCTTTGAGCCAAGATCCATCTGATTTCAGCAATGATATCCCTCATTCTACGTCCTCCTCTGAATCCAGCTTGCATTTCTGGAAGTTCTCTGTCAATATATTGCTGCAACTATTCTTGAATTATCTTCAGTAAGATTTTACTTGCTCGTGATATTAATGATACTGTTTGATAATTTCCACATTCTGTGGCATCACCTTTCTTTGCAACACATATAAATATGGATTGACTCCAAACTCTTCTGACTTGTGGATTAAATTGTATTCCCCAAAAATGTGTGTTGTAAATCCTAACCCATACTCCTCTGGAGAGAAAAAGGGGGAAGACCCTCAATGAGATAGATTGACATAGTGGCAGCGACGGGAGCTCTGGTAGTGTAGTGCCTAAGGCACTTGACTGCTAACCAGAAGGCTGGCAGTTCAAACCCACCAGCCACTTCTTGGAAGGAAGGTTGGGCAATATACTTCCATAGTGATATTGCCTTGGCAACCCAAGGAGGGGTTGCTATGAGTCGGGTCTGACTCGAGGGCACATAACAACAACAACAACAACAGTGGCTGCAACAATGGGGCCAGGTATAGCAGGGATTGTGAGGCTGATGCAGGACCAGGCAGTGTTTCATTCTGTTGTCCCTAGGGTTTCTATGAGTTGAAGCTAACTGGACAACACCTAACAACAACAACATACCTCTGGATGAAATCCCATTTGGGAACAGAGTACATTATGTTAATGAGGTATAGGATGTGTATTTTTCTTTCCCCCATCTTGTTGCAGATCTTCCCATTTTTCACTGACCAAAACATGACACTTTACCAAACACGATATCCTCCTTCAGGG
>NW_006921641.1:1329478-1337012 GCF_000298275.1 Orycteropus afer afer | reverse complement strand
AACCTTCCTTCCGAGGAGTGGCTGGTGGGTTTGAACCGCCAGCCTTCTGGTGAGCAGTCAAGTGCCTTAGGCACTATGCTACCAGAGCTCCTGGTATTTGTTATAGCAGCACTGAATAACTAAGACAGCACTATTCCAGTACTTAATTTCTTTTTGTATCCTTAGCTTCTAGCCAGTATCTGGCATAGGACGTATACAATCAATTTTTTCAACTGGTTTTAGTTAAACAGTGAGGATTTTGGTCTTCAAAGAAGTCAGCTAAGGAATAGTCCATGAGTGCAGAGTTGATCATAGCAGCACTAGGAATTAGTTCTTGACCTGGGGGCTGCTTATTTTCTGCCCTGTGTTTATAGTACTTTAAGGTGGAGGCAATCTGAGTCCCATAAGAGCCCATCAGAGCTGAAAAAGTGTGAGAGGCTTGCAGGGGAATCTTTCCTCTGATTCAGACTGATTGGAACAACCATTGTGTGGTCTCCCACTTGGCCTGCCAAGTGGTTCTGCTTCTCTCTCTGTTTGTACCTCCTGATGCTTATCTCTTCCCGCTTTACTCCTTTCCTCTTCCCTTCACTTGTCATGGGATTCAGATTCCAAACTCTGCCTCACCAGGTGGACTAAAGGTACCCGTGTACCCTGAGACCCTTTGGAAACTGACGTATTTTCTGAGAATATTGTTCTCTTCCAGGTTGCTCCAACTTATTAGAGTTGTGGTTTTAGCTATTTCTAATTTATTTTGCCCAGCAATTCCCCATGACCTGATGTCAGGAGCATAAACAGGATTGATGCACAGAATGATGGAAGTAGGAGCAAGAGGGTAGAGATCTGTCCTTGAGTGATAGGAGGCCAGGAACTGATGTGGTGTGATGACAGAAGACTTTAGGAGGATATGTTGGGGGATTGATTTACAGGACAGAGCATACTCCCATTATAGATTGAAGAACAGGGTGAAAAATGGTTTTTGGGACTTTTTTTTTTTTTTTTCCAGTTGTGAGTTATATAATCACATAATCAAACTTCAGCAAAGCTAAGTGAGAGAGGATGTGATACCTGAATATTTCACACTATCCAAAGAGAGGAATGCAATTGCTTCTCAGGAATAATCTGCAACCAAGAACCTGAAATGCTATCATTATTCTCTGCATCTCTCTATCTATCCATCTATCTATCTGCTTTAATTTCCTCCCTCTTCAGTTTCCAGTCTATGTGGCAGAAATCATGGTCACCAGGAGAATCTTAATCTTACATGTTACAAATCCAGTGACTTTGTACTCTTCCTTTCCCTCTCCTTCTCTCTCTCTTGTCTCCTGCTTTCTTCCTTTGCTCTCTCTTTTCTTCCAAGTTGTATAATTTCCAGGAAAAAATAATTGAACCAGCTTGGGCTGAGCATTTGCCTCTGAACCAGTAATGGTGGCAAGAGGCAGAGACGTTATAGAAACAGGGCAGCTTTTGTTGCCATCTTATGGGTGGGGTTGGAGAATAGTAATTTCTAGAAAAGTGGTGTTGGAAGACAATTCTATAGTTATTTCCCACAAAATGTTATTATGCTGAATCTGATCTGAACAGGCCAATGGTCCAAAAAGAGTTTAATTGACATGGGGATTATTTGTAACAATGAAAATAGTCAACTTTTATTGAGCTCAGCTGGGACTTAGCCACAAGTTTTATATACATTATTTCATTTAATCATCACAACTCTAAGAAGCAGGCAGTGTATTCATTCCTATTTTATAGATCAAGGACATACTCACTAGATCAGAATAGCTTGCATTGTTAACCACCAAACTATATTGACTTACTTGATCATTATAGAGGTACAGCATATTTGAAAAGGTTTATTAAATAGTAGTCAAATTAACTTTTTATATTACTCGTTTGAGATCAGCAAACCAGATTTTTGCTACTTTAAGAAAGCAAAAGTGTAATAGCTATAAAAGGTATATTAATAACACTTTGTTATTATGAAATGTCTATTTAAGTGCTGTAAAATTATCAGCTCTCTGTATTTCATTCCCAGTGGGATAAAGTGAGACATACACACACACACACACACATATATGTTGTTGTTGTTGTTATGTGCCGTTGAGTTGGACCCGACTCATAGCAACCCCTCCTTGGGTTTCCAAGACATTATCACTACAGAAGTAGATTGCCCAATCTTCCTTCCAGGGAGTAGCTGGTGGGTTTGAATCACCAGCCTTCTGGTCAGCAGTCAAATGCCTTAGGCAGTATGCCACCAGAACTCATACTATATATATATATATAGACTTACATAAATCTCCAAATCCAATGTCAAGGTGAAGAACACAATCTAGGTTTCTGATTGCCCATATTTTCTGTTGCCTTTACTGCTTTTCAGCTGAGTAACTCCAGAAATTTTTATTTCTAAAGAAAAAAAATAAGACTCTGTGGTTGTGAATATGAACCTGATATCTCCTAGATTGATTCTATGATACTGGAAAGCAATTGATAATGTGTAAAGTTTCAGAAAACCAAGAAGAAGAATGATTTTTCATAACCTTGAGCATAGCAGCAGTGCTTCACCAGAAGAAAATAAATATTTTCTGGGTTTTCAATTTAATTTAACATAAGGGTGAGAAGAGGATAACTGGGATGGTTTTATCCTTGACTCTGATCAAACTATAGTCTCACTGACCAGATATTGTCATATTGAAGAAGGACTGTGGGATTTGGACTCTAAAGAGTTCAGCTCTGGCACTGCGTTTCTCCCATGTGTTGTCTGTAGCATCTTTTTGAGCCTTGTTTTCCTCATTTATAAAATGAAAATATTAATGAAATTACTTTCACTCTCTCACACGCTTACCTTGTGTGTCAAATGAAGCAATTTATGCAAAAGTACCTTATAAACACTAAAAGCATTCCACAATTTTTACCTTTTACAATTATTAATTAATTAATTAATTCAACAAGTATTAAAATCTATAAAATGAACACTCCTGTATCTACCACACAGCTGAAGGCATAAGGTTATTGATCATTTGACACCCCTACTCACCTCATGCCTGTGTACCTTTTGTGATCCAATTATTATCCTCTTTTTTCCAATATTAGTCAGAATTTGTTGTTTAGCATTTGAAAGCATTTAAAAATAATTTTTTAATATATGTATGGTTTTCTAAATTATATATATATATATATATCCTTTTGTCATCTGCTTTTTCCATGCAAATTACTTTTGCAAATTTTCCAAATGTTAACATATATAGCACTGGTTCATTTCTCCATGATTATATAAATAAATTATATATGTAACTACAAAAATAATAAAAGTTATATAAATAAATTAATACATATTCATTCTTTTATTGCTAAATGTGTTGTTTACTAAAATTGACTGTTTTATGTACTTCTGAAGGCTGTGTTCTTTTGAAATTTCCTCTTGCACAGAATGTTGCCCTTGTTTAGTGGGGATCCTTTTATTCTTCTTCATCCCTCCTATCAATGACCATGGGTGGGATATGTATGGTTTTTGTTACTGCTTTGAGACCCTTTTCCCTAACACCTACTTTAACTCTCTAAGCTAGCTTTAACACTCTATCAGACTACAACACCTACCACCCCACCTAGCTTGGAGTTGTTTGCTGTCCCCACATTCACTCTTCTTTATTTCTCAAAGATTTTTTGTCCTGATAACTACCAGTATTTTCAACAATACTCCTGTTTTAATTCTTGTTGATTTTATGTCTGTATGAATGATTCTTCTAACTCTATGCTCTAAAATTTCTTTCCTTCCTTCACCTTACCTCAGACACTCACTCATGTGGTCAAGCTATTCAAACTTTTCATAATCTTAGTTTTAAGCCTCCCTATCCCAATGTCCTTGTCCTATCTTCAGTGTACTCATTCTAGTAGCACAACTCTAATGATCCATCAACAAAATTAGGAGCTACAATCCTCTGATCCATTTACCTTCTCACTGTCCCTAATCCCATTCATGTTCTTTTGGCTCTTCCGTCATTTAAATGCCATTGTCTGTCAATCATTGTAATAGCTTCTATGTATATATCCTCATGTTCCCTGGCCCTTCCTTGCTGTGATTACTGGTTTGCCAGAACTTTGATCTTGCTGAAGTCAAACTTTCCTGCTACTCTGCATCAACATGGCTGATGAAAAAGACACAGACATGTTTTGGTGAGACATGTCATACATGGATTCACTTTAAGTTCATGAACATCAATCTTACTAGGCTTTGAATTCAAGGTGTTTTTTGGGGAATATTCAATTGCAATTGCACTTCCTTCCTCCAGATCTTGCTATACCACTTTCCTGCTTTAATTTTCTCCACAGCATTTATCAACTTCTAGTATACCATACATCTTACTTACTTATTTCATTTCTTTTCTGTCTCTCCAACTGCAATATGAAATCCATGCTGGCCAGGTCTTTTCTTTCCCTTTTTTGTTCCCTATGATATCTATAATGCCTAGTAAGTGCTCAATAAATAAAAAAAACTCACTACCCTCGAGTAGATCCCAACTCATAGGGACCCCTCCTTGGGTTTCTGAGGTGGTATCACTATGGAAGTAAATTGTCTAACTTTCATTCCAAGGAGGAGCTGATGGGTTTGAACTGCCAGCCTTCTGGTTAGCAGTCACATGCCTTAGGCACTATGCCACCAGAGCTCCTACTCAATAAATATAAGGTTATATATTATATCTTAGAATTTATTTCTAATGATCTTTCAGTATTTTTTGCTATTTATAAATGCAATCTTTCTAAAAAATGCATTTTGTAACTTTTATGTTATTGGCACAGGGAAAGTTATTTATGTATTTGTACATAGACCTTATATTTAGTAACCTTGTTAAATTATTAATAGTTCTATAAATTTTTCTCTGAATTATATGGTTTTCCACTTAAAAATATTTAGAACTAATGATTGTTTTATTCTAACTTTTTTGTGTTAGTGTGTTTCTGTGTATGTGTGTGTGAGAGAGAGAGAGAGAGTGCACAGCATAATAATGTCGGAAAGTGGAAATGATATCTAGGAATCATGTGTTGTTCCTAATGCTAAAGGGCAGTTCTTTAAGGTTTAATCTTGAACTGTGGCTTTAAAAAAATAAATGTATAGTATCTCAAAAAAGCAAAACAAAAACCAAACTCACTGCCGTGGAATCAATTCCGACTCATAGCAACCCCTCCTTGGGTTTCTGAGGTGGTATCACATGGAAGTAGATTGCCGAGTTGTCCTTCCAAAGAGTGGCTGGTGGGTTTGCACAGCCAACCTTCTGGTTAGCAGTCAAATGCCTAAGGCACTATGCCACCAGAGCTCCCAAATGTACACTGTTGTTGTTGTTGTTGTTGTTATGTGGCATGGAGTTGGACCTGACTCATAGCCACCCCTCCTTGGGTTTCCCAGGCAGTATCACTAAAGAAGTAGATTGCCCAACCTTCCTTCCCAGGAGTGGCTCCTGGGTTTGAACCACCAGCCTTCTGGTTAGCAGTCAAGTGCCTTAAGCACTACGCTACCAAAGCACCCCCACAAATGTATAGTATAATAAAAAAAAAAATAAATGCATAGCTATCCTTTGTCAAGTTAAAGAAGTTCCTTTCTCTTGCTAGTTTTCTAAGAGTTTGCATTTAAATTGTGAACTGGCATTAGATACTTTTTTCTTCAGTTAAGATTGTCATATGGCATTTTAGAATGTAAAATTTGTTAAACTGATGAAATATATCCATAGAATTTCTAACGTTGAGCCATTCTTGCATTTCTGTAATAAACTGAATTTGTTCATGATGTATTTTTTTAAATATGTTTTTGAGTTTAGCTTGCCAATTTCTTTGTATATAAGGATATTGGGCTGTAGAATTTTTCTATTTTTCTATTCTTGCCTAGTTTTATCTCAAAGTTATACTAACTTGAAAAAGTGATTTGGGAAACATTCCATTATAATTTTCTATTCTCATGATAGTTTGTGTAATATTTTAATGATCTCTTCCTTAAAAATAGGCTAGAAATTATCTGTGAAATATCAGGGAATAAAGATACTATTTGTAAGTGGGATTTAACTACAATTCAACTGTTACTGTTGTTATTATGTGCTGTTGAGTCAGACCCGACTCATAGTGACTCCTCCTTGGGTTTCTGAGACAGTATCACTGTGGAGGTAGATTGCTCAACCTTCCTTCTGAGGAGTGGCTCATGTGTTTGAACCGCCAGCATTCTAGTTAGCAGTCAAGTGCCTTAGGCACTATGCTGCTACCAGAGCTCCTACAATTCAACTACTCTAATGATTATAGGAGAAAATAGATTTTCTATTTCTTCTTCTCAGTTTTGGTTATATATCTCTTTTCTAGGGAATTGTCTTTGATAACTAGATACTGCAGTCAGCTGCAGGGATCCAGGTGAGGAGGGGGAACTCAGGCATGCCCAAAGCATCAGGGCAGAAGAGAGGGAGAAAGGGGATTAAAAGGCCCAGGAATCCGGACAGAAGAGAAGTCAGCCACAGGGTCCCAGATAAGGGTGGTATGAGAGGTTTCCAACAGGGAGATAAACTTATATGTCGGTTTGTCCTAATGTGGTGACGTGTTGATGTGAGTTTTGAGGCTGAGCCACTGGTGTTTTAAACCCAGCGGGATGAAAATGGTGCACAGGTATCAGTCCAGCTCACAGACTGAGACAGACTAGGAAAAAGGAAGAGGCCGTCCACTTCTCAAAGAATTGGCCAGGGAAAACCTTATGAATAGTAAAGAAACACTGTTTGATACATTACCCGTTACTTTATGAACAGTCTGGTTAGGTTAGAAGACTCTTAAAATAGGACTGGGAAAGAGCTGCATTGTCTGAGTAAACCCAGCCTTAGTCCTGTGGATAAGATAAAGCTTTCGAGAACACCATTTGCTGATGTGGCACCACTCAAATTGAACAGAAACAGCTGCAAACATCCATTAATCATTGGAACATGGAATGTACGAAGTATGAATCTAAGAAAATGGAAGTTGTCAAAAATGAAATGGAATGCATAAAGATTGATATCCTTGACATTACTGAGGTGAAATGAACTGGTTTTGGCCATTTTGAATCAGACAAACATGTGATCTATGTCAGGAATGACAGTTTGAAGAGGAATGGTGTGGCATTCATCATAACAAAGGATGTTTCAAGATCTGTCCTGATACAATGCTGTCAGTGATAGGATAATATCCATACGCCTACAAGGAAGACCCATTAATACGACTATTTTTCAAATTTATGCTCCAACTACAAAAGCTAAAGATGAGGAAATTAAAGATTTTTATCAACTTCTGCAGCCTGAAATTGACCGAACATGCAAGCAGGATGTGTGAATTATCACTGGTGACTGGAATGAAAAGTTGGAAACAAAGAAGAATCACCAATAGTTGGAAAATTTGGCCTTGGTGACATAACTAATGCTGGAACTCGCATGGTAGAATTTTGCAAGACCAACAACTTGTTCATTGCAAACACTTTTTTCAACAACACAAACGGTGACTGTACATGTGGACTTCACCAAATGGAACACACAGGAATCAGATTGACTACATCTGTGGCAAGAGG
>NW_006921641.1:1296774-1323818 GCF_000298275.1 Orycteropus afer afer | reverse complement strand
GTCTCAATATAAAGAAAACAAAAATCCTCACAACTGGAAAAATGAGCAGCATCACAGTAAATGGAGAGAAGATTGAGGTTGTCAAAGAATTCACCTTGCTTGGTTCTACAATGGATGCCCATGGAAGCAGCAGACAGGACATTAGAAGACGCATAGCATTGGGAAAGTCAACTGTGAAGGAACTGTTTCAAGTGCTGAGGAGCAAGGATGTCTCTTTGTGGACTAAGGTGCTCCTGACACAAGCCATGATATTTCCAATCGCCTTGTATGCATGTGAGAGCTGGACAATGAATAAGGAAGACAGAAGACGAGTTGATGCTTTTGAGTTGTGGTGCTGGTGAAGAATGCTGAAAGTACCATGCCTGTTAAAAGAACTAACAGATCTGTCCTGGAGGAAGTGCACCCAAAATGCTCCTTGGAAGCGAGAATGGCCAGACTTTGTCTCACCTCTTTGGTCATGTTGTCAGAAGGGACCATTTCCTGGAGAAGGATGTCATGCTTGGTAAGGTGGAGGGTCCACGAAAGAGGGGGAGGCCTTCAACGAGATGGATTGACATGGGGCTGTGATGATGGGCTCAAGTATAGCAGGGATCATGGAGTTGGCATGGGATTGGACAGTATTTTGTTCTGCTGTGTATGGGGTTGCTATGAGTCAGAAACAACTCGACAGGACCTAACAACAACAACAACAACTAGATTATTCAAGTTTATTGGCTTAACATATAAAATTTGTAGTTAAAAAAATTACATTTTAAATAAATAGCTATAATTACTCCCTTCTTTAATTTCTGATATTGTTTGCCTTTATTAATTTATTTTTTGTGTGATCAATCTTGCCATAACTGTCATTTCTAGGAATCAGGTTTTGCTTTTACTGATTTTTAAAAATATATCTTTGTATCTATTCCATCAATTTCTACTTTTAACTATATTTCCTTTTTCAACTATTTTGAGTTTATTTTGTGTTCAATGTTTACCCTGTTACTTTTTAACATTTCTTGTTTTAAAATTTAAATAGAGAAAGTCATACTTTTTTTCTGAGGAACTAGTTTGATATGTAATATTTTTATTATTTCTAACATTTATTTTGGTATCTTCTTTGACTCAGTATTTATGCAGAACAGGGAACAGTGTTGTCAGATAGAAACATAATTCAAGCACATAGGTAATTAAACAATTCTCAGCAGGCACAATATAAAGTAAAAACAAATGAAATGCATTTTAATAATATTTAACTGAACATATGCAAAATATTATCATTTATATATGTTATTAATATAAAATATTAATATGATATTTTACCTTTTTTTTTACTAAGTCTTTGAAATCTGACTGGGGCACTATTGTAGATAGCTTTGTTTGTATTTAAATTAAACGAAATTGACATATGAAAATGTAGATTCTCTTACCCAGGGTTTTGTGAACTTTAAAGTTTTCCAATAATTGAATTGAATTATTTCTTTAAATATATCATGGAGTACATAGAAAACTATAATTTTTTAGCACACTGGGGCAAATAAGGGAGGCTGCTGATAGTCAGAGGCAGCAAACTCAGTGGCTCTGGTTACCTAAAGTCCCACCCAATATTGCTTGTCTTCTGTCTCTCAAGTTGAAACACACCATTTGCCTCTCAGTGTTTGTTTGACTATCTGTGTCCTTGTATCTCATGTAACACCTATGGGGGAGCACTCCTATTACCTTTGGATGGCCTATGGACTAACTATTTGCTTTCTTCCCTACATCTCTATCTGGGACTCAGTTCTTATCTTAACCATGATGCTCCTAATAGTTAATGGATTGTAGACTGAGCCAA
Organism: Orycteropus afer afer; assembly: GCF_000298275.1. Lineage (NCBI taxonomy): Eukaryota > Metazoa > Chordata > Mammalia > Tubulidentata > Orycteropodidae > Orycteropus > Orycteropus afer. Next base: position 1,322,005 of record NW_006921641.1, on the reverse strand, counting down.
CCGCCCAACTCTTCTCTCTTTTCCCATAATCCCTATATCTCCAGAATTCACAATAACCTAGTTATAGTGGCAGAATGGGAGATTATGTATATCACTGCAATATCACCCATTTTGTAGGATTATGAGACTATCAGGATTATGCATCTACCAATCTCTTGTGTCAGAGACTTCACAATTAACTTGCTTTTCTTCCTTGGGGATTACCACTTCTCTCTACCATTCTCCTATCATATATGTCTCAAAGCTTTTATTTTTAAAATGATGTTACTCATCAAAAAAGTGTGTGTGTAGGTGAGTGTTTATAGCCTTACAAACTATGTAAAAGAAAGTGCTTCTGGCATATAAACTTGCTGCTGTTGAGTTGGTTCCAACTCAGAGCATCCCTATCGGGCAGAGTAGAGCTGCTCCATAGGGTTTCCAAGGCTACAGTTGTTACTGAAGCAGACGGAGTACTTCTTGCCTGGCATATTCTAAAGCCCACTGCCATTGAGTTGATTCCGACTCTCAGCGACTCCCACTGGGTTTCCAGGCCTGTAAATCTTTGTGGAAGCAGATTGCTTCATCTTCCTTCCATGGATCCTCTTGTGGGTCTGAATTACCAACCTTGGGGTTAGCAGCTGAATGCCTTACACATGCCACCAGAGCTCCTTATAGCTGATGCTTAATAGAGTCCCCCCCCCCGCACTTGTCACATTTCGTTCCATTACAGAGTTAGTGTATGTCCTCATAACATCTGAAAGGAAGAGTATGTAACAACAAAAAAATGGAATCTGAAAATATAAATTAAAATGACAGAATATAAGGAAATATCAGTAATCTGCAAAAGTCAGCAGATAGAACAGGATTAGACTCCAAGAACTTCAGCAGGAAACAGTGATTTTACTCAAAAGAGCTTAACCAATGGCATTTTAATAAGGAAACTTTTTACAGAGGTGTGGGCAAGGTTAAGGAAATCAATAGGTGTGGTGTGGTGAATTACCTAATGTGGACCTTCTAACCACATTGAGTCTTTGTAACACCCACCAAATGACTGGGTGGGGCTATGTAAATATAGTGCTTGTGGCCCACTAAGGAGATTGGATAGTTTGATAATAATGTTGTATGATCAGTAACTGTAATCCCACAAAAATGGCTCCCAGACTCCATCTTGTTTAGCCCCGCCTGTAAGAACTACAAGCCATTTCCCCTACTTCCCCTTGTCACGTATTCCTCTGCTCCACCCTCTACGTCATGTATTAACCATCTTCCCTGTAATGTATTAGCCCATCCTTAGAATAGTTTCAAGCCATAAACTTGCTGACAGCAACATCTCACAAGAGCATACACAGGTGGTAGTCATAGGACATTGCCCAGGGCCCCCTCCTGATTGGGACCTGGTGCCACCAAGTTGGAAAACAGTCACATAGTACTCCATTCCCAGTCACATAGCCATCATCCCCAGTTCCTCCAACTCAGGTGTAAGTATCCCTGCAGAGTAGGAGGGGATGAACAGTCATCTTGGATCCATGACAGCCAGCTGCTGGATGCTGAATAGCTAGTAACATTTGTAAGCTTGCCTTCTTTGTCTTTATAATCCTCTCCCCTGTTCTTTTCCTTGAACATGAATAAATGTTCATGTCTCTGACTACACCTCCTGGGAAGTTTTTCAGACTCTTGCTACCTGCACAGGAGGAAGTTTTAACCTCCTTGGAAAATGCCGGTAACAAATGTAAATAAGGTGCCTGATACCCCTGTGGCAGTGGGACCATGAAAATAAAGTGTATGGAATCCTAATAAGGGGATTGGTTACTTTTGCCATCCTGCTAGGCTTAAAGTGAACTATCCCAAAGATGGAAAGGGGGAACTTGACTACTACCAAGAAGAGATGGGAGCAGTGTGTCCTTTGGACCCAGGGTTCTTGCACTGGCAGCCTCCTAGATCCTGAAGACAGAGAGCTTTGACAATGGAGATGACAAGAGATGGTGTGAAATGGTGATAAACAACAGCAGAGAAAGGGCAGCAGCAGAGGCAACAGAAGCAGGAAACCTGCAGGAGACTGGGGTGGGCTTTTCTTCCTGGCCGATGGAGTGAGAAAGCTGAGTGTCTTCAGGCAGGAAGGAGGCTTACTAGGAGAGTAGAGTGCCTCTAGGCACTATTGACAGAGCTAAAGAGCTTTGTAACACTTAACCCAGCAGGGCAGAGGCCAAGGGGCCAAGGGGTGGAGTGGCTGAGGGCCAGAGAAAAGTGTACTATGGCTATAACCACAGTTGAGAAAAAGTCATGATCACGGAACTGTATCCTGAGCATTCTTGAATCTGAATAGTAGCCTGTTACTCCCCTAATAAACACTGTAATTTAAGTATTGTTTGTGAGTTCTGTTTGGCATTGCTATGAATTATTGAACCCAACAGAGAAGCAGAGAGTGCCATGGGAGGGATAATTGGTTAAAAGGTTGGTGGGTCGAGGCAACTCTGACTGCCGCCTCATAGGAATCAGCCTTGAGCTTTTAATGCTCATAATGATTTTCCCTCCCCCCTTGTGAATTTAGAAAAGGTCTGAGGATATTCCCATGCCATTTTTACAACAGGGTTGTTGAGATATCCTGGAATTGGCAAAAGTGTGAAGACACTATCACCCTGAGGGCTGGAACAGGAAAGAGGAGGAAGTATCTTTCCCAGACCCTGGTGAAAGTTGAGTCAAGGGGAAGCTGTACTCTTAGATGTAGCTATCAGAACTGTGAATCTGAAGTAGGGGGTAAATGAGAAAGACATATCAAGATAGCTGGACTTCTCTCTTCTTTGACTCTATGATCTCTTCCAGTGCCTTCCATTGGCCAAATTAAAGCCAAGTCCAAAAGGCAAGGAGACCCAGGTGAAGCAATCTCAGGCACACACCAAGGTAGAGGATGGAGTCTGCCTGATCTGGTGCAAGTGGAAAATAACTGACACAGTGAAGGAGAGATGCTGAAGTAAGTATGTTGAAATAAAGTTTTAAAAAATGCAAATATCTAAACATCAATTCTAAATGGTGTGTGCAACAGACAAACTCTATTTTTAGGTCTTGCATTAGATTGTTCAGGGGAGTTCTGATCTGTTGGCTTCCAGCTTTGGTGGTGCTGAGTGGGGACTATAAGAGTGGCTGAACCAAGATCCTCCCATGAATTATATCAGAAACAAGTGCAAAGAACCAGAAAAGCTTCCCGGGGTAGCAGGTACAGGCGGATTACCCAATAAGCAAGGTAAGCACGGGTTTATGCTTTTTTGCTAATCTCATAGTGAACAGTTTCACGTGTTTTTCACCACATCCTATGTTGAAACTGTTCATTACAGATTAGTAAGTAAGCACAAGTAAGCTCTGCTTACCTTGTTTACTGGGTAATCTGATCCTGTCAGGAATTATAAATTTGAAAAGAGGCTTTGAGTCTATAGGAAGATGCTGTGGGGTTGGGAGAGAGGCAGATGCCAGCCATACCTAGAAGCAGACTCTTTGATTAGTTGAAAAAATGTGAAATTGTTCACTATAGAGTTGTGAGTAAGCATAAGTAAACCGTACTTGTCTTACTTATTGGGCAATCTGCCCCTGACAGCAGGTTAAAGCAAAAAGCAGATACTTAAGACAATCTGACAGCAAAATGTTAGATGGTGCCTGGGATATCTGAGAGAAGATTCAAGGAGGTGGGAGAAATATGGTTATCGTCTGGTGGAATCTCAGCAGGGCCTGGTACCTTTGACCCTGATTCATGAGCAATAGAAAAATTATTTCCACTGGACCAGTTCTAGGTGTGCTATTCTCTCAGTGATTCTGGGAGAGGAGCTCAGTATGGGCAGTTGAGATAGAATTTGGGCAGGGCAAACTTATCTGCTGAAATAGTCACCGAAAATAAAAATTGATGATAACTTGAAACCGAGTAAACTGTTCCCCAAGAAAGGTGGAACAATATCTATTCTAAGGGGGAATCGAAACCAAGTAAAGTAAAAACTACCCCGCCACCTGGATGAGAATAGATAAGTAAATTTAAGTAAACTAAATTACACCAACTATTTCCCCCACCCTGGTTTAAGACTGATAATTAGATAAGACCCCCTGGGAATAGAGAACTATTTTCCCAACCTGGACAGATGAATATTCAGTTTCTTAAAGAACTGAATGGAGAACATTCCTTCCTGCAGATGATAGACTTGCTAAATGTATTTTAGAAATAACTTGTAAATTAACTCTGGCCCTTGGACATGCTCAATAGGACAAAAGGAACAAAAGTTAATTGGGACCCTAAGGCACTTGACTGCTCACCAGAAGGCTGGCGGTTCAAATCCACCAGCCACTCCTCGGAAGGAAGGTTGGGCAATCCTACTTCCGTAGTGATACTGCCTCGGAAACCCAAGGAGGGGTCCTATGAGTCGGGCCGACTCTACGGCAAACAACAACAACAACAACCCCTCTGGCCAAGCCCCTATCAGCTGATAACAGGAAACTAGTGTGACCCATACAATCATCACCCATTTCACATTCACGCCCCAAATTCCTCAACCTTTTGTGAATATGCACAACCCCTGCTCCTGAAACCTACAAAAACTGTGTTTTGATGGCATCTCAGGAAGTTTAGATCTGGGTACAAACTACCCCTAACTCCTTGCACTGCTGCTTTGCAATAAATAATTTTCTCTCCTCTCAATCTCAGTGTGTAAACTATTTTGGCCTGACTGCGCACCAGGCAGGGACCTGCATTTGGTCCCATAACAAACTCATTTCATTATGCCACAGTTCTGCTCACCTATCACAATGATTAGAAGGGAGAGAGAGAGAGTCCAGGGAGGAAAAGACAGGCTTGAGGAGGACTGGCCATAAAATTTTACACAAGGAAGCTCATATTCAAGGCCTATAGGTAATGTTCCTGAGAAAAGCAAGCAGGGTAAGAAAAATTACCAAGTAAGCCCAATGAAAAATGGAGCTTACAGGTGCCTCCCTGACAGGAGGTAACATGGAGTTAGCAGTGCAGACAGTATATATTCTGTCTAGATAGGGAAAAAAAAAAAAAACCGCACACACTGTCTTCGAGTCCGATCCAACTCACAGCAACCTTTCCTTGGGTTTCCAAGGTGATTATCACTATGGTAGATTGCCCAACCTTCCTTCTGAGGAGTGGCTGGTGAGTTTGAACTGTCAGCCTTCTGGTTAGCAGTCAAATGCCTTAGGCACTACACCACCAGCCCCTGTTAAATTCTAGTGATTGTTGCTATGTGGGAATGTTGGCCCATGGGTGCCAGAGAAGACAGGAACCCAAACCCTAATGTGTGTGTAAAATAGCCATTATTTAAGAGATTGACAACTATTCAAGTTCTCAAGTTTAAAAATACACTGTGAAGGTTACACAAAACATCTTGTGTTCTCTGCTTGTTACACTTTTACAATGACAATGAAAATGTGTTTAAACAAGCTATGAAGATAACTTTGTTATTTTCCCACCTCAGGCTAGGACTTTTTTCCCCTGTAAGGGGGAAAAAGCATATTATAATAACAAAAAGTGAAATTTAAAAAATACTTCTGCATTTAATTCTTCTGACTGCTATATGAGGTTAATTTTACTGTGCTTATTTTCAAGAGGGGATTTACAAGTAAATCTGGCTTGTCCAAGGTCACAGAATGAGGAATAAGGGGCCAAGTCAATGGCTTTAGCAATGGGCTCATACACATCAAAGAGCCTGGAGATGACACAGGGCCAGGCAACTGTTTAGTTTTTTACATGCACAGCCTTCATGGGTAGGAATCAATTGGACAGCAATTCACAACAACAAATTTCCTCCCAAATGTCATTTCCCGCCTCCCCACTCAACTCCTTTCATTTCCCTTTCTGCATCCATAATTAAGTTTCAATGCTTGCCCATGCAGTCAATCTCTCTTGGGGTTTTTCATGTAGGTCTTGCTGGGAACTGCTTTCTCACTGTGCTTTTGTGACAGATCAAAGACCATGAGTTATATGGCAACTTCTCAGCTTTGTTTCAGAGTTGCAAACAAACAACAGCCCAAACCCAAAACCCTCAGACTTTGAACAAGAAAGAAAAGAGGATGTAGGATGTATCTAAACTTGTATCTTACCACCCATGTGTGATAAGAAGATACATTTTCCACCATTCTTGCATTATAAGTTTCTCACTGCTGCTGTAACAGAAATACCACAAGTGGGTGTCTTTAAAGAACAGAAATTTATTGTCTTAGCGCTCAGGAGGCTAGAAGTCTGAATTCATGACACTAATTCCAGAGGAAGGCTCTCTCTATGTTGGCTTTAGGGGATGACACTTGTCCCAGCTTCTCTAGCCCTCGAGTTCCTCTGTTGCTTGTTCCTCTGTTGCTTTTCCCTCTGCTGCTTTCCCCTTTTTTGCTTGCTTCTCTCTAGGTCTGTCTAACCTGCTCCTTTTGTATCTCAAAAGCCATTAAGTTTAACGCACACCCTTCACTGATATGGTCTCATTAGCATAACAAAGACAATCTTACTCCCAAATTCAATTATATCCACAGATACCAGGGGCGAGGAATCTAATACATGTTTTTGTGGGGCACAATTCAATGCATAGCAGTGAGTAAACATGATAAAAACAGCTCATGTCCCCCTCCTCCAAAAGAAGTTCAGAGAGAATCCATTGTTTTTCAGGAAGGACTCAAGATGGGCAGATTGAGGTAAGCCAGAAAAATACTTGAAGGGAAACTCTTCAATGTCTCATTTTATACTCACTCCCTAACTGAGAAGAATTCTTCTGATTAACATCTAAGCTTCTCATCCTTCCCCTCCTGCAGCCTGTATTGCGTACACCAAGCATTTACAGTTGTTAGCCATTAGTTGGCTTTTACTATTGATTCTTTTTTTTTTTTTTTCCTTTGTTGCTTTTTCCTTTGAAATCTCCATTCAGTACTTGGCATTAAGGGGGGGGGGGGAAGCTCAGCGTGAATAAAAACAATGTAATTCTCCCTCTTTCTGACTCTGTGAGAAGCCTCTATCAGAACAAGTCATGACCATCTTCTGTGGCAAAAATGACTTTTAAAAACTGTGATTGTGCTCAGAGCAGAGTACAGAGGAGATGTGCAGAATATTGGAACAGGGCCATTAGTCCCTGGCCAGATATGCAGGGAGGGGCTTAGAGGTTGAATTTTTATCTTTGTTTTTTCCTGTTTGCTGCCAACTGAGTTACAAATTGGATACAAATTCCTTAACCTTTTGGCCACTGGCACTCAATTTCATGCTGTCTAATTCCTAAGTAAACAAAGGCACAAATTTGACTTAATTATATTTTTCTGTAGTTTTAACACCTTATTTTTGGGAAGATGTTTATTTTGTGATTTCTTTAATTTTGGTTAACTCCTGACTTTCTGGAACATTCTATAGCAATGCCCAGGAGATTTCAACCTATCACAGCAGCCATTCTGCCTGGTCAGAACCACTGTACATCCTAATATTGGACTGTTGCTTATAGCTGAATACAAGACTCTGAAGGCTTTGAATCAAAAATCACATCTTCATTTGAAAAGTAATAATTGGTGACAAAAGCTTATTTCTTCTAAATAAAGTAATGTAAGAAAACAGAATTATGTGAAGGCAAATATGTCTCTGGGCTCACAATTTTGTGTAATGACCTCTCCAAATAGAACCAAATCTTTATGTTCTTTACTTCCTAAGAAGAAGACAATGATTTCCAGTTGATACGGCTTTAGCCTGTAGTTTATTTTTGTTTCTTAAGCTCCATTTTTTTTTTTAAGGAAAACTTTGCCCTAAATCATCGTAGGGGCTTCCCTGGAATTTTCTGTTAGTTGCTATTCACTGATTCAATCTTGGCTTACATGATGGTGGTGTAGTGCCTAAGACATGACTGCTAACCAGAAGGCTGGCAGTTCAAGTCCACCAGCCACTCTTTAGAAAGAAGATTGGGCAATCTATTTCCATAGAGAAACTGCCTCGAAATCCAAGGAGGAGTCTCTATGAGTTGCAGTCTTTGAAATGAAATGTGAAAAATTCAGTCACATGACCGGAAGTTTTATTTATAGAATCATCTGAGGTTGGGTACTTTGACAGTGGTGACCCCTTATTTTTAGGTATACTATCAAGATTTAGTGGATAGAATCCAGATCTTCCTTTTATTCACATCTGGCAGACTCCAGGCTTTTTCCATGTATTCAGCACCATCAGATAATGTAGTGGCATGGAGCAGTGAAGGAAGAAAAGACTAAATCCAGAATGTGAGGGTAGCACAGGGAATCCTCCCAGCCAAAGACAACTCAAAGATGTACCCTGCTAAGCCCCCAAGAGGGATTCAGGCAAACACCTATGTTATTATTTCCTAAAAGTCCTTCTTATCTAAGCTTTGGCTTGTAATTGAGTTTTTAGAGTTGAAATATAGCATATAACTTACACTTAATCCAGATCTAGTGGAAAGCCTATCTAGTTGAAGTGTTAATAATTCCTATCCTTTCATACTAGGAAAGAAGGCCAGTCTGGATGCTGCTGAAATAGTTTAGTGATTTGCTAATGCAGAGGTACTGAAATTTACTTATTTAAAAAATTTAACCTTCAATGGTCCATTAGTGCTGTGCCTAATAATTTGTGTGTCCATTACAGTTTGATCCAGTCCAGCAACAACTGATAGACTCTGAGAAAGAAAGAAACAAGGGGTGAGCACAGTTACTGAGTTACTACCTTCTTGCCAGATTTCTTAATATCTAATTTTTAGTCTTTATTCTCTCTGCTAAACCTCTAGACATCTTGTTAATAGTGTAAACTGATGATAATAAGGGAAAGTTTATAAAAGTAGGAAAGTTTCTGAAGGTGTTGCTTAGGTGGTAGGAGGTCCATTAATTTAGCAAATGTAAATTATTGGCCTCGATGAAAAGATGTTGGAAGTTGGAGGAGTGCCTGCTTAGGAAGCAGAAAATGGTTCTAGGCACAGTTCACATCAGGAAGCTTGAACACAGAAAGATGTGAATCCCGAGACTGGTATACTGAAACAATTATGGTTAATCCATATTTTGAAGACATTCATTTAATATTCAATCTGCAGACTTTTCTAATAATAATAATAATAACTATTTCCCTAATTTCTGCTGAATTTATGCAGCCATCCTTGGCTTACCCATTGAGGAATGGGCTAAATGATGAAGATATATAATTATAATTGCAATTTGCTTTATTATATTATAACAAGCAAGCATTATTAGTAAAAATTTATTGATCCCTAGATTATCAGTTGCTCAACTGGCCTATAATTATTCTATGGTTTTAAAATGAATTATGAGCTCTTCTCTGAGAATTTATAGGAATAGGATTTTGAAAAGAAATCCTATTTTTATCTTTCCTTCTACTTGGATCACATTCTAGTTTACTATGTTTCTTAATTGTATTTGGTTGGGCAATCTACATCCATAGTGATATAGCCTCGGAAACCCAAGGAGGAGTTGCTATGAGTCGGATCTGACTCAATGGCAAACAACAACAACAACAACAGTCATTCTGTAACTACATCAGTTAATTTAGTAGATTGGTTAAGAAACTGAAAGTAAATTAATCAGTGCAACTTTTCATCAATGGCTGCAACGTATGTATGATGTGAAAAAGTTATCAGATGCCTACTAGGATTATCTGCTTTGAAGGGATGTATTGATTTGCAGTTATTTTGCTTACAATGTCAATGACAATTTATTTCAAACTGTTAGAAATAGATACATTTGTGAAGACAACTTTTTTATTTTGGGGCATTTACGGCACATACCCATTTCACATAAAGAAGAGCACTTCAGGTCAATAAATAGTTCAAGCAGCAGTATATTTTAGCTCATTTTTCACTTATTCACTCACTCAGGTTATTCAACCAACAACTATTTTTTGCGAGTCCCAACTAGGTGCCCCTTACTGTTTTAGGCACTAGTGATAAAGGAGACAAGCCCCACTCTAACACTAAAGCTCATATTGCAGTAGGGTGTGGGGCGATTCATAACATCTCTGTGCCATTAGGATGTGTCATACCATGACCAAAGGGAATTGGGTCAGAGAATGGAGAATGGCATGAGATGGTACCATTTCTACAGAGACTGGAATGAGTAAGTGTGAGATATGGGCAGAAGTGGATTCACTGCTGAAGCTTCAGGGACTTTTACTTGTCTAGTTCTGTGAGTTCTGAGAGCTGCTGGCTGTTATAGACTGTTCATGTTGGGAGAGGAAGCTGAGTTGCTACCAGACAGCATTTCTATGCGGCATTTCTGTAAAATGCTAACATATTGCAAAGAATGTAACCTGAGTCTCCGAGGCTCTAATGTTTTTGTTAGTTGCGCTGAGTCAGTTCTGACTCATAGTGATACTATGTACAATAGAACACTGTACCCTCCTGCACCATCCTTACAATCATTGCTTTGCTTGAGCCCATTGTTGCTGCCACTGTGTCAATCATTTGTTGTAATTTTCATTTCCAGGCTAAACAAACACTAACCAAAATTTGCATTTGTGATTTTATTTCTTTTTCCAACAGTGTTCCCTGCACTGGTAGGAACCCTTCAAGCTCAACCAACCTTCACTATAGCTGGGGAAATCACAGGAGAAGAGGGCTGTGGACAGACAGCAAGAGGCCAGTGAGGCTGGAGGTCAACAGGCAGGAGAGAGGTATGGAATGAGGTCAGAAAATAATGGGGGCCAATAGGCCTCTGTAAGAACTTGGGCTTTTATTCTAGTTAAGTTGTGAAGCCAATTAAAATTTAGATCAGAAGAATTACTGGATTTGATTTACATTTTAATCAGATTCTTTTAAAGGATCACTCTGGCTGCTCTGTGGAGAGCCAAGGAAAGAAAGCTATAGTTGAAGCAGGAAGACCTGGTAGGAAGAATCCAGCCAAGAGATGATTGTGCTTGAGAGTGTTTTGGTAGCAGTGTTGAGGTTAGCTGCTGTTATGGAAACCTTGACTCAGAGTGACACCTTGTATAACAACAATAAAGCTGCCCAGTCTTGTGCCTCATGATTTTGTGGATCATACCATTTGTATGATTACCAAAATCATACAAATTTTGATTAGTGTTTATTTAGCCTGGAAATGAAAATTACAACAAATGATTGACACAGTGGCAGCAACAATGGGCTCAAGCAAAGCAATGATTGTAAGGATGGTGCAGGACTGAACACTGTTTCGTTCTATTGTACATAGTATTGCTGAGTCAGAACTGACTCAAGGGCAACTAACAAAAACATTAGAGCCTGGAGATTCAGGTTACATTCTTTGTAATATGTTTAGCATTTTACAGAAATGCCACATAGAAATGCTTTCTGGTAGCAACTCAGCTTCTTCTCCCAACATGAACACTCTATAACAGCCAGCAGCTCTCAGAACTCACAGGACTAGTGTGAGTAAAAGTCCCTGAAGCTTCAGCAGTGAATCAACTTCTGTCCATATCTCACTCCCTGCACTGAGGGAATTGGTGAGGAACAAGGCTCCAGGAATTGAAGGAATACCCATTGAGATGTTTCAACATACAGATGCCCCGCTGGAGGCACTCACTCGGTTATGCCAAGAGATTTGGAAGACAGCTACCTGGCCAATTGACTGGAAGAGATCCATATTTGTACACATTCCAAAGAAAGGTGATCCCACAGAATGTGGAAATTACCGAACAGTATCATTAATATTGCATGCAAGTAAAATCTTACTGAAGATAACTAAAAAAACGGTTGCAGCAGTATATTGACAGAGAACTTCCAGAGGTGCAAGCTGGATTCAGAAGAGGATGTGAAATGCGGGATATCATTGCTGATGTCAGAGGATCTTGGCTCTAAATAAAGAGTACCAGAAAGATGTTTACTTGTGTTTTATCGACTATGCAAAAGCATTTGATTGTGTGGATCATGACAAATTGTGGATTACATTGAGAAGAATGGGAATTCCAGAACACTTTATTGTACTCATGAGGAACCTGTGCATAGACCAGAAGGCTATTGTTCAAACAGAAAAAGAGAACATTGCATGGTTTAAAATCAAGAAAGGAGTGTGTCAGGGTTGTATCATTTCACCATACTTATTTAGCTGTATGCTGAGCAAATAATCCGAGAAGCTGGACTGTATAAAGAAGAACATGGCATCAAAATTGGAAGAAGAATCATTAACAACCTGTGATATGCTGATGACACAACTTTGCTTGCTGGAAGTGAGGATGACTTAAGGCAACTACTGATGAAGGTTGAAGAATTGTCTTCAGTATGGATTACATCTCAATATAAAGAAAACAAAAGTCCTCACAACTGGACCTATAAGCATATTACAATAAATGGAAGAAAGATTAAAATTGTCAGAGACTTCACATTGCTTGGTTCTGCAATCCACACCAATGGAAGCAGCAGTCAGGACATCAGATGACGTATAGCATTGGGCAAATGGGCTGCAAAGGACCTCTTTCAAGTGCTGAAGAGCAAAGATATCTCCTTGAGGACTAAGGTTCACCTGACACAAGCCATGGTATTTTCAATTGCCTTGTATGCATGTGAGAGCTGGACAATGAATAAGGAAGACTGAAGAAGAGTTGATGCTTTTGAGCTGTGGTGTTGATGAAGAATGCTGGAAGTACTGTGGACTTCTAAAAGAACTAACAGGTCTGTCCTGGAGGAAGTACAGCCAGAATGCTCCTGGGAGGTGAGAATGGCCAGACTTCGTCTCACATACTTTGGTGATGTTGTCAGAAGGGACCATTCCCTGAAGGAGGATGTCATGCTTGGTAAGGTGAAAGGTGGATGAAAGAGGGGAAGGCCTTTAATGAGGTAAATTGACATGATGGCACCAAGGATGGGCTCAAGTGTAGCAAGAATCATGAAGCTGGCTCAGGACCAGGTGGTGTTTCATTCTACTGTGCATAGGGTCGCTATGAGTTGGAAATGACTCGATGTCACTTAACAACTAACAACAGCAACCATTGTCTCTGATGGCATAGTGCCTAAGGCATTTGACTGCCAAACAGAAGGTTGACGGATCAAACCCACCAGCCACTCCACAGAAGGAAGACCAGGCAGTCTACTTCCATAAGATGTATTGCTTCAGAAATCCAGAGGCAGTTGCTATGAGTCAGAACTGACTTGATGGCAGTGAGTTTGTTTTTTTTTTGAGTTTATCATTGTAGTCTATAGGGTTTTGATTAGCTGATTTTCAGAAGTATATTGCTAGAACTTTCTTCCTCTTTCTCTTCATCTGGAAGTTCCTCTGAAACCTATTCAGCACTGTAGCAAAGTGGAAGCTGTTAGTTCTTTTAGCAGTCCATGGTACTTTCAGCATTCTTCGCCAACACCACAGCTCAAAAGCATCAACTCTTCTTCAGTCTTCCTTATTCATTGTCCAGCTCTCACATGCACATGAGGCAACTGAAAATACCATGGCTTGTGTCAGGCACACCTGACAAATGGGTGGTAGCTGCAAATGAGGTGCATTGGCTAAGAGTCAAATTTAAGCCTCTTTTGTGGAAGGAGCTCTGGTAGCCTAGTGCACAAGGCACTTGACTGCTAACCAGAAGGCTGGTGGTTCAAACCCACCCGCCAACCCTCGGAAGGAAGGTTGGGCAATCTACTTACGTAGCGATACCACCTCAGAAACCCAAGGAGGGGTCACTATGAGTAGGATCCAACTCAATGGCACATAACAACAACAACAAACGTGGAAGGCAAGAATTTTATTACTGAACCATCACTGATCCCTTGGTAGCAGTAGTTAGTATTAGGTGCCATTGAGTTGGCTCCAACTCATAGCAATCTCATATACAACAGAATGAAACAGTGAGTGGTCCTGCCCTTCCTTACAGTTTTTACTAATACTTGAGCTCACCATTGCAGCCGCCATGTCAACCCATCTCCTTGCAAATCTTCCCCTTATTCTCTCACCCTCTACTTTACCAAGAATGATATCCTTCTCCAGGGACTGGTCCCTTCTGACATCATAATCATAGTATGTGAGATGAAGTTTGACCTTTCGTGCTTCTAAGGAGTATCCTGGCTGTACTTCTTCCAAGACAGATTTGTTCATTCCTCTGGCAGTCCATGGTATTTTCAGTATTCTTCCCCAACACTTCAGTTCAAGTGCATCAATTCTTCTTTGGCCTTGCTCATTCATTGTCCAGCTTTCACATGCATATGAAGGTAATAAAAATACCATGGCTTAGGTCAGGCACACCTGAGCCTTCAAAGTGACATATTTGTGCTCTCTAACACTTTAAAAAGGTCTTTTGGAGCAGATTTGCCCAATACATTGACTGATTTCTCATGTGTTGTTTCTATTGGCATTAGTTGTGGATCCAAGTAAAATGAAATCTCAGATAACTTCAATCTTTTCTCCATTATTATGATGATGCTTATTGGTCCATTTATGAGGTTTTTTTTTTTTTTTTTTTTTTTTTAATGTTGAGGTGTAACCCATACTAAAGTCTTTGCTCTTCATCAATCAGTGCTTTAAGTCATCTTCACTTTTGGCAAGGAAAGTTGCGTCATCAGCAGATTGTTAATGATCTTTCTCCAATCCTGATGCCACATTCTTCTTCATATAGTCCATCTTCTCAGATTATATGCTAAGCATAGAGCTTGAATACATATGTGAATGGATATAACCCTGACAAATACCTTTTCTGATTTTAAACCATGCAGTTTCCCATTGTTCTGTCTGAACAACTGCCTCTTGGAGTATGTACAAGTTCCTCATGAGCACAATTAAGTACTCTGGGATTCTAACTCTTTACCATGTTATCCATAATTTGCTGTGATCCACACTGCTGAATACCTATGTATAGTCAATAAAACACAAGTAAATACCTTTTTTGCATTCTTTACTTTCAGCCAAGATCCATCTGACATCAGCAATGATATCCCTTGTTTCACATCCTCTTCTGAACCTGACTTGAATCAGTAGCAGTGTTGTTGTTGTTATGTGCCATCGAGTCGGACCTGACTCATAACGACCCCTCCTTGGATTTCCGAGACAGTATCACTATGAAAGTAGATTGCCCCATCTTCCTTCCGAGGAGTGGCTAGTGGGTTTGAACCAACAGCCTTCTGGTTAGCACTCAAGTGCCTTAGGCACTATGCTACCAGAGCTCCCTCAGTAGCAGTAGAGGTGGTGAAAAATGGCAGCGCTGGACATATACAGTGAGTCCTGTGAGAGCTGAAAGTTGATGAGACTTCCTTGTTTTTCCAGGTCTTACACATTTTCCACCTTTGACAGGGTTCAGTCTTATCACTTTTCTATCACTCCCTGTTAGTGGAAAATATTTGAGTTTTCCTTCTCTGACAGATTTCCATCTCATACAGGTTCCAGTTTCACAGGTTTTACTGTATTTTGAAAGCAAAGCTGACAATATTTGCAAATCAACTGGACAAGAGGAGAGGAATTAAAGAAGATGCTGAATGTTTTGGCCTGAACAATCAGAATGAAGGTGCTATTTACTGAGTTGGGGAAAATCTACGGAGAGGAACAGGTTTAGCAACTTGAATCAAGAATTTCACTTTGGAGATAGTAAGTTTGAGATAGACATAAAAGTAGAGATATAAAGTAGAAGTTAGGGTATGTGAGTCTGTTGCAATCCCCATGTCATTTATTTCTCAATACGACTCTGCTAGGTAGGTATCATCACTCCTATTTAAACATTTAAAAAATGTGATTAGATGTAATCCAATATCACTGTTACCAATTGAATTGTTTTTCCCAAAGAAAATGTATTGAATTCCTGGCCCTTGTAGTGAGGAGCTCTGGTGCAGCCATGCCTAAGGCATTTGACTGCTAATCAGAAGATTGGCCATTCAAATCCACCAGCTGCTAGGCAGAAGGAAGACTGGGAGATTTACTTCCATAAAGATTGACTACCTCAGAAATCCAATGGGGGTTGTTATGGTGGATGTGTGCATGTGTTTGTGTAGTTGTGGATATGATCTTGTTTGGAAATAGGACTTTTCTTTTCTTATGTAAATGAAGTCATAATAATGCAGGATGGATCTTAAATCTAATTACTTCTGAGTTACAAAAATATCAGAATAGACATAGAGGAATGTACAAGTTTGGGAAGACAGACATAAAGCCAAGGAACCTCAAAGAACAAAGCAATGTCTGGGGTATAGACCAGAAAGGAATTGACATGGCTGGGATAGTGATTTGGATTTTTGGCTTCCTGAACTGTAAGAAAATAAATTTCTGTTCCGTGCAGCCACCCACTCAGTGGTGTCACTAGGGTTGGAGTCACCAGGGCAGTAACTCATTGTGTCATACACCGCCCCCTGCCCCCACTGCCCAGTGAATCCTCTTGTAGTGAGTAGAGTGCCTGGTCCACCCATCCCCTCATGGGGCCAATTGCTCACTCAAGGTGCAGCCCCACCCCTCCCGGCCTGTGGTAGTTAATGTTGTGTGTCAGCTTGGTTGGGCCTTGGTTTTGAGTGGCTGGGCAGCTGGATGTAGTTATTCCCCATGATGAGATTATAAGCACCTCCATGGTGGAATCTGCTGTGAGCAGCTAAATCCTTGCCTTCTGGGTGTGGCTTGCTTCCAGGACATAAGGAGATACTTTTTGTCTCAATAATGATTGAGACAATGGTAGTAGAGACAATGGTCTCTAGCTCTTTGGCACATCTGGATTCTGCATTTGGCCCCGTCTTCATCTCAGTGGCCTGCCGTGTTACCTCCAGATCTTGGTATTGTTCCTGGACTTGAACTAGTGGTCTGATGTGTTGCTTTGGGGATTGTGCTATCCTACTTGCCTAACTTGGGTTCCCCAGCCTCAGCAGCCAGCAACTGCATCAGTTATAAGAAGCTTCCAGCTCCAGTGGGCCTGGAATAAGAGCCAGAGCTGAAGCTTAAGGTTGAGGGACCTTCACCCACTCTTAGAGCTGGCACTCTGAATTTGGATTTGTAACCTCCTAAATTGTATGAGAATAAATTTCTGTTTGTTAAAGCCATCCACTGTATTTCTATTATACAGCGCTAGAGAACCAAGACACAGTTCCATCCCCTGCAGATCCCTGCAACTTCTCCCATTTCCCCTTGGCCAAGGTAGAGACACTCCTCAGTGGTGGACCCTACAGCCATCTTGCCTGCACCCTGCATGATGGGTAATGGAAAGGGTGTTGATGGCAAGTTATTGCACTGGGTGATGTATGACACTAACCCTAGTGGCACCACTGCCTTGGTAGACCCTACTCCTGCAGTACTGGCCTCTCTGTTGCCAGTGTGGACACTGAGGTCATTTTGGTGTCACCCCCCTGACAGTGTCAAGAGTATAGTCTGCATTCCCCCACACTCCTCTAATGATGCCACTATACCCACTTGTCGAATTTCTGGTAAGGCAGCACTAGGAAACTTAGACAATCATGTGACAATATATGGCAGTTCTAAGACTTGATCTCCAATCTTCTGATACCTGTCTCATGTTCTTCCTGTTGTATTATCTTCTTTGCATTCTTTCTTTTTTTCTCACTCTTTTCCTATTCAATTTCTTCCTCCCTTCATTTATTTTTTCATTCATTCAATACACACTTATTGAATAGCTCTCCAGTGCTAGGGCTGTGCTAAGTATTGCGATTACAAATATGAATAAGACATGATCCCAGCTTTTATCTCACAGAGCTACTGTTCTTTATAACTATTTGATGCATTAAAGTTTTGGAGAAACAGAATTCAATTAGATTTTTTTTTTTTAGTCTAAATAATTATAAGTTTTAAAAAATAAATTTGTAGTAACTTTCTAGGGAAAAAGGGAAACACTACTAAAATAAACATGCATTTCAATTTTTGGACACTAACTGATATTGGAAGAAAATATTAATAAGTATGTCTTAGAATCATAAAATATAGTGGTAATAGCATGTATTCTAAGCTCTTGGCATATATTTTTTTATTTGAAATTCACAGTAAACATTTGAGGTAGATATTGTTATTTCCATTTTGCAGATGTGGAAACTGAAGCACAAAGAGGCAAAGCTGGAACTCAAACCCAAGATATCTGATTAAAAGAAAGCATTTAATCATTTTGCTAACCAATCTAAGAGTCAAGAAACCTGGTTCCTATTCTGTTTCTGAATCTTTGGGATGTTATCTTTGTACTTTAGTACCCTTCATAAAGTTAGATTTGAAAATCTCTGTACATCTTACATGATCTATTTAAGATTGTAACAGCAATCCCTGCACTTTATTATGGGATATACTTCACATTTTAAAAATGACTTAGGAAATAAATATGTCAATCATTTATTTAATATCTACTGTGTGTCAGGTTGTTTGGTGTTTTATACTGGTATTCCAATTGTATAACTATAATAGCCTTGCAAGGTGAGGTTTATTTTTACTATTTTATAGACAAAGAAATAAATTAAGTAATTTACTGAAGGTCAAACAGCTGTGAAGTTTTGGAATTGACTCTTACTCAGTTCTGAGTCCGAATTCCATGGACTTCACAATGTACTTTTTTTCCCCCTCCAGAAAAAGAGACATTATGTTAAATGTAAAACCCTAAAGAACGTCAATTCTCAGAAAAAAAACAGGAGGTATTTTTGGAAGTGTTGAGTCTTGTTAGCAGGAGAGGGTGTTAAAATGCTCAAGTTGTTTGCTACAATTCCAGCCTAGGAGGAAATCACAAATAGCTTCATGCCTCTGTTTGGCAAGCTTTTTGTAGAAAACAGCCTGCCAAGATTTGTCCATTAGCAGAATCTGAAGTCCCTAGGGGGATCTGCTGTTATTAATATTGTATTACACAAATTATCTTGCACATATAAAAAAAAATTAGGAAAATGGACCCATTCTTAACTTTCTGGGAGGGCTGTATAACAATGTCAGTTACTAAAGGCCGCTAGGTATTTGTGTACAGCCATATTCCTGATTTCAAACATACAAAGAAGTAGAAGGATTTGTGTAATGAACCCCATTAGCTATTGTCTAGCTTCAACAACTATCTGTATATTGCCAGTCTTGTCTCATCTAGAACTCCTGACTGCCTGCTCCTTCCTTTCTTTTTTTATTACAGCTTTATTGAGGCACACTGTACATTTCATAAGTTCACCCATTGTAAGTGTACAATTCAATGATTTCTTACTAAGTTTATGAATTTGTGCAACCTCACCACAATCTTGTTTTAGAACACTTTTTACTCCACAAAATTCCCTCATGTCCATTTGCAGTCAGTCCTCCCCCCACACTAAGCCCCAGGCAACCATTGATTGGCTTTCAGGCTGTATAGATTTGTCTTTTCTTGACATTTCTTAGAAATGAAATCCATCACCAATAAGTATTATTTTGCCTCTGGTTTCTTTCAGTTAGAAAAATGCTGTTAAGGTTTACTTATCTTTGAACATAAATTACATATGTTTTTTAACATAGTACAGGCCTACCTCAGTGATATTGAGAGTTCAGTTCCAGTCTATCACAATAAAGAAAATATCTCAATAAAGCAAATCACACAGAAATTTTGGTTTCTCAGTCCACGTGAAAGTTATGTTTACACTACAGTTTATTAAGTACGCAATTGGATTATGGAAAAATTTGAAATACTGTGAAATTACCAAAATATGACACAGAGACAGAAAGTGAGCACATGCTGTTGAAAAAATGACACCAATAGACTTGGTCCGCAGGATTGCCACAAACCTTCAATTTGTAAAAAATGCAAAAATAATGTTGGACCCGAATTTGGAAAGGAGTGTCGGCGCGAGGAACGTGACACTGACTCGACAATGCAAAAGCAAAGGAAAAGTTTATTTCCAAGCTCGAGCTGGGGTCTCTGCTTACACCGATGCAACGGTTTGGGCAAAAGACCCCTTGCTCCGTTTGTTTTACATATTTGTAGGATTTTTAAGGGGCAGTTACACAAGGTGGGGCTGAATATCAATGATTGGTGCAAGGAACAAGTTCTGTTATTTGGCGGCGACTGATAGGTGCAAGCTCGGGACTTTCCAGGCTTTTTTGACAAGGGAGGGGTCCCTCTCTGGGACTTTCTAGTTTCCAGCTTATCTGATTGGTTTAACTCGGAGGTTCTAACTACAGTGATTTCCCATAAGTTGGGTCTGTTACATTAAACTGAAACTTAAGTTATAACCGAAATTTAGGCCTACAAAGATTAAGTAAAAACTTAAGACTACTTGGTCCTTTAACTTTGTCAAGGTTACTATACTTTCCACTCCTCGGAAGGAAGGTTGAGCAATCCTACTTCCGTAGTGATAACTGCCTCGGAAACCCAAGGAGGGGTCGCTGTGAGTCGGGGCCGACTCGACGGCAAATAACAACAACAACAACTATACTTTAATTCTATTCTCTTACAATAAAGCCAAGTGCAATAAAATGAGGTATGCCAGTAGTTCATTTTTTTTTTTTCATGGCTGAATGGTATTCCATTATATGGATGTACCACTTTTTATCCATTCACCAGTTAATGACCACTTGGATTATTTTCAGTTTTTGGCTATTTCTCAGATATAATGTGTGTTTGGTTCCAGAGACCACCACAATAAAGCAAGTATCACAACAAAATGCATCATACAAATTTATATTTACACTATATGGTAGTCAATTAAAGGAGCTCTGGTGGTACAGTAGTTAAAGCTTTTAGCTATTAACCAAACTGTTAGCAACTCGAATCCATCAGCTGCTCTGCAGGAGAAAGATGAGGCAGTCTGCTTCCATGAAGGTTTACAGCCTTAGAAACCCTATGGAGTAGTTCTACTCTGTCTTATAGGATTGCTATGAGTTAGAATCAACTTGATGGATCACTCAAACTCACTGCCATGGAGTTGATTGAGACTCATAGCGATACCTCCTTGGGTTTCCAAGGTGGTATTACTACAGAAGTAGAGTGCCCCACCTTCCTTCTGAGGAGTGGCTGGTGGGTTTGAACCTCTAGCCTTCTGGTAAGCAGTCAAATGCCTTAGGCAATACGCAACCAGAGCTCCCTGAGTTTTATTTTCTTTTGTTAGTCTATTCAAGTGTGCAATAGGATTATGAAAAACTTGAAATATTGAGAAAATTACCAAAAGGTGACACAGAGACTTGAAGTGAATACAAGCTGTTGGAAAAATGGTGCAGATAGACTTGCTTTACTCAGGGTTGCCACAAATCTTCAATTTATAAATTATGCAGTTATCTGTGAAGCAGGATAAAGCCAACTGCAACAGAACGAGGTATGCCTGTATAATGCTGCTATGAACACTCAGACAAATCTTTGCTTAGACATATGTTTCCATTTTTTCTTGGTAGACACCTAGGCATGGATTGCCTGATTTTATAGTAAAAAAGTTAAAGGTTTAACTTTTTAAGAAGTTACCAGTTTAGGTTTAACTTTTTAAGAAGTTACCAGACTTCCTTATTCAGAGCAAAGAAGAATGAAGAAAATCAAAGATGCATGGAAATAATTAGTCCAATGGAAATAATTAGCCCATGGGAACATTAGCCTACATAATCCTGTGATGAGAAGAAATAGATGGTGCCCAGCTACACTGCCAGCCACTCAGAAAGGAATCTAAATTAGAGATTCTGGGTAGAATGAGAGAAAAATGTGGAAAAAACTCAAAATCATAAAAAATACCAGGCTTACTGGTCTGATAGATAAAACCCCTGAGATTATGGCTGTTAGTTACCTTTGGGTCTGGAATTAAACTCATACTCATGACTTAACTTTTAGCCAAACAACAGACAGGGCTACATTATTAACAACTACACCAGGGAGGTTCACTTTTTAGAGATCAGTAGGACATCATTTGCACAGGAAGAAATCTCAGAAGGCAGGAATGCATAGGAAAGAAGGATACAGGGAAAAGGTAACCACAAGGAGGAAGTGGGAAGACAGCTGGTATATTATGGGGATTGCCATCAATATCACAAAACAAGAAGTGGCAAGACAGTGGGTATATTGTGGGGACCACAATCAATATCACAAAACAAAATGTGTATGAATTGTTAAACGGAAATGAATTTGCTCTGTAAACTTTCATCCAAATCACAATAAAAAGTTAAAAAAGAAAAAAAAGAAGATGCTACCAAACTGTTTTTAAAATGGCTTCATCATTTTCTATTTCTACTATCAGTGTAGGAGTATCCTGGCTTCCCTACACCTACCTCAACATGTAGTTATCTATCTTCTCTTATTATAGCCAAAGTGGGTTTGTAGTGATATCTCATTATGGTTTCGGTTTGCATCTCCAAACCCACCAGCCACTCCTCAGAAGGAAGGTTGAGAAATCTACTTCTGTAGTGATACCGCCTTGGAAATCCAAGGAGGGGTTGCTATGAGTCAGGTCCCACTTGATGGCACATATCAACAACAAGGACTAATCACACCAGCCACTCCTCAGAAGGAAGGTTGGGAAATCTACTTATGTAGAGATACTGCCTCGGAAACCCAAAGAGGGGTTGCTATAAGTCGGAAACAACTTGACAGCAGTGAGTTTGCTTTTTGGTTTAATGACTAATTATCATGAACATATTTCATATGCTTATTACCCTTTAATAAATCTTCTTTGGTGAAACATCTATTCAAATTTTTTTTTTCATTTTTAATTGTCTTCTTATTATTGAGTTTTAAGAGGTCTTGATATATTTTGATTATTAGATCTTTAACAACTATATAATTTACAAATATTTTCTCCAAATCTCTGGCTTATCTATCCATTTCTTTGGGTGGGGTTGGAAGTGAAAAAGTTTTTAATTTTGATAAAGTCCAAATTATAATTTTTCTTCTTTTGTGGATGACACATTTTATATCTCAGAATGCTTTATCATAAACCTCAGTGTCATAAAATTTTCCTCCTTTATTTACATTTAGAAGTTTTATAGTTTAGCCATTATATGCAGGTCTCTGTTACATTTTGCGTTAAAATGTATACAGTTTGAAGTAAGGATCCAAATAAATTATTATTAACTAGGAACACTATGGTAGATTTGTGCCTAAGGCACTTGACTGCTAACCAGAAGGCTGGCAGTTCAAACCCATCAGCCACTCCTCAAAAGGAAGGTTGGGCAATCTACTTCCATAGAGATATTGCCTCAGAAACCCAAGAAGGGGTCACTATGAGTTGGTCTGACTCGATGGCACATAACAACAACAACAGGGACAATTTTGTTCCTCAGAGGGCATTTGGCAACATATGGAGACATAGTTGGTTGTCACTCTGGCTAAGAGGGTACTACTGGCATCTTGTGGATAGTGTGCAAAAATTTTGTTAACTACACTACAGTTCACAGAATTGAAAGAATTACTGGCTCAACTTGTTAATAATGCCAAATTTGAGAAAAAACTGGATAAGTCAAATAAGGAGGTAGCTCTAATAGTTTATGGGCTATTAACTAAAAGATGCCTTCCTCTCAGTTATTGTTGTTGTTGTTGTTACGTGCTGTCGAGTCGCACCCGACTCATAGTAACCCCTCCTTGGGTTTCCAAGGCTACTGCATCACTACGGAAGTAGATTGCCCCACCTTCCTTCCGAGGAGTGGCTGGTGGGTTTGAAACATCAGCCTTCTGGTTAGCAGTCAAGTACTTTAGGCACTATGCTACCAGAGCTCCCTTTTCTCTCAGTATAGCTATTAATTTTTCATGGCTTTATCTGCCCTGTTAGAACTACCTTGCCATCTATCTACTGAATGGGAGGATGAGGAGGTGTGACAGGAGGGGTCTGGGAAGCTATTCAATCAAGAATGCTTGAGACTTCTACCGTTCTTACGTTAAGTAGCTTTTCATCAATAAGCACTTATAAGTTTGTTGTACATCTCTGGAAAACACTGAAAAGGTTACTTCTCACAATTTTCTCTGATTTTGTCATTGCATTTCAGGAGGACCTGCTGTGATATGAAAGTGTCATTGTATTCCTAAATTTTGAAGGGAGCAAAAGGTCTATGAACAAGTTGTTGTTGTTGTTGTTGTTAGGTGCTATCGAGTTGTCTCTGACTCACAGTGATCCTATGCACAGCAGAATGAAACTGCCTCATCTTGTACCAGCCTCATGATCCTTGCTATATATACCTAAGCCCATCATTGCAGCCACTGTGTCTGTCCATCTCACTGAGGGCCTTCCCCTTCTTCATTGACCATCTATTTTACCAAGCATTATATCCTTCTCCCGGGAATGGTTCCTTCTGACAACATGACCAAACTAGGTGAGATAAGGTCTGGCCATTCTCGCTTCCAAGGAGCATTCTGGCTGCACTTTGTCCAGGACAGATTTGTTAGTCCTTTTAACAGACCATGGTACTCTTAGCATTCTTGTCCAATACCACAACTCAAAAGCATCAACTCTTCTTTGGTCTTCCTTATTCATTGTGCAGCTCTCACATGTATAAGAGGTGATTGAAAATACCACGGCTTGGGCTAAGTGCACCCTAGTCTTCAAAGAGACATCTTTGCTCTTCATCGCTTGAAAGATGTCTTTTGCAGCAAATTTGCCCAATGCAATGAACTGTCTGATGTCTTGTCTGCTGCTTCCATTAGCATTGACTGTGGAACCAAGTAATATGAAATCCTTGACATCTTCAATTTTTTCTCCATCCACCATGAAGCTGTTTATTGGACCAATTGTGTGGATTTTTGTTTTCTTTATGTTGAAGTGCAAGTCATACTGAAGACTGTAGTCTTTAATCTTCATAGTAAGTACTTCAAGTCATTTTCAGCAAGCAAAGTTGTGTCATCTGCATATTGCAGGTTATTAATGAGTCTTTCTCCAATCCTGATTCCACGTTCTTCTTCATATAATCCATCTTCTTGCATTGTTTGCTCAGCATACAAGTTGAATAAGTATAGTAAAAGATACAACCTTGACTCACTCCTTTCTTGATTTTGAACCACACAGTATCTCCTTGTTATGTTCAAACAATAGCCTCCTCCTGATCTATGCACAGTTTCCTCATGAGTACAATTAATTGTTCTGGAATTCATATTCTTCTCAATGTTATCCATAATTTGTTATGATTCACATAATTGAATGCTTTTGCATAGTCAATAAACACATGTAAACATCTTTATGGTATTCTTTGCTTTCAGCCAAGATCCATATGACATCAGCAATGATATCTCTTGTTCCACATCCTCTCCTGAATCCAGCTTGCATTTCTGGAAGTTCTCTGTCAATAT
The DNA here is from genome assembly GCF_000298275.1 of Orycteropus afer afer. Taxonomy (NCBI): domain Eukaryota; kingdom Metazoa; phylum Chordata; class Mammalia; order Tubulidentata; family Orycteropodidae; genus Orycteropus; species Orycteropus afer. Next base: position 1,296,954 of record NW_006921641.1, on the reverse strand, counting down.
ACTGCTGCAACCGTTTTTGAATTATTTTCAGTAAGATTTTACTTGTATGTGATCTTAATGGTATTGTTCAATAATTTCCACATTCTGTAGGATCACCTTTCTTTGGAATGGGTACAAATATGGATCTCTTCCAGTCAGTTGGCCAGGGAGCTGTCTTCCAAATCTCTTGGCATAGCTGAG
>NW_006921641.1:1290012-1295129 GCF_000298275.1 Orycteropus afer afer | reverse complement strand
TTCCTTCCGAGGAGTGGCTGGTGGGTTTGAACCGCCAGCCTTCTGGTTAGCAGTCAAGTGCCTTAGCCACTATGCTACCAGAGCTCCCAAAAGCATTACTCTTATCAATATCATTAGGGTCATCTCCACTCTGAGGAGGCAGCTCTCCCCAGTCATATTTTGAGTACCTTCCAACCTGATAGGCTCATCTTCCGGCACTATACTGGACAATATTTCTGGGCTATTCATGATGTTTTCCTGTGATATATCAGACCGTGTTTCACTGGTATTCATAAGGTTTCACTGGCCAATTCTTTGAGAAGTGGAAGGCCTCTTCCTTCTTTCGAGTCTGTCTTAGTCTGGAGGCTGTTCTGAACCTGTCCACCATGGGTAACTGCTTGCATTTTGCAGCACAGTGACATAGCCTCCAGCCTCGTAGCAACACATAAGCCACCACAGAACAACAAACTGACAGGCAAGTTCACCTCCCTTTGTTGTTTCTAACATCTCTGCACCTGTCCACCTCAGGCAATGGCCTTAAAATAGAGCCGCCCAGAAGTGAAAATCAGCCCCTGAACCCCAGCCTGCCTACCTCAGGCCTCAACTTTAATATAGAGCCACCCTCTAGTGAAAAGCAGTCTCCAAGCCACAGGCCTGCCTATCTCATGCCTTGGCCTTAATATAGAGCAGCTCCCAAGCGAAAAACAGCCTCCAAGCCCTGGATGTGCCTATCTCAGGCCCCAACCTTAACGTAGAGGCACATCAAAGCAAGAAGCAGTCTTCAAGCCCATGCCTGCCTACCTCATGCCCCAACCTTACTATAGAACAAGGGAAACTTTATATTTATGTTAGCAAGTTTAGCTATTTATTGATTTCAAAGTATTTATTCCACATCTATGGTAGGAAGGCTGGTAATATGACATGGTAAACAAAATACAGTCTGTCTCTAACTTAAGATGGGAGCTCTGGAGGCATAGTGCCTAAGGCACTTGACTGCTGGTTGATAGTTCAAATCCACCAGCCACTCCTCAGAAGGAAAATTGGGTGATCTACTTCTATAGTGATACTGCCTTGGAAACCCAAGGAGGGTTCGCTATGAGTTGGATCTGACTTGATGGCACATAACAACAACAACAATAAAACTATGCCATTCACCTGTCAGTTTGTCGTACTTTGGTGGCTTGGATGTTACTGTGAGGTTGGAGGCCATGCTACTGGTATTTCAAATACCAGGAGGATTACCCGTGGAGGACAAATTTCAGAGGAGCTTCCAGACAAAGACAGACTTGGAAGAGGCCATCCACTTCTCAAGAACTGGCCAATGAAACCTTATGAATAGCAGTGAAACACAGTCTGATATATCAGTGCCAGAAGATGAGCCCCTCAGTTCAAAGACACTCAAAATATGACTGAGGAAGAGCTGCCTCCTCAGAGTAGAGACAATCTTAATGATGTGGATGGAGTAAAGCTTTTGGGACCTCCATTTGCTGATGTGGCACAATGCATAATGAGTAGAAACAGCTGAAAACATCCATTAATAATCAGAACATGGAATGTACGAAGTATGAATCTAGGAAAACTAGAAATTGTCAAAACCAAAATGGAATGCATAAAGATCAATATCTTAGGCATTAGTGAGCTAAGATCAACTGGTTTTGGTTATTTTGAATCAGACAATCATATGGCCTACTACACTGGGAATGTCAAATTGAAGAGGAATGGCATGACATTCATCATTGCAAAGAATGTTTCAAGATCTATCCTGAAGTACAATACTATCAGTGACAGGATAATATTCATACACCTACAAAGAAGACCTGTTAATACGACTATTATTCAAATTTATGCCCCAACCACCAAAGCCAAAGATAAGGAAATGGAAGATTTTTACCAACTTCTGCAGTCTGAAATTGATCAAACATGCAATCAAGATATGTTGATTATCAGTGGTGGTTAGAATGCAAAAGTTGGAAAAAAAGAAGAATCACTAGTAGTTGGAAAATATGGCCTTGGTAATAGAAATAACACTAGAGGGAGCATGATAGAATTTTGCAAGACCAATAACTTATTCATTGCAAATACGTTTTTTTCCACAACACAGATGGTGGCTGTACACGTGGACTTCACCAGACGGAATACATAGGAATCAGATTGACTACATCTCTGGAAAGAGAAGATGGAGAAGTTCAATATCTTTGGCCAAAAGAAGGCCATGAGCTGACTGTGAAATAGACCACCAACTGCTCATATGCAAATTGAAGTTGAAGACAATTAAAACAAGTCCACAAGAGCCAAAATATGACCTTGAATATATCCTTCCTGAATTTAGAGACCATCTAAAGAATAGATTTGATGCATTGAACATCAATGACTGGAAACCAGAGGAATTGTGGGATGACATCCAGAGCATCATCCATGAAGAAAGCAAAAGGTCATTAAAAAGACAGGAAAGGAAGAAAAGACAAAAATCAATTTCAGAAAAGATTGTGAACTTGCCCTTGAACGGAGAGTATCTAAAGCAAATGGAAGAAACAACAAGATAAAAGAGCCAAACAGAAGATTTCAAAGAGCAGCTTGAAAAGGCAATGTCAATTATTGTATTGAAATATCAAAGACCTGGATTTAAAAAACCAAAAAGGAATAACACACTTGGCATTTCTCAAGCTGAAAGAACTGAGGAAAAAATTCAAGACTTGAGTTGCAATATTGAAAGATTCTATGGGCAAAATGGGAGCTCTGGTAGCATAGTGGCTAAGGCACTTGACTGCTAACCAGAAGGCTGGCGGTTCAAACCCACCAGCCACTCCTCGGAAGGAAGGTTGGACAATCCTACTTCCGTAGTGATACTGCCTCGGAAACCCAAGGAGGGGTCGCTATGAGTCGGGGCTGACTTGACGGCATATAACAACAACAACGACAACATGGGAAAAATACTGAATGATGCAGGAAACATAAAAGAAGATGGAAGGCATACACAGAGTCACTATACCAAAAAGAACTGGTTGATCTTCATCCATTTCAGGAGGTGACTTTTGATCAAGAACCAATGATATTGAAGGAAGAAGTCAAAATTGCACTGAAGAAATTGGCGAAGAACAAGGATCCAGGAATTGATAGAATACCCTTTGAGATGTTTCAACAAATGGTTGCCACACTGAAGGCACTCACTCTGCTATGCCAAAAGACTTGGAATACAGTTCCCTGGCCAACTGACTGGAAGAAATCCATATTTGTACTCATTCCAAAGAAGGGTGATCCCACAGAACGTGGAAATTATCAAATAATATCATTAAGATCACATTCAAGTAAAGTCTTACTGAAGATAATTCAAAAATGGTTGCAGTAGTATATTGACAGAGAACTTCCAGAAATGCAAGTTGGATCCAGAAGAAGACATGGAACAAGAGATATCATTGTTGATGCCATATGGATCTTGGCTGAAAGTAAAGAATACAAGAAAGATGTTTACTTTTGCTTTATTGACTGTGCAAAAGCATTCGATTATGTTGATAATGACAAATTACAGATGACATTGAGAAGAATGTGAGTTCCAGAACAATTAATTGTGCTCGTGAGAAACCTGTACATAGACTAGGAAGCTGTCCTTCAAACAGAACAAGGAGATATTGCATATGTCAGAGTTGTATCTTTTCACCGTACTTATTCAACTTGTAGGCTGAGCAAATAATCTGAGAAGCTGGACTATATGAGAAGGAATGTGGCATGAAGATTGGAGGAAGACTCATTAACAACTGAGATATGCAGAGGATACAACTATGTTTGCTGAAAGTGAAGATGACTTGAAGTACATTCTGATGAAAATTAAAGACTACAGTTTGCAGTATGGATTACATCACAACATAAAGAAAAGGAAAATCCTCACAACTGTACCAGTAAGGAGCGAACAATAATTGGAGAAAAGATTGAAGTTGTCATAGATTTCATATTACTTGGTTCCACAATCAACCCCAATGGAAGCAGCAGTCAAGACATCAGATGACGCATTGCACTGGGCAAATCTGTTGCAAAACACCTCTTTTAAGTGCTGAAGAGCAAAGATGTCTCCTTGAAGACTAAGGTGTGCTTAACCCAAGCCATAGTATTTTCAATCGCCTGATACACATGTGGACAATGAATAAGGAAGACCGAAGAAGAGTTGACGCTTTTGAGTTGTGGTGTTGGAGAAAAATGCTAAGAGTACCACAGTCTGCTAAAAGGACTAAGAGATATTTCCTGGAGGAAGTGCAGCTTGAATGCTCCTTGGAAGCAAGAATGGCCAGACTTTGTTTGAAAGGACCATTCCCTGGAGAAGGATATTATCCTTGGTAAAGTGGAGAGTCAGGGAAAATGGGGAAGACTCTTAACGAGCTGGATTGACACTGTGGCTGCAATGATGGGCTCATGTATAGCAAGTCTTGTGAAGCTGGCACAGGACCAGGCAGTGTTTTGTTCTATAGTACAGAGGGTTGCTATGAGTCAGAGCCAACTCGACGGTACCTAACAAGAACAACACAACAAAAGTATTTGCTATTATTATATAGTGTGATCACTGTTACGCTAAAGTAAGCATGTGATACTCTTATCCAGAGGAAATGATTTTAAGCTGAGACCTGAAGTATAAGTAGGAATGATCAGTGAGGGAGTGGAGAAAGCATCTGGGGAAGAGTTTTCCAAAAGAAGCCCAGAAGGGAGAGGGAGTATGATTCAGACGGAGACAGATAACTGAACAGATAGCAAAGGTACTGGGAGATTTACAAGGTTATATGATATATCTCTCATTTTCATGAGAACTAGATCTTTATGATGCATATGTGACTTGTTTACATATTACATTTGGCTTCTTTATTTTTGCTGTTTACTACCTTCTATATTTTCATTTTCCATATCAAACCTGTACCAGTGATACCACTGATACACTCCAATTCACCCCATCTTTGCATATCTTAACTCAATGAAACAAGAATTAAGAAGGAAAGGAGGGAGCGGAAGATGGCGGACTAGATAGAAGGACTGCACAGACCCTCTTCAACAAAGAAAAGGAAAACCAATTGACACAGACACAGAAGTTATTCTTGGACCCCTGAGCCTTGAAGAGAAGGATTCAGAAGTAGACTAAACCCCAACTAGCAGAAGAATTT
>NW_006921641.1:1270048-1282072 GCF_000298275.1 Orycteropus afer afer | reverse complement strand
AGCTGTTGCATTGTGGTAAATTGTGGTCAATGACATGAGACAAAGTATATGTGAACTGCTGTATCGAGAGTGATTTTGCTCTGTAAATCTTCACCCAAATCTAAATAAAATAAAATTTAAAAAAAAAAAAAAAAAGAATTAAGAAGGAATTTGAGTCATGTAAATTTAGGAATATTTATTACCACAATTATGTTCTTCCCAAAGTCATATTTCTCTGCAGTTTTGCACATACGGATCATTAATCACCTCTCATAAGAAACTCAGAAAGTTTGAAACATTATGTGTATTTCTCAAAATAAGGGGAACCCAATAATGAATCAATTGGGAGAGTAATAGAGAAATAAAAACTATAATATAAAAAATAAAAAACCCCACTAAACCCATTGCCATGGTGTTGGTTCTCCATAGTGACCCTATACCACAGAGTAGAACTGCCCTAATGTGTTTCCAAGGGTATAATCTGTATGGAATCAAACTGCCACATCTTTCTCACACAGAGCTGCTAGTGGGTTGGAACCGCTGGCCTTTTGGTTAGCAGCCAAATGCTTTAAACTCTGCACAGCTAAAGCTCTTTGAACACTACAATTGTTGTTGTTGTTGATATGTGCCCTCGAGTCAGACCCGACTCATAGTGACCCCTCCTGGGGTTTCCAAGGTGGTATTGAAGAAGAAAAAAAACCCCAGGCTCTCCTTAATGCTCACCTCAGCTACCGTCCCCCATCAGTTTCCCCTTCCCCCCTCGGGAGTACCCCTTTTGCACCCAGCACCCAGCCCGAGCTGCACCCGGCTCAAAACTCCTTCCTGCCTAGACTACCAACACAACCCTGCCTAGTCTTCTTGCACAAGAGCCTACAGACCCTGTAAAAACCCCAAAGACCCTGTCTTCGGGGCCAGCTGTTTTAGTGCACTAGCACCGGCTGGTCTGATAGCGTGAATAAATCTGCCTGCTTTTCTCTTCCTGAGTGCTGCTTGGTTTCCTTTCTGTTTCACTTGGTTCCCTGACAGGGAAATAGAGGCCAGCCGGCATCTTGAGCCGAGAGGCTGAGCCCCCTTGTGGCACCCTGGAGTAAAAGATAGATGCAACAAGAGGCGCCACCCCATAATTTCCAAGGGGTCCCCTTGTACCTGTCTGGACTTCTGGGAGACCGGAATAAAGGGGAGCGAAGCAGCATCTGAGGATAGATTCCGGAAAGGTAAGGAGGCCTGACCCCATCTTCTTCCCTTCCAAATTCTTTTATCTAGGGAAAAGGGGGTTTGAGTCCCCCCATCTGGAGTCTCTGGTTAGAGTCTCCTCAGACGAAAGGCCAGATAAGAGGTCCCCCTCCGACCTCTTTGGGTTCAGCTGGAAGGAGGGTGGAGGGCACAAATCCCATCAGTAGAGGGTTTGAGACCCTCTAGTAGCTCTAGTAGAGAGTTTGGATTCGGTTTTGTTGGGGTTGGTGTCTGTCTGTGTGAATGTTTAATGTGAATGATATATGTGTAGTTCCAAGACGAAAAGTCATGGAATTTGAATAGGCCTGAAGTTGCATTCCGTGTGAGGTCGGATTGCCATAATGGTGTGGCTAGCCCTCCACTCTGGGGTTTATACGGAGACACCTTAGCTGAAGACCCACTGAAACCTTCGTATGAAGGGCGGACGACCAGGCATCAGAGAGGTCCTTGGGACTTGTCTTTTGTTTTGTGTGTGTCAGCGTCACTATGGGAGGTACCCCTAGTAAATCTACTGTGATAGAATATATGATTAAAAAGTTTCCAAAAGGATTTAAAGACGATTATGGTGTTAGCCTCAGTCTACCTAGGTTAAGAATCTTTTGTGAGAGAGGGTGGCCAACCTTTGAGGTAGGGTGACCCCCAGAGGGCACCTTAGAAATTTCAAAAGTTCAAGCGGTTTGGAAAATAGTGACTGGCAACACAGGTCACCCAGACCAGTTCTCATATATAGACCAATGGCTCATCATAGCCCAGACCCCTCCTTAATGGATCTATGTATGTTGGAATAAGAAGGGAAACAGCAAAATCCCTTTAACTACGGACCAACGCCAAAGAGAGAAACAGCCACCCATCCACCAAGGAACACTCGAAGATGAACCCCCCCATATACTATACCACCCCCTTCTGTCTCTCTATCGGCTCCATCGCGGGACCCACCACCTATCTAATATTGTTTTTTTGCTCACTTTCTGAGAAGCCTGATACGGTGAAACTTTGTTTTGCTAGAACCTGGTCTGTCCCCTTGGTGTTTTTGTCATTTAATTCTCTTCCTTTTTCTTTACCTTCAAGTGGACTTTGACTTGTGATTTGGGACTGATCATCCCAACTGACTGGACAGTTTGACAGAACGTTTCTTTCAGATTAGGTTATCTTTTTTTACTCTTAAATTCAGGATTAAAACTCATTTATTGGTAATTTTCAACTAATAACTTGAAATTTATTTTATGATTTTAATAAATGAATCTTTCCTTTAATTGTTTAAGGGAACTTACAAGAATTTGCATCCCAAGAAGTAAAATTATACTTATTTTCATCATTACTCTTGCTATAATAAATATAGGAGGTTCATGTGTAAAGGGAAAAAACCTCTCTCCAATATATGTTTAAAAAATTCAGACTGAAAATATACTCCCTGGTTCTCTATATTTGTGCTGATGAAAATGTTCAGTGTAAAACATTTTCCATTGTTAGTACATTACAGAAAAATGATGGTGGGAAACTTTCAAGAATACCATAATATATTAAGGTATGTGAATTTCTTTGACACATCCCATTCCAAATAATCAAGGTTAAAAACAGAACATAAAAAAAAGAGACATAAAGGTGGAGTTTCAGGTTAAATAAATTCATGTCTACTAATTAAAAAGAATTAAGAACTTCAAATGTTAAAATTCAGTCATAAAGGTTTGAAAAGGATCTGAAAAGTAGGCAAATTTTCACAAAACAAAACCTTTGAATTAAAATGAAACGTTATTTTGGTTCAATTTTACTTGATTTGTTTGTGTGTAAAAAGTGTGTGTATGGCACCGGTGCAACAGTTTCGAGTGAATAAGTGTGATTGGAAATTTAGTAACCAAGATTTTATACCAGAATGGAGCCCCTTGGCTGTATTCTGAGAAACAGGGCTCATTTTGATTTTGAGCATATTTAAAAAAATAATTGGAATTTTTCTGTTGATATCATCTGACCACAGTACTGGTGAATCTAGGAATAAATGGTCAGAAAACAAAAGTCAGAACTATGATAACATCCAGTTAGACATCAAAGATGGGAAGAACTGTTTCATCTAAAGTTATCCCTCACTTTGTTTCAAAACAAAAGTTCACAAAATGACAGTAAAATTAACGTCTAGAAGGAAAGTGGATTTTAAGAGTGTCTTTTGGGACTCTAAAGACCCTTACTTTGACTCCATTTCTCCCCATCTGCCCCTCAGAAAACAGTCTCCCCAACACACACTCAGAGTGGTGTAAAATTTGACCAGGGGCCTAGGCCAGATCCGTCAGGGCAATACCCATTACAGCAGATTCCAACTAGTTTAAATCATGAAGGAAGCCCTAAAGGTTTCGTTTGGACTCATGTGCCATTCACCTTGGCTGGTTCCCCTGAAGGAAGTGGATGGTATTAAAGAAAGCTAGAATAGAGTCCAACAGACTTCATAACCTCCAGCCTGAAAACTTAGCCAGGGGCCACAGCCATCAGGAACAAAACCAGAGTGGGGTCCCAATAATTCAGAGGACAGAACAAGGTTGGCATACATTGTGGTAGGGGTCCAGAAGGGGGGGGCAAAGCAGATTCAAAAGTTCAGGAAGTACAACAAGGCCTCAAGGGAAATCCTACTCTCCTCAAATGGATATATAAAACTTACCATCAATGTACTGACACCAACCCAAATGCCAAAATTAGAAGGGGGACTGGGTATGAATACTTCTCAACTTGTAGAGGTTGCTTTCAAGGTCTATAATAACTGGGACCAGGAATAGGAGAAACAGAGTCAAAGAGACATGAAGCAACAGACTGCCTTGCTGGCTGCTGCCCTGGGAGACCTGTCACGAAGTTGATCATATTGGGTAAGTCCCCATGGGCTCCCAATGAATAGAAAGGGAGAAAATAAAATTCCTGCTCCAAGAGGCTGACCAACAAAGTTGGGGCCTCAACAGTGTTCTTACTACAGGAAAAATGGGCACTAGAAGAGGGAGTGTCCAGAGCGAACTCTCCAAACCCAACCAAAAAGGTCCCAACAGATAGTAAGTACAACTAACAACAATCAAGAATATTGGGGCCCAGGGGCTCCGTTACAGACTGGACAAATTCCTATCTCCCACAAGGAGCCTGGGTGGCAATAGCTATGGGAAAAACAGCCCATTAAATCTCTACTGGGCACAGAAGCAACCTCAGCCCTAAACATCCCCAAGACCCCTTTGTCCCAGAAAACTATGAGCATTACTAGAGTTTCAGTAATGTAAAAATCTTCTTCAACCACTTGAATACGAGGTTGGGAGTACTACATTAACTTAAAGTTTTTATATGTGCCTGAATGCCCTGTTCCTCTATTGGAATAAGAGTTAACAACTAAATTAAATACTCAGGTTACTTTCCCAGCTAACAAGCTCCAAGTAGATGTTAATCTCAACCAGGCATGGACCTCACAAACAACCTCCTGTAATTACCTGCTGCTATAGACTACAGAAGCAACGGACAGAACTGTCACTGCAACTAGCACTGATTATGGGAAAAAATGCCCTGATGAGTAAACTTATTGCAGGACTGGATCTGTACAAATCCATCCAAAAGGTTACACCAGACTACTTGACCTATGCCAGAAACAATCCAAAGTGTAGTCCACCCCCAGTGGTAAAAGGAATTCAAACAAGAAAACTGAGCCTATGCAAGGACTGGCAAGTAGAATTTATAACTTCTGAAAAATCAAGTATTTATAGATACTTTCACTAGATGGATGGAAATCTTTCCCTATAGCATGGAAAAGCAGTAGAGGTGAGTAAACCCTATTGAACTGAATCCAGTTTAATTTGCTAGTCTCAGTTCTAACAAATAACAAAACTAGCCTATTGACAGGGAAAACCTGAGAAAATAAAACACACTTTTAAGAAGACAGTGGCTAAGATGTGCCAAGAGACCAACTTATCTTAAATAAAACTCTTACTTTTTACCCTGTATGGATCCAAATTACCCCCAGAAGCAGGCTTACATTAAGACCACATAAACTATTATATGGGAGACCATTTTCTAGAGTGTGGCATCCTAGTTGAGTGTGACATCCTAATTATACAAAAAAAAAAAAAAAGTAAAATTGTTAAGGAATTGAATATTTTAAAACATGTGCAAGCTTTGTCTGCAACACTGAAAATTATTAACCAGTTTGCTTCCAGCAGGATGTTGTGTCCTACAGATATCCCCCTTCGTCACTTCTATCCAGGTAAATGGGTCCTACTGAAGGAGGACAATTACTAGACTCCCAGAACCAACATCTTCCGCCCTTACTGAAACTTGTACTGTAGTTTCAACTACACCCACAACCGTGAAATGGATGGCCTAACGTTGTAAATTTACCCCACATTAGGGGGCTTACAGGGACCTGGAATTTGTTTTATTTCTCCTCATTATAATATGTCTTAATCCCGGTTCAGTACCTATTGTAACCAGACCATTAGTATGACATACAATGGAACCTCTGTATTCCCCAAGGTACTTGGTTTTCTTACTCACTTGCAGCTGTTGTTTTACGAAATCGGAGAGGGTTGAATCTCCTTTTGACTGAAAAGGGGGGGAGTATGCCAGGCATTGGGTAAGGCATGAGGATATGGAGGGTATCAAAGGTGGTATTGAAGAAGAGAAAGCCCCCCAGGCTCCCCTTAATGCTCACCTCAGCTACCCTCTCCCATCAGTTTCCCCTTCCCCCCTCAGGAGTTCCCCTTTTGCACCCAGCACCCAGCCTGAGCTGCACCTGGCTTAAAACCCCTTCCTGCTTAGACTGCCGCCACAACCCCACCTAGTCTTGCACATGAGCCTACAGACCCTGTAAAAACCCCAAAGACCTTGTCTTTGGGGCTAGCTGTTTTAGTGCACTAGCACTGGCTGGTCTGCTAGCGTGAATAAATCTGCCTGCTTCTCTCTTCCTGAGTGCTGCTTGGTCTCCTTTCTGTTTCAGTATCACTACCAAAGTAGATTGCCCAACCTTCCTTCTGACGAGTGGCTGATGGGTATGAACTGCCAGCCTTCTGGTTAGCAGTCAAGTGCCTTAGGCACTACACTACCAGAGCTCCTCAACATTACAATAAGGAATGTGTTTTGTTTTGTTTTTTGTGTGTGACAACTTTATTGAAATGTAATTAATATACCACACAATTGCCTCTTTTAAAGTGTACAGTTCTGTGTTTAGTTATGCATTCATAAACACAATCAATTTTTTTTTTGTTCTCATTTACCATGTCCAACTCTAACCTAGTCTCCTCCCCTCCCTATCCTGTAACCCTCCCCCTGTGACCCTCACATTCATGCACTGCCATTTGTCCTGCATTTCCTCAACTTCAATGTTGGTCCTCTGGGGCACCACGGTCCATTGCTCCAAGGGATGTATTACCATAGACTATGTGAGTGCATCATCTTGGGTTGAGTGGTCTGTGTGTACATCTTATTAACTATTAGGCTGAGAGCCAGCCCCTGAGGGTGCACTCTAATCTAGGCACATAATTTATTCCAGGGCCATAGTATTGGGGGTCCCATGAGACTTCATCTGACCAGTAATTCTGGTCATTACTGAGTTTTTGTATTTTGTTCCATGTTTTTCCTCCCACTCTATCCAGGATCTCCAGATTTGATCCTTTCCTGAGTGGTTGGCATTGGTAGCCAGGCACCAACTAGTTCTTCTGGTCTTGAGGGCCATCATGTCCTAGGGCTGATTGCTTCCAAATGCCCCTGTTTTTTTGCACTCTTTTTCGCTTCCAAAGCCAGGAGACCATTAGCTGCATCTTAGATGGCTGCTTGAAAGCTTTTATGACCCCAGTCGCTATTCACCAATGTAGAATGCGGAACAAGGCTTTTATGTATTTTGTTGTGCAAATTGAGTCTGGTGTCCATGAGTACTATGGTCCTGAGATGGCAGATCTATTGGATCCCTCTCCCATAGTGTCTGGTTGTCTGTGAGCGATTACTCTGTGTCTGTCTTCCATTGTTTCTGTAAGGATTACAGGTGTTTTGTATTACTGGTGTCTGTGCAAGATTAGCCTCAGCTGAATCTATCCTTGGTCTAGATATACTTCTGTTCACTGACCCCTGTCTGATTGTCTCAGGTGTTTATGTGTTTATCTGTAGCCTAGTGTTTGGTGTTAATGGCAATGCAGTATTGTGGACACATTGGTTGGTATCAGCATCTGTCATCTATCTCTTATGTGCACAGTTCGGTGTCATCCCATTTTCTAATATCATCATGCTCGTCACAGATTCTCTCAGTATATCCCTCCCCATACCTGCGTTAGTGTGTGGGCCCCAACTAGTCCCAAATTAATCCTTTCCCTTCACTCCCTATCCCAGTAACCTACTAAGTGATTTCCCTTTCCCAAACAAACCCTTCTTTGTCTTTTTACAGTAATGGGCTCATACAGTACTGTCTTTCTGCGACTGACTTATTTCACTCAGCATAATGTCCTCCACGTTGTGAGATGATTGGCATATCCTTCATTGTTCTTTAATGTAGCATAGTATTCCATTGTGTGCATGTACCATAATTTGATTATCCACTCATCCGTTGATAGGCATTTAGGTTGTTTCCATCTCTTTGCTATAGTGAATTGTGCTGTGATGAACATGTTGTTATTATTGTTGTTAGGTGCTGTTGAGTTGTTTCCGACTCATAGAGACCCCATGCACAGCGAACAAAACACTGCCCAATCCCGCACCAGCCCCATGATCCCTGCTATACTTGATCCCATCATTGCAGTCACTGTGTCAATCCATCTTGTTGAAGGCCTTCCCCTCTTTCGTCGACCCTCCACCCTACCAAGCATGACATATTTCTCCAGGGAATGGTCCCTTCTGACAACATGACCAAAGTAGGTGAGACAAAGTCTGGCCATTCTTGTTTCCAAGGAGCATTTTGGGTGCACTTCCTCCAGGACAGATCTGTTAGTTCTTTTAGCAGTCCATGGTACTTTCAGCATTCTCTGCCAGCACCACAACTCAAAAGCATCAACTCTTCTTCTGTCTTCCTTATTCATTGTCCAGCTCTCACATGCATACAAGGCAATTGGAAATATCATGGCTTGTGTCAGGCTCACCTTAGTCCACAAGGAGACATCCTTGCTCCTCAGCACTTGCAACAGTTCCTTCGCGGTTGACATTCCCAATGCTACACATCGTCTAATGTCTTGACTGCTGCTTCCATTGGCATCGATTGTAGAACCAAGCAATGTGAATTCTTTGGCAGCCTCAATCTTATTGTGATGCTGCTCATTAGTCCAGTTTTGAGGATTTTTGTTTTCTTTATACTGAGGCTTAATCCATACTGCAGACTGTATTCTTCAACCTTCATCAGTAAGTGCCTCAAGTCATCCTCACTTTCAGCAAGCAAAATTGTATTGTCTGCGTATCTCAGGTTGTTAATGATTCTTCCTCCAATCATGATGCCACATTTTCTTCATATAATCCAGCTTCTCGGATTATTTGCTCAGCATATAGATTGAATAAGCATGGGGAAAGGATACAACCCTGATGCACTCCCTCCTTGATTTTAAACCATGTAGTGTTCCCTTGTTCCATTCGAATGACAGCCTCCTTGTCAAGGTACAGGTTCCTCATGAGTACAATCAAGTTTTCGGGAATTTCCATTTTTCTCAATGTTATCCATAATTTGTGATGAACATAGGTATACATATGTCTGTCCATGAGCTATCTCTCAATTCTTTAGGATATATTCCTAGTAATGGAATTGCTGGGTCAAACGGTACTTACATTTTCAGTTTTTTAAGGAAACACCATACCGTTTGCCCCAATGGTTGTACCATTTTACAATCCCACCAGCAGTGCACAAGAGTTCCAATCTTTCTGCCATCTCACCAGCATTTGTTGTTTTCTGTTGAACTTTGCTATTATTGCTGGGGTGAGATATCTCACTGTTGTTTTGATTTGCATCTCTCTAATGATTAATGATCGTGAGCAATTTCTCATGTTTGTTGGCTGCCTGTATATTTTCTTTGGTGGAGTTTCTGTTAAAATCTTTTGCCCATTTGTGAATTGGGTTATTTGTCTTTATGGTGTTGAGGTGTTGAAGTTTTCTGTAGATTTTGGAGATAAGTCATTTATCAGATATGTCATAGGCAAATATTTTCTCCCAATCTGTAGGTTCTCTTTTTACCCTTTTGACGAAGTCTTTTGATGTGTATAAGAGTTGAATTTTTCAAAGGTCCCAGTCATCTAGCTTCTCTTCTATCTCCTGCATATTCTCAGGTATGCTTGTTAGTCTATTTATGCTGTAAGTCAGGGCTCCCAGATTTGCCCCTATTTTACCTTTGATGAATCATTTTGGGTCTTACATTTAAGTCTTTGATCCAGCTTGAGTTTGTTTTTGTGTATGGGGTGAGGTATGGGTCTTGTTTCATTTTTCTGCAGGTGGATATCCAGTTTTGGCAGCACCATTTGTTAAAGAGGCTCTCACTTCCCCCTTTAATGGATTTTGGACCTTTGTCAAAGATCAGCTGTCCATAGATGGATGGGTCTATATCTGGACTTTTGATTCTGTTCCATTAGTCTATCTGTCTATCATTGTACTGATACCATGCTGTTTTGACTACAGTGGCTGTATAATAGTTCTTAAGATCTGGGAATTTGAGACCTCTCACTTTGTTTTTCTTCTTGAGAAGTGCTCTGCTTATCTGAGGTCTCTTTTCTTTCCATATGAAATTAGTAATTGGTTTGTCAATGTCCTTAAAAAAATTTTGTTGGAATCTGAATCAGGATTGCATTAAATGTATAGATTGCTTTAGGTAGTATTGCTATTTTCACAATATTCAGTCTACTTATCCATGAACAAGGTAGGTTCCTCCATTTATATAGTGCCCTTGATGTTTCTTGTAGCAGTGTTTTATAGTTTTCTTTGTATAGATCTTTTTTGTCTCTGGTGAGGTTTATTCCTAGATATTTTATCTTTGTAGTAGCTATTATAAATGATATTATTTCCCTTATTTCTTTATCAGAGGATTCTTTGTTGGTGTAGAGGAATCCAACTGATTTTTGTATGTTGACCTTGTACCCTGCTACTTTGCTGAACCTATTAGTTCCAGTAGTTTTTTTATTGAGTCCCTTTGGTTTTCTATATATAGGATCATATCATCCACAAATAGAGATAGTTTAAGTTCCTCTTTGCCAATTTGTATGCCTTTTATTTTTCTTTCTTGCCTTATTGACCTGGTCAGGACTTACAATACAATGCTAAATAGAAGTGGTGATAGAGGGCATCCCTGTCTGGTTCCCGTTCATAAGGGGAATGAATGCCTTGAGTCTTTCTCCATTAATAATGATGTTGGCTATTGGCTTTGCATTTATACCTTTTATTATGCTGAGGAATTTCCCTTCTATCCCTATTTTGCTGAAAGTTCTGAACAGGAATGGATGTTGGATTTTATCAAATGCCTTTTCTTCATCAATTGATTTAATCACATGGTTCTTTTCTTTTGTTTTGTTTATGTGGTGGATTACATTGACTGTTTTTCTGATGTTGAACCACCCTTGTAAACCTGGTATGAATCCCACTTGGTCCAGGTGTATTAATTTTTTGATATTTTGTTGGATTCTGTTGGCTAGGATTTTGTTAAAGATTTTTGCGTCTATGTTCATGAGGGATGTTGGTCTGTAGTTTTCCTTTCTAGTGGTATCTTTCCTTGGTTTTGCTATTTGTGTTATGCTTGCTTCATAAAATGAGTGTGGGAGTATTCTATCTTTTTCTATGCTCTGGAATAGCTTGAGTAGCATAGGTGTCAACTTTACTCTGAATATTTGATAAAATTCTCCAGTGAAGTCATCAGGGCCAGGACTTTTCTTTGTGGGAAGTTTTTTTTATGACCTGTTCAATTTCTTCTTTTGTTATGGGTCTTCTCAAGTTTTCTATCTCTTGAGTGGGATAGTTGAGATAGCTCTTGTGATTCTAGAAACTCGTCCATCACTTCTAGGTTCTCAAATCTGTTGGAGAACAGTTTTTCATAATATTCTGTCAGTATCTTTTTTATTTCAGTTGGTTCTGTTGTGATGACACTATTTTCATTTACAACTCTTGTGATTTGGATCTTTTCTTCCTTTTCTTTTGTTAGATCTGCCAATGGTTAATCAATTTTATTAATCTTTTTGAAGAACCAGCTTTTTGTTTTATTGATTTTCCCTATTTTTTTTTTTTTTTTGTTTTCTGCTTCATTTATTTCTGCTCTGATCTTTATTACTTCCTTGCTTCTAGATACTGTAGGATTCTTTTGTTGTTCTATTTCTAGTTGTTGGAGTTGATGAGTTAGAATGTTGATTTTGTTTCTTTCCTCTTTTTTGGTGTATGCATTTATTGCTATAAAGTGTCCTCTGAGTACTGCTTTCGCAGTGTCCCATAGGTTTTGTTATGATGTATCTTCATCCTCATTTGTGTCTACAAATTTTTTTTATTTCAGTTTTTATCTGTTCTGTTACACAGTAGTTTTTGAGCACTGAGTTGTTCACCTTCCATGTGTTTGATGTTTTTTCCTTGCTCTTCCTATCACTAATTTCTAATTTTATAGCATTGTGGTCTGGGAAGAGGCTTTGCAGTATTTCAATGCTTTTGAATTTATTGAGGCTTGTTTTATGTCCTAACATACAGTCTATTCTGGAGAGAAGGATCCATGTGCACTGGAGAGGAATGTGAATTGTGTTTTGTTGGGTGGAATGCTCTGTAAATGTCTATGAGTTCTAGTTGGTTGATTGTATTGTTGAGCTTTTCTGTCTTTGTTGAGTTTTTTTCTAGTTGACCTATCCCTCTTTGAAAGTAGTGTGTTAAAGTCTCCTACT
>NW_006921641.1:1261294-1269666 GCF_000298275.1 Orycteropus afer afer | reverse complement strand
GTTTCCTTGGTCCATATACTTTTCTGTGCTGAGTTCGGTTTGTTGGCTAATGCTTTCTCCTTTTTCTTCTTTATTGTTGGTTTTGTGCTTATTAAACCCAATGTTTTCCTTCCTTCTGGATTTGCTTAGGGGGATTGTTACTTTTCTCTGTGATTACCTTGGAGTATATTCTTGTCTCTGCATTTTTAGAACAGTGCGTACTGTGAAGACATTGTCCTGTTTTCCTCTCCATTTGGATGTTTGTACCTAGAAGTTTTATTCCCTCTGATATGTTAGTTGCTGTTGTAGTGTGCTGATTGACTTCTGTGGTTTTTAGTGTACAATGTTTTATGGTCTCTTATTTTGAGTTTGTGTTTCTGATTTGGTTTTAGTGTTGATGCCACATATCCTGATTTTGTTGATCTCTGCTGTGGATTCTCTATTGGAAGGACTTCCTTAAGCATTTTTTGTAGGGTTGGTCTGATTTTCACAAAATCCCTTAATTTCTGTTTGTCTGAGAATGCCTTGATTTCGCCCTCATATTTGATGGATAATTTGGCTGGATATAGGATTCTTGGTTGGAAGCTCTTTTCCTTCAGTATTTTATATATGTTGTCCCATTGCCTTCTTGCCTGCATGGTTTCTGCTGAGTAATTGGAACTCAGCCTAATTTTTTGATTATTATAAGTAATATTTCTTTTGTCCCAGACAGCTCTCAAATTTTTTTCTTTGTCTTTGGTTTTGGAGAGTTTGATTATAATATGCCTCAGTGTTTTTCTCTTGGGCTCTATCTTCTGTAGGGGTCTATGAGTTCTTGGACAAATATCTTTTCTTCTTTCATGATATGGAGGAAGTTTTCTGTTAGCAGGTCTTCCACAATTTTCTCAGTGGTTTTTTTCACATCTTCTTGTTCTGGAATTCTAATGAGTCTTATGTGGTTTCTTCTCACATCATCCCATATAATTCTTAGGTTCTCTTCATTTCTCTTAAATCTTTGTTTTGATTTTTCTTTGTACAGGCTGGTGTCCAGGGATTTGTCTACTAGTTGGAATATGCGTTCTTCAGCCAGTTCTAACCTACTCTTTTGTGCTTCTCCTGTGTTGTGTAATTCTGTAATTTTGATATTCATCTTCTGGATTTCTAACTGCTGTTTTTGTATGAGTTCTGATTGTACATTAGTCTTGTTATTTGTTCTTGAATGACTTTCCTGAGTTCTTCCAGGGAACTCTCTGTATTCTCCTTGCTTCTGTTTGGGGTTTCCTTAGGCTCTTGTAAAGCTCTATAAACATATCTTCTAAATTCCTTCTCAGATAATTCTGTTGCCTCTTTTTCCTCCATGTTTAATGAGACCTTTGTTTGTGGTTTTGCTTCTAATGCCTTGTCCTGTTTTTTCATTTGATTTGAGGTTGCCTGTTGTTACCTAGATAATTTGATGTTGTCTTTAACTGTTGGTTATATATTGATTAGTTTTGTCTTGGTTTTATGGTTAAATGTTTTGAAAAAGTGAAGCTGGTGTATTTTATTTTTTTAGTTATTAATTCAGGTATGCTGGGTTGCTCTGCAGTTTTATCTGTGGTGGTGGAGTCACTGTGTCGAATGTGGATATGGGTTTCTGTTTGTCGTAAAGAGGGTTGAGAGTTCAAACTGGGAGGTATTATCGTGACTGAATGTGGTTTCTTCTATTGGATGAGTGAAGGTATTGGTGGAGAAGGTGGGAGTGGAAGATCAGGGTAAGGAAAGCTCTCTGTTGCTAGGGGCAATTTCTAGGGCTTTGAGTGGGCTGCTACTGATGACATCATACTGTTATTTACAGGCCTGCACTCAATTTCAGCAAAGACTCCAGTTGTTAGGGGGTTGCCACCTTCTGCCAGGCTCAGACACATGCAAAAACCCCACTCCCGAGCCTCCAAAAACCTGACCTGAGACTACTGCCCAACTCTGCAATCCACCGTGGGGGTTCCTTTCTCTGATCCCGCCCGCCTGTGGCATCAGCCCAATTGGCCAAGACCGTGATCTGTCATAGGAGCTCCTCTGTTGGTCCACTCACCAACAGCACCAAAGATTCGCTCAGTTTCAGTGGCACTGGAGTCAGGAAAGTACTTTTTAGTAATCTGTGGTCCCAATATCACTGATAAAGTCAAGTGCAGGCCTCTCAGTGCCACTAAGCTGACCCAAGCCTGATTGGTGGCCTTCTTTGGTGCCATTTCCCTGGGCCCACCCTCCTGCAGCACCAATGGACTCTTTGCTCAGGTTTCAGCAACACTGGATGTGCCTGTTTGCACCTAACCGACTCAATCAGGTGCTGAAGATAGATCCTTGGGGTGATTGCTGGTATGCTGGTGTGGTTGCTGGTATGCTGGTGTGGTGTGTCTTCTTCCTTAACTCAGCAAGGTCTTGGATGGCCCTTCTTGCCTGCCAGTCAGTGCTTCCCCAGGGAAGTCTCCGATGGCCTTTCTCGGCTGCCTGTCGGCGCTCCACAAGATAGATCTGATCTTGTTATTCCCCTCCCCTGCCCCATCCCTTTCTTCTTTCTAATTCTACTCCTCTGAGTTTGTTGCACTTTGACTCAGTGAGCTGTTCAGAGCACCAGAATCTCTAATTCAAACTGTTTGTACCTAGTTTTTCAAGCACTAAGATACTAGAGAGAAATAGTGTGGTGATCACTGACAAGACTCCATTTTGAATCCAAGGAGCCTGGTCTTAGAGTGGCAACAGCTGCTGCTCAACACAATCAATTCTAAAATATTTTTATCACCCAACAAGAAACTCCATACTATAGTTGCTGTAGGTAAATACTACTCTACTTTATGTCTCCCTAAGTTTGCCTGTAAGAAGGTCTAGTGGTGTAGTGATTAAGGCATTTGGCTGCTAACTAAAAGATGGATGGTTGGAATACACCAGCTGCTGTGTAGAAGGAAGATAATTCAGTCTGCTTCTGTAAAGATTTACACCTTGGATGCCCTGTGGGGGTCACTATGAGTTAGAGGTGTTTGTGAGTGAGGTTTGCCTATTCTGGACATTTCACATAAAAAGAATCATACAATATGTATTCCTTGTGACTGAATTTTTAGAATGTTTTCAAGGGTCATCCTTGTTGCAGCATTTATCAGCACTCACTCTTTTTTATTGCCAAGTAACATGTTATTACATGGATACACCACATTTTACTTATTTATCAATTGATGGACATTTGGATTGTTTTCATTTGTTTGGTTGTTATGAACAGTGTTGCTATGACTATTCATGGTCACATTTTTGTCTGGGCATATGTTTTCATTTCTTTTTGGTATGTAGCTAGGAACAGAGTTGCTGGGTCATATAGTAACTCTAAGTTTAAAGTTTTGAGGAGCTGCCAGACTCATTTCCTAAGCAGATGCACCATGTTACTGTTCCACTAGAAGTGCATAAGGTTCTAATTTCTCTACATCTTTGCTAACATTTGCTATTATCTGCCTTTATGACTACTGCCACACTACACTGGGTGTGAAGTGGTATCTCATTATGATTTTGAGATGCCATTCTCTAACAATTAATTATGCTGAACGCTTTTTCATGTCTTTATTGGCCATTTGTGTATCTTCTTTGGAGAACTCTCTTTTCAAGTCCTTTGCCCATTTTTAATGGAGTAATATATCATTTTATTATTTAATTTTAAAGGTTTTATTTTGACATATATACAAGTCCCTTATCAGATATATGATTTGTAAGTATTTTCTTCAATTTTGTACATTTTTTTTTTCACTTTGTTGATGACGTCCTTTGAAGCACAAATTTTTAATTATGATGAAGTCCAATGTATCTATCTTTTATTCTGTTGTTTGTGTTTTTGATAAGATATCTAAAAAAACATTATCCCTGGTCATGAGGTTTTCTATTTTTTAATTTTTTTTTCCAAGAGTTTTACAGTTTTGATCCTTTTTGAGTTAATTAAAATAGGAATCCAAATTTACTATTTTGTATGTTTATATGTCAGCTGCAGGGATCCAGGTGAGAAGAGGGAACTCAGGCACCCCCAAAACAGCAGGGCGGGAGAGTGGGAGAAAGAGGATTAAAGGGAACTCAGGCACAGCCAAAGCAGCAGGACAGGAGAGTGTGAGAAAGGGGATAAAAAGCCCAGAACTCGGACAGAGGAGCAGTCAGCTGCAAGGATCCAGGTGAGGAGAGGGAACTCAGCCATGCCCAAAGCAGCAGGGTGGGAGAATGGGAGAAAGGTGATTAAAAAGCCAGGAACCTGGACAGAGGAGCAGTCAGCCACAGTGATCCAGGTGAGGAGAGGAAACTCAGGCACACCCAAAGCAGCAGGGCAGGAGTGTGGGAGAAAGGGGATAAAAAGCCAGGAACATGGACAGAGGAGCAGTCAACCACAGGGATCCAGGTGAGGAGAAGGAATGCAGGCATGCCCAAAGCAGCAGAGAGGGAGTGTGGGAGAAAGGGGATAAAAAGCCAGGAACCTGGACAGAGGAGCAGTCAGCTGCAGAGATACAGGTGAGGAGAGGGAACTCAGCTATCCCAAAGCAGCAGGGTGGGAAAGTGGGACAAAGGGGATTAAAAGGCTCAAGAATCCGGACAGAGGAGGAGTCAGCCGCAGGGACCCAGGTAAGGGTGATACAACAGGTTTCCAACAGGGAGACAAACTTGTCTGTCAGTTTGTCCTACTGTGGTGACATGTTGATATGAGTTTTGAGGCCGAGCCACTGGTGTTTCAAACCCAGTGGGATGCACATGGTGCACAGGCATCAGCCCAGCTTACAGACTGAGACAGACTAGGAAGAAGGAAGAGGCCATCCACTTCTCAGAGAATTGGCCAGGGAAAACCTTATGAATAGCAAAGAAACACTGTTTGATATATTACCACATTACTTTATGAATAGTCCGGTTAGGTTAGAAGACTCTCAAAATAGGACTGAGAAAGAGCTGCATCATCTGAGTAAACCGAGCCTTAGTCCTATAGATAAGGTAAAGCTTTCAAGACCTCCATTTGCTGATGTGGCACCACTCAAATTGAAGAGAAACAGCTGTAGACATCCATTAATCATCGGAACATGGAATGTACGAATTATGAATCTAAGAAAATTGGAAGTTGGCAAAAATGAAATGGAACACATAAAGATTGATATCCTCAGCATTAGTGAGCTGAAATGGACTGGTTTTGGCCATTTTGAATCAGACAACCATGTGACCTACTGTGCCAGGAATGACAGTTTGAAGCGGAATGGCGTGGCATTCATCATCACAAAGGATGTTTCAAGATCTGTCCTGAAGTACAATGCTGTCAGTGATAGGATAATATCCATATGCCTACAAGGAAGACCCGTTAATATGACTGTTATTCAAATTTATGCCTCAACCATCAAAGCCAAAGATGAGGAAATTGAAGATTTTTATCAACTTCTGCAGTCTGAAATTGACCGAACATGCAATCAGGATGTGTTAATTATCACTGGTGACTGGAATGCAAAAGTTGGAAACAGAGAAGAATCACCGGTAGTTGTAAAATTTGGCCTTGATGACAGAAATAATGCTGGAACTCGCATGGTAGAATTTTGTAAGACCAATGACTTGTTCATTGCAAACACCTTTTTTCAACAATGCAAATGGTGGCTCTACACATGGACTTCACCAGATGGAACACACAGGAATCAGATTGACTACATCTGTGGCAAGAGGCGGTGGAAAAGCTCAATATCTTCACCAAAACCAGGCCAGGAGCTGATTGTGGAACAGACCATCAACTGCTCATATGCAAGTTCAACTTGAAGTTTAAGACAATTAAAACAAGTCCAAGAGAGTCAAAATATGATCTTGAATATATCCCTCCTGAATTTAGAGATCATCTAAAGAATAGATTTGATGCATTGACCACTAATGACCAAAAATCAGAGGAATAGTGGGAGGATATAAAGAACATTATCCATGAAGAAAGCAAGAGATCACTAAAAAGACAAGGAAAGAAGAGAAGACCAAAATGGATGACAGAAGAGACTCTGAAACTTGCCCTTGAGTGGAGAGTAGCTAAAGCCAATAGAAGAAATGACAAGATAAAAGAGCTGAACAGAATATTTCAAAGAGCAGCTCAAGCAGACAAAACCAATTATTATAATGAAATGTGCAAAGACCTTTCAGTTCTCCATATCCATATTTTGACTTTAAGTTTTGGACTGGCAATATTCAATCAAGTTTTAACCCATTTTAAATGAATTTATCTTTTCCAAAATAGTTGCAAATTATGGAAAACTGACAAGTCAATTCACTCAGAACTATACATGCAGATGCAGGTTAAATGATGCCTCCATCATCTGAAAATTAAAAGGCAATTGCTCTTTCTTACTAATGTAACCTATTTGTAGAAAGCCATCTAGTTGGAGAGAGTGTGAGTGTTTACAGGACTTCAGAAAGTGAAGATGTCATAGGGTGGGTTCTCCAGAGGAACAAAACCAGTGAAATGTACACACACACACACACACATATATATATATATATATATATATATAATCTCCTCTCTCTCTGTATCTATCTATGTATAGAGAGGAGAGAGATTTTAAGGAAATTGTTCATGCAGTTGTAGGGGCTGGCAAGTTTCAAATCTGTGTGGGTCAGGTGTCAGGCTAGAGGCTGGAGACTTCTGACTCATATGGTTGTAGAGGCTGAAGAACCCAAAATTGGCAGGTCAGATGGCAGACTGTTGGTTCACGAGGGTACAGGGGTTGGTGAATCCCAAAATCTGCAAGTCAGATGGCAGGCTGCTAACTCATGTCCCAAGAACAAGAGGTCAGAGGATTATGAGTCAGATGCAGGATGCAGAAAGGGCAAACTGCCAGGACATCCATATATGTTGAATGCAGATCACATGCCCAAAGAAGCTCCCCATTCAACTGATTGGCTGCTCACATCAGATCACAAAATAAATGATGATTGCATAATATCTGCCAAACCACTGAGAATCATGGCCTAGACAAGTTAGCACATAACCTTCACCATCATGGGAGCTTAGTGGTTTGTCAATAAGAGCCTCTTACTCAAAAACTACTCACTGCCGTGGAGTCAGATCCTACTCATAGCCACCTGTTCTTGGGTTTCCAAGGCAGTATCACTACAGAAGTAAATTGCCCAACCTTCCTTCCAAGGAGTGGCTGGTGGGTTTGAACCACCAGCCTTCTGGTTAGCAGTTAAATGCCTGAGACACTATGCCACCAGAGCTGCCAAGAGCCTCTTAGAGGGATTAATCAACATTCAAAATGTGAACACATTCTATGCCAGTTCCAGGTTATATTTAAGTTTCAGGTCAATTTCCCAAGCCAGAAGATGTTCAGCACTTGTACCAGGATGTTTCTTTTTAAACCTGGAATTTCAATTCTTTATTGTTTACAGAGGTCAGTAACATTGTTTATGTAATAGGAATGGGAAATTCTCCAGAGTCCTCACAAGGTCAGGCTAGGCCCTCACCAAAAGTTATTTGTGAGCCAAGTTTTGAATCAATTGTATGAATAACACTTTTGATCATGCAAGGTCAGGATGATTTTCATTCACTTTAGTTCCTCTTTGTTGAGTTTACTGGCAAGATATAACTAAACTTCTTAAATTACTACGCGTCCTTAAATTCTGAAGACTGAACTGAAAAATGGCCTAGGCTGCAGCTGAATAACCCTGTTTCCAATATTTATGGAGAGAGAAATGTTGCATGTCTTAGTAAGGCTGCCTTTAGAGATTAACATGTCTGTTTCTTTTTCTTCCTTTTGATCAAGGCCTGTATCTCTTTGAATGCTTTCTGGAATCAGCCTCCACGTAGGCAGGACTAGCCATTCTTTGTCCCCTTTTCCTTTCATTTGTTGGTACCAGAGTACCTCAGAGACATTGTGGGTTTGCATCCAGACCACTGTAATAAAGCAAATATTGCAATAAGACATGTTTCAAGAATATTTTCTTTCTTAGTTCCTAAGGAAGAGCTCTGGTGGGGTAGTGCCTAAGGCACTTGACTGGTAACCAGAAGGCTGGTGGGTCAAACCTACCAGTCACTCCTTGGAAGGAAGGTTGGGCAATCTACTTCCATAGAGATACTGTCTCAGAAACCCAAGGAGAGGTCACTATAAGTTGAATCGACTCGATGGCAGTGAGCTTAGTTTCTTTTTTGGTGAGTGCATATAAAGGTTGTGTTTACAATATACTATAGTCTGGTAGCATAGTGCCTAAGGCACTTGACTGCTAACTAGAAGGCTGCTGGTTCAAACCCACCAACTACTCCTCAGAAGGAAGATGGGGCAATCTACTTCCATAGTGATACTGCCTCGGAAACCCAGGGAGGGGTCGCTATGAGTCGGGTCTGACTCAACGGCACATAACAACAACAACAATAGTCTATTAACGGTGCAATTGTTGTTGTTGTTAAGTCCTGTCGA
>NW_006921641.1:1252185-1259229 GCF_000298275.1 Orycteropus afer afer | reverse complement strand
CCCAGCTTATAGACTGAGACAGACTAGGAAGAAGGAAGAGGCCATCCACTTCTCAAAGAATTGGCCAGGGAAAACCTTATGAATAGCAAAGAAAACTGTGCAATAGCATTATGAAAAAGCTTGAAGTATTGTGAGAATTACCAAAACATGACACAGAGACACAAAGTGAGCATATGCTGTTGGAAAATGGTGCCAACAGACTTGCTTGACACAAGGTTGCCACAAACCTTCAATCTGTAAAAACAAATGTAGTATCTGTGAAACATAATAAAATGAGGCATGTCAGTACTTCATAAACAAAAGGGGTCGGGGGGAAGGCAGGCTGTTTTATCCTTTGACTGGAACAATCCGTAAAGTCTTTGGAACTCTAGCTCTTTAATTTTCCCTCTGATTCTGGTTTGACCATTGGCAATCTGTGTTTTACTCCTTTGCATCTTTGTTTGGTCATTTATGAATACAGAGGTAATTGCACACACAGAGGCAGTCTCTTTAGGATAACTGACTCAGCAGCCCTCCACTGAGAGAAAAGGTATCTCCTTCCCCTTCTTCATTGTGAGTGGGGCCACTCCAGTTATTTGTCCACAGGAAATGTCCTCGCTTACTGGGAGCTCTACTAGATATGATAATCAATGTTGCTTACACCGCTACATTACACTCTCAGTAAAGGATGCCAATAGATTTTCTTTCTTGCAGGTTCAATCAACCACATTTATCCAACACTCAGAACATTTACAGCATGGTGCTAGCAATGGGAAGAAAAGAGACTCACAAGTAATTGTCCTGCTCTTGAGGAGCTTCCTAACTAGTTCAAGAAGAGATATGCATATGTAGAAAGGACTTGAACTACAGTAAGTAACTTAAATATTCAAAATAGTGTTTCTGCTTGTGCTCAAGTCCTGAATGAGAATGATGTCAAGCAGAGGCTCATTGTCTATTCTTAGGGGTGTGATGGAGGGCAAGGAGGATAGGACAAGGTGGAAGCTAGAGTCCCTTCCAAATGGTCATGAAGACAAGGGCAGGGATGGTCAGTGAGTCTGCCTTGGGTCAGGAATCTGAAGGAGATCAGTGGCCAGGTACTAAGTTGATGTTGGGAACAAATGAGGCAAAGGAAATGTCAGTCCTCTGAAGCCAATTTGGGAAAACCAGAGGGCAAAGGCCATGCTGCCCTGGGCTTGCAGTACCAGGCTGCAACAGAGGAGATCTGCTGACAGATTTTTATGAGAGTTATCTGGTGATCCAGGACAAGTGCCTGCTCCCTTTTAGGAATCCTTTGAATGTACCTCCAATGATAATCATGGATTTAGGGTAAAAATGGAACTCATGAGATCCTTACCAAAACTTGGATGTTTTTTACCACAATTCTATACTTGACTGAAGTTGAGAGGTAGAATAGTTCAGATTTGAAAAAATCTTTCAAAATATTGCCCTGGGCCTTCAGGTGACAGGGACAGGGGTGGCAGGGAAGAGGGGTTGCCATAAAGCAGCTAATAAGAGAAATGGTCAGTGTTGTGTTAAAGTGCTTCTGAAGAGGTGGCAAGGCAGGAGTTCAGGGAAAGTCACAGAAAAGTAGACACACACAGGTTCTAGGAGTTATAAATCCAGAGAGGTTCAGTGTGGGTTAGAAATATGCATCTTTCCAGAGTCTAGTGTGATAAAGAAATTAAGACTCCAGAAGGTGAAAATGTAGTCACCAAAGTTAGGACTAAAAAAAAAGAAAAAAAGAAACAAACTCACTACTGCTGAGTCGATTAGACTCATAGTGACCCCTCCTTGGGTTTCCAAGGTAGTATCTCTATGGAAGTAGATTGCCCAATCTTCCTTTTGAGGAGTGGCTGGTGGATTTGAACTGCCAGCCTTCTGGTCTTACGCAATATGCCACCAGAGCTCACAGATTAGGAAGAGGAGACAAAATGTACATTAGTTTTCTATGCTGGGTAGTGAATACCACAAATTTAGTTAAGTTGTCTTCTCAGGGTCCCATAGGCTGTACTCATGGTGTCAGCCAGGGATATATATTCTCACCTGAGGCTGAGGGTCCTCTTTCTAGCTCACTGGTTGTTGGCAGATTTTGGTTTCTCGAGATTATGGGACTGAGGTTTTACAGGCCATATACCACTCCCTTGCATGTTGTCCTCTCCACAACATGGCACTTTTCTTCTGCAAGTCTAGAAGGAGAGCATCAGCTATCTTGTCTTGTTTATTACCTCTAAAAAACCCCCAAACAAATTAATTGTCATCAAGTTGAGTCTGATCCATAGCGACACCATGTGTTACAGAGTAAAACTGCTCTGTAGAGTTTTTTTTTTTTTTCTTTTTGGCTTTAGTCTTTATGGAAGCAGATAACTAGGGCTTTCTTCCATAGTGCTGCTAGGTGGGTTAAAACCATCAACCTCTGGGTTAGTTACTGAGTGCAAACCATTTGTAAAGAACTTTTTTATTATTTCTGAAAAAGGAAACAAAAACAAAAACAACCCTGACATTTGCCATTAAGTCAATTCTGACTCATAGAGACCCTATAGAACAGAGTACAACTGCCTCAGTGTTTCGAAGGCTGTAAATCTTTACATAAGCAGACTGTCTCATCTTTCTCCTGTGGAGCAGATAGTGGATCTGAACCACCAATTTTTTGGTTGGCAGCCAAATGCTTTCACCACTAGGCCACCAGAGTTCCTTTTATTACTTCTAGATCCTTTTTTAAAGAGCTCATCTGATTAAGTCAGACCCACCCCAGATAATCTTTTTTAGATTAACTCAATGTCAACTGATTGTATCTGCATAATTCCTTCACCATTTCCATATAAAATAATCTGATCATTACATCTATCATATTCACAGGTCTCACCTACATTGTCCTGGAAAAAGTGCAGTTGGAATGCTCCTTGGAAGCAAGTATGGCCTGACTTTGTCTCACCTACTTGGTCATATTGTCAGAAGGGACCATTCCCTGGAGAAGGATATCATGCTTGGTAAAAGGGAGGGTCAGTGAAAAGAGGAAAGACACTCAAAGAGATGGATTGACATAGTGGCTGCAATGATGGGCTCAGATATAGCAAGCATTGTGAGGATGGTGCATGCCTGGGCAGTCTTTTGTTCTGTTGTACATAGGGTCATTATGATTTAGAGCCCACTTGATGGCACTTAACAACAACAACAACCTACAATCCAGGGGAGATTATATACAGCATGTACACTAGAAGGTGGGTTTCTTGGGGTCCATTCTAGTTTTCTGTCTGCTTCAAAATGTTACCAATTAAACCCACTGAAGTAATGAGGTCTTATGACTTTTCGGTTTGGGAAAGAATCTGGCTCCTTCAAGGGATTTGTGTACTTACAATGGATTCTTGATATTCATGATAGTTATGTTCTATAAAATCCCTGTGAATACCAAATTACTTAACACTGAATCAGCCTTGATCAACATTACCTGTGAATGTATTCATCGGGTGATGCAAATTTTTCTCCACTTTGTGCATGCACATGTACCCAAATGTCCATAAAGGTGCTGCAAGCATTGATTTTGGAGTTAGAAATAAATTTTAGTGAATAGATTAACTCACAGATATTGAATCTGTGAATAATGAGGATCAGCTCTATTTCCTATGAGAACAGTGACTGATGTCAACTATTGGAGTCTGCAGATATAGTAGGTTGCTGACTAGACCCATGCATTGTTACAGTAGGAATACAACTTATAGTTCCTTTTTGAGGGGATGGGTGAAAACTGATTGGCTGAAGATTACTGCAACTTGTATAAGTTGATTTTAAGAGGGAGAGCTAGAGGTCTGAAATGTAATCTAGAAGTTATTGCAATCATCTGTATCTGAAGAGAATTGTGTCTGTACTTAGTGAGGGCTCATAATTTTCAATTTGGAGCATTTTATTGTTGAGCAGTTCTATTCAGTCTTCATTCCTGACTTCACATGCTTTACTTTATTTTTCATTTTCACTATATATATCTCACAACATTTGTCAGTTCAACATTTTTTACAAAATATTCTTTTCACAGACATTTTTTACACTGAAAGGAGCTCTGCTGGCATAGTGGTTAACACATTCAGCTGCTAACTGAGAGGTCGGTGGTTCCAAACCACAAGCCACTCTGCAGGAAAAAGATGAGGCAGTCTTCTTCTGTAAAGATTTACAGACTTGGAAATCCTATGGGGGCAGTTCTACTCTGTCCCATAGGGTTGCTATAGTTGGAATCAACTTGATGGCAGTGGGTTTGGCTTTTTGAATTATAGTAATCAAGTTCTGCAACTATCACCAGTATCCATTGTCAAGTTTTCTATCACCATAGAGATACTCAATGCTTCTTAAACAATGACTCCCTTTTTCCCCCTCTCTCTTGCCCCTGGTAACCACTAATCAGCTTTTTATCTATTCTAGATATTTTACATAAGTAGAATCACACATTATGTGTCCTATTATGATTGACTTACTTCACTCAGCATGTTTTCAAGATTCTTACTTTCACAACAGAAAATTTCCTTATTGATCATACCTACACTAAAGTAGGCAGCATATCTGCCAAGACTCTAGGGACCTGAGTTTGGGGAAAATTCCCTTCAGAGACCCCTAAGTGGGGGAGTTGGGAAGGCAAGAAAACTGCAAAATTATTAGTCTCGGTTCACCCAAGAATAACAGCTCCTCTAAACCAAGGACTCTTTTTCCTCTCATAGGGTTTAATCAAGCAAGAATCTTTTCAATCTCTTTCTTTTATCCCAAGCCTATTAAACTTGTTAAACTCCATCTCTCAACAACCACCATGGAGCTCATTTCCTAAATATGGGCTACAAGAATTATAGAGTCCACATTTTCTCTGGTGTCACACATTTAGATGATTAATTTTTGTCTCTATCTCTCTCTCTCTCTCTCTCTCTCTCTGTCTCATTCTCTCTCTTTCCTTTTCTGTTACTACACTCTTTCTTTCCACATGATCCATATGCAATATTAGCCTTGTCTTAATGAGTATGTATTCCTCTAGACATCAGTTTGAAACAAATTTTTGTCTTGAAAAATGAACAGTGTTAGCTAGAGCCTTATTTGAAATCAACTCCACTCAAAGTTTAGAATTAGAGAAAACTGTTCTAAAAATACAAATGCAGATTTTCTAGAGTTGCTGAGTACTTTAGCTTTAACTAATTACAGTAATGAATTGGAAATTGAAAAAAGATCAAGTGAAAAATGGCAGGAATGAAAGTATGATTCTGAAGTATTATTTATAATAACTATTATATAGTCATATTTTGATAAATGTTTATGTGGACTAAAAGAAGAAACTTTTACAGGATATATCCGAATGCCAGCACAATTTTTGGATTTCAAAAGGGAATTAATTAATGAATACTTGAAAAATGTAGTCAAGTAAGTATGAATGTTCTTTATGACAAACTTATTAGTACTAAGTAGTAGTGATTGTATTCCAGTTCCAAACCAAAAACAAACTCACTGCTGTCGAGTTGATCCCAACTCATAATGACCCCTCCTTGGGTTTCCAAGGTGGTATCTTTACAGAAGTACATTGCCCAATCTTCTTTCTAAGGAGTGGCTGGTGGGTTTGAATTACCAGCCTTCTGGTTAACAGTCAAATGCCTTAGGCACTATGCCACCAGAGCTCCCATTCCAGTTCTTGTTGTTGTTGTATGTCATCGAGTCAGCCCCAACTCGTAGCGACTCCTCCTTGGGTTACCGAGGCAGTATCACTACGGAAGTAGATTGCCCAACCTTCCTTCCGAGGAGTGGCTGGTGGGTTTGAATCACCAGCCTTCTGGTTAGCAGTCAAGTGCCTTAGGCACAATGCTACCAGAACTCCCATTACAGTTCTAGAGCTTATTAAATTGTAATCTCCTTAAGGGCAAGAACTATGTCTTATTCATCTTTGTTTCTTTCAAAGAATCCAGAATGCTGTTATTTTAAGAATTATCCCCAAAGCATTGTTGGATTGTGCATTTCTCTTAAAAGCAAAGTTTTCTCTCCCATCAAAGGACATTATGGAGTAAGGGATCAGGCATGAAGAAGACTTAATACCTTCCCTGAAATGGATGGCATCACCTGGTAGAACTGATCACTGGACACACTGTAAGAACCTTCCTAGTTGAGCCAGGGAAATTCTTAATGCATTCTAAGGGGCAAAAATATTTGGGACCCCTCCAAGTCCCAAAGGAGGAGGATGTTTGGAGGGACATGATGCAATACCTCTGCATGTGTGTGTGTGTGTGTGTGTATGTGTGTGTGTGTCTAAAGAAATATTGTTAAAACCCATGTTAATTGGTAGCTCTTTTCTGGAGAGCAGGAACTTCTTAACATGAGTTGTATCTTATGACTTCTTAGTGTTCTGGATGCTACAATATATACATTTTTTCTTGCCTTAAGATGTATCAGCTGATAATATATTACTAATATGCTTAGAACCCTCCAATTAGTCTCATTTCATTAAAAAAAAAAAAACAAAAAAAAACTTTCCTCTGACCTAAAAGTCCTCAATTACTGGCCTCTGATTAGCTCTCCAGTCTCTCAATCCATGCTTTCCTTCCCCTCACTCACTCTGTCATTATCCCTTCTGCCTCTAATGCTGTTATCCTAAAGTTTTGCTTGGCTAGATCCTATCAGAGTCTCTGGGTGGTTAGGGCTCAGCTGCTAACTAGAAGTTTGGAGTTTTGAATCTATCCAGAGTACCTTAGAAAGAAGGTCTGGCAATCTACTGGTGAAAAATCACCCACTGAAAACCCTGTAGAACACAGTTCTATTCTGTCAGACACACGGAGGCATCATGAGTTGGAACTGACTCCATAGCAACCGGTAAATCCTTGTCATCACTCTTGTCTCAACTCAAATTCTGCTTTCTCAGAGAGGCATTTTCTGAAAATCCTAATAAAGTAGAAACTTTACACTTTACCTGGTCACTTTCTATTCCATTATACTCTTTTTTTTTTTTTTTTTTTTTTTTTTTTTATTCCTGCAGAAAATTCTTGATAATTCATTTGCCTACTGGTTTAATGTTGGTCTGCCCTTGACAAATGTCCGTGGGAGCAGAGACCTTGTCTG
>NW_006921641.1:1247329-1251935 GCF_000298275.1 Orycteropus afer afer | reverse complement strand
TTCCAAGGAGTGGCTGGTGGGTTTGAACCCCCAGCCTTCTAGTTAACAGTCAAATGCCTTAGGCACTATGCTACCAGAGCTCCTGGCATATAGTAGGCAATTGAAAAATGTTAGAGTTCTCTCCATCCTTTTTTCTGAGGGAGCGTCAATGGTCTCTTTTTCAAGAGCTAATTTAACAAGTGTTTAAATTTATTTATCACAAAGGTAGGAGTCCCTGGATGGTGCAACCGATTTATCAAAGTTGGTTATATGCTTTTCTTGTCTATTTATTTAAACACAAGTTATTCCAGACTTCACACCCAACTAACTTTCTCTCCATTCTTGCTAAGTACCTATTTTTGTAATGCTTCTTTAACTATAATTTGATTTCACTAAGTTCAAGTGTCCTTCTTCTTTGTCAGACTTTATTAATGAGGATGTTATTAAACCATAAAATTAGTTTGACATGGATGACTTTAACTTAAGCAGACACTCATATACCCATTATATTTCATATACTTTATCATATTATTTGGATAAGAGTGGGTGTACAGATATTTGTCTACACTGCAAAATTAGATTATGAGTTATCTGGTGTATTAAAAAGAACCATATATCGGGGTTTATTGGCTCTATCTGCACAAATTAAGCCTACTTGTGGTTTTTCTGTAACAATGAGATCTGTTAAAGAGCACAGCTCCACAGTTTTGTTACAGTTGTACATAATGAACCTATTGCCCATGGACTCCTTCCTGTTCTAATTCAGAAAGGAAGCAGGGTCAAAGTCCAGATACAAGAAATCACTGCCTAAAAAAGTCTGCTCCTTAACTTTCAACCTAGGGAGCTCGGTGAATTCCATATGTTTTTGCCACTGTCATCAATTCACCTTATCTGACCAGGATGGAAATGAGTGCAAATAATACAGGGAACGCACAAGTGCCCTAGATTGAAGCTGGAGTTGCTCTACTATGAGCAACCCAAGATTCCCCTAATGGTGCACAATAAGCAAGAAGCACTGTTTTCTCCCTTGGAAAGATTCATGTGCAAGCTTTTTCCTCCCCCATTTGTGTGCTGTAGCCAAGCTTCCTCCTCTGGTGGCTGGCTGTTGGATCTTTGCTGGGAACTGGTATTGTCTCTACTTCCATAGGCTCTCCTTTAGATACTTCATGTCTGTAACTTAGACTTCAGTTGTGCTCATGCCCATCTGAGTGAGGGAATAAATACTCTGCCTTTACCCTGAGAGTATATAGCATCAGTACAAAGTTTCAGGACCCAATCATGCCTTAGGTTGAAGGATAAAATCTACAATTCATTATTGTGTGGAGTGGTAGATCATCTGAAACCTACAATGCAGGCATTGCTCCTATAGCTCTAGTTTTCATAATGCAAATTGCCAATAACAAGATTGAGTCATCAGGGGCAAAATTTGCATTCTGAAGACCAGTATAGGTTATGATTTGAAGATACTTAGAAATAAATCTTATTCCTGGGGTGGGAGGAGAGAGATGTTCAGTGAGCCATTGAGTTCTTCCTTTGAGTGAGTCCATGCTTTGCTTTTCACAAAAGTGAGGGCTGAGAAAGTGGAAGAAGCCTGTGCTGAGCTGTGGCTTGAATATGGGAAAAGGAGGGACTTGCATGTGGGCCAGAACTAGTATATTCAAAGGCAGCAGCAATCACTCAGGCACATTTGATTATAAAAAAGACAAACTCACTGCCATCAAATTGGATCTGACTCATAGCGACCTCTCCTTGTGTTTCCGAGGTGGTATCACTACGGAAGTAGATTGCCCAATCTTCTTTTCAAGGAGTGGCTGGTAGGTTTGCACCACCAGCCTTCTGGTTAGCAGTCAAATGCCTTAGACACTATGCCACCAGAGCACACAAAAAAATAGTCCTGCCACAAAAGTGAAGCTTATATTACAAATTTGAAACCCTCTATCCCCTAGTCCATTTCTAATATTCATTTAACAATGGAATGCATTAAGACCTTACTACGTGAGAGATGCCAAGGACGTACTGGTGAGCAAAGTCACTTATATTGACACACACTGTTTGGTAATACAAGATATGTTTAGGAATCCAAGTATATTTAGGAGCTGGAGGTTGTTTTAGGGTCACAATTCTCCCATTACAGCAGAGCAGACTGTGTTTACAGTTCAGAAATCAACCAACTGTGTTTTTCCTATGTTTTACCTTTTTAACTTCCTCTCATATTCCATGTGGGTGACACAGGTTTGATCCCTAGCCAATGCAGCTCATGAGCAGCCACCAGCCATCTGTCAGTGGAGGCTTGCTTGTTGCTGCAATGTTAAACAGGAGTGAATGAAGTTTCCAGGCTAAGGTGGACTGGGAAGAAAGGCCTGGATGTCTATTTCTTTTTTTTTTTTAATTGTGATTTAGGTGAAAGTTTACAGAGCAAATTCACTTTCCATCAGCAGTTCACATACACGTTGTCTCATGACATTGACTACAATTTACCGCAACGCAACAGCTCCACTCCCCCTTCCTCCTGATAATTACCTCTTCCTTGTGTCCATCCCTCCATGCCCTCCTGCCCCCTGAGCTGTCTCCCTGTGCATAAGCAGCCCTTCTTTTTCCCATGATTGTTCTCTCCAAGGAGTGTATCTACTTCAGGTAAATGTTCAACTCATATGCCTGTCTTTTGTTTGGCTGGAAGCCACAGGTGTGGGCTCAATTCCAGACCTGAAGGGCAGCTAGGGGCCATAGTCTCAGTGCTTCCACCAGTCTCTCAGCACCCCAGCCCCCCAGCAAATGATTTTGAGTTTTATTCCACATTGTTCTCCCTCTCTATCCAGGATTTTCTACATAGATTCCCCTCCGAGTGGTTGACAGTGGTAGCTGGACACCATCTACTTCTGGTCTCATAGTCGTATAGGCTGCGAATCACATGGTGCATTAGGTCACTAGGACTAATTGTTTCCATGAATCTTTGGTTTTCTTCATTTTTCTTTGCTCTGAATGAGGAGAGACCCATCGCTGCATCTAGATGGCTGCTTGCAAGCTTTTAAGATCCTAGTCACTACTCGCCAAAGTAGGAGGTGGAACAATGTTTTGTGTACTCTGTTACGCCAATTGAGTTTGATTTCTCCTGAGACTATTGTCCCAAGACCACAGGTTCAACTACTCGGTCCCTCTGGGTAGCTGTCTGAGACCAAGAAGTGACTACAAACTTGTCCCTTGTCAGCTGTACTATACACCTGGGAATTCTTACAGAAGAAACAATACACTCGTAGAACCATTGTCTGCCAAAGCTATATATGGTCTTGGGTACACTCCCCGCTGCATAGACATACCTAATAGTTCAGCCTGTCCACCCATCTATCCTCCCATATATCCATGTTTGCCTTCACTGACAATGCAGTACTATACATGTAAAAGGGTTCGTTCATCTTTGTTGCCTGAACCTCCCATGGGCCTCTCTATGTCTTCCTCTTCTTCAATGCCACCGTGTTGATCACTCATACTTGGTATATTGCCCTTATTTTCACCCAAATCAATACTTATCTCTACCTATATAACAGTGATCCCTCCCCTCCCCTCCCCTCCCACCCATGGTAACCAATAAAGGAAATTTCTTTCCATAGATAAACCTTTCCTTGACTTATACAATAATGGACTAATACAATATTTGTCCTTCTGTGATTGACTTATTTCACTCAGCGTAATGTCCTCCAAGTTCATCCACATTATGCGGTGTTTTGCAGATCCTTTATTATTCTTTAGAGTTGAATAGTATTCCATTGTGTGTTTGTACCACAGTTTGGTTATCCACTCCTCAGTTGATGGACACCTACGTTGTTTCCATCTTTTGGCTATTGTAAATAGTGCTGCGATGAACATGGGTGTGCATATGTTTGTTCTTGTCATGGCTCTCACTTTATGACATATAACTAGTAATGGAATGGCTGGGTCAAATGGTATTTCTAATTCCAACTTTTTAAGGAATTACCATACTGCTTTCCACAGTGATTGTTCCATTTTTCCATCCCACCAACAGTGTATGACAGTCCCAATCTCTCCACATCCTCACCAGCATTTGTTATTTTCTGTCTTGTTCAACTTGCTACTAGTGCTGGGGCAAGATGGTATCTCATTGTTGTTTTGATTTGCATCTCTCTGATGGCTAATGATCATGAGCATTTCCTCATATGTTTGTTGGCCACCTGAATATCCTTCTTAGTGAAGTGTCTATTCATGTCTTCTGTCCATTTTTTTTAAAAATTAGATTGTCTTTTTATTATTGAAGTGTTGGAGTTTTCTATAAATTCTAGAGATAAGTCCCTTACCAGATACGTCATTACCAAATATTTTCCCCCAATCTGCAGGCTCTCTTTTGACTCTTTTGGAGAAGTCTTTGGAAGCACATAAAAATTTTACTTTTAGAAGGTCCCATTCATCTAGTTTCTCTTCTGCTGTTTGTGCATTTGGGGTTATGTTTGATAGTCGATTTATGCCATATATTAGGGCACCTAAATTTGCCCCTAGCTTTTCCTTGTGGAACTTTATAGTTTGAGGTTGCACATTTAAATCTTTGTTCCCTCTGGAATTTGTTTTTGCGTGTGGTGTGAGGTACAGATCTTGTTTCATTTTTCTGCAAATGGATCTC
>NW_006921641.1:1243538-1245729 GCF_000298275.1 Orycteropus afer afer | reverse complement strand
AAATGGTATTGATTTCCTTATTTCTTTTTCAGCAATCTCTTTGCTGGTGTAGAAGAAGCCAACTGATTTTTGGATGTGGATCTTGTATCCTGCCACTATGCTAAATCTCTCAATTAGTTCCAGTAGATTTTTGACTGAATCTCTTGGGTTTTCTAGCTATAGGATCACATCATCAGCAAATAGGGATAGTTTGACTTCTTCCTTACCAGTTTGGGTGCCTTTGATTTCCCTTTCTTGCCTTATTGCCCTGGCTAGGACTTTCAGTACAGTGTTGAATAGAACTGGTGATAGAGGGCATCCTTGTCTCCTTCCTGTTTGCAGTGGGAATGGTTGCAGTATCTCTCCATTAAGAATAATGTTGGCTGTTGGTTTTGCATAGATGCCCTTTATTATGTTGAGGAATGTCCCTTCTATTCCTATTTTGCTGAGAGTTTTGATCAGGAATGGATTTTATCAAATGCCTTTTCTGTATCAATTGATGTGGTCATGAAGTTCTTCTCCTTTGTTTTATTTATGTGGTGGATGACATTGATTGTTTTTCTAATGTCGAACAATCCCTGCATACCTGGTATGAACCCCACTTGGTCATAATGAATGATTTTCTTGAAATGTTGTTGGAGTTTATTGGCTAGGATTTTGTTGAAGATTTTTGCATCTACATTCATGAGAGATATTGCTGTGTAGTTTTCCTGTTGAGTGATGTCTTTGCCTGGTTTTGGTATCAAGGTTATTCTTGCTTCATAAAATGAGTTAGGGAGGATTCCATTCTTTTCTATGTTTTGGAGTAGTTTGAGTAGGATTGGTATCAGTTCTTCTCTGAATGTTTGGTAGAATTCTCTGGTGAAACCATCTGGGCCAAGACTTATTTTGTTGGTAAGTTTTTTAAGGCCTGTTCAATTTCTTCTTTTGTTATGGATCTGTTCAACTTTTCCACATCAGTCTGTGTTAGTTTAGGTAAGTCGTGTGTTTGTAGAAATCTGTCCATTTCTTCCAGATGTTCAAATTTGTTGGAGTACAATTCTTCATAGTATCCTGATATTATCCTTTTTATTTCAGTTGGTCCTGTTGTGATGTCACACATTTTCTTTCTTCTTCATGTTATTTGTATTTTCTGCCTCTTTTCCTTTGTTAAATTTGTCAGTGGTTTGTTAATTTTATTAATCTTTTTAAAAAAAACGATTTCTGGTCTTGTTGATTTTTTGTATTGCCTTTCTATTTTCTGTTTCATTGATTTCTGCTCAAATCTTTATTATTTCCTTTCTTCTGGTGACTGTAGGCTTTTCTTGCTGTTCTTTTTCTAATTGTTGGAGATGTTGGTTTAAAGTGTTCATTTTGGCTTTCTCTTCTTTTTTGATGTGTGCATTTATTGCTGTAAATTGGCCTCTGATCACTGCTTTTGCTGTGTCTCAAAGATTTTGGTATGTTGTATTTTCATTCTCTTTTGATTCAGGGAATTTTTGAATTCCAATTTTTATATCTTCTCTTACCCAGTCTTTCTTAGGAGGGTATTATGCAATTTCCATGTGTTTACTCTTTTTCCATTGTTCGTTCTATTGTTGATTTCAAATTTGATAGCATTGTGATCTGAGAAGATATTTTTCATTATTTCAATGTTTTTGAATTTATGGAGGCTTGCTTTATGGCCTAACATATGGTCTATCGTGGAAAATGTTCCATGTGCACTGGAAGAGAATGTATACTGTGCTGTTCTTAGGTGAAGTGCTCTTTAGATGTCTAAAGGGCAAGTTGGTGGATTGTATTGTTTAGCTCTTCTGCTCTTTGTTGAGTTTCTTTCCAGTTGTTCTATCTTTCATTGAAAGTGGTGTATTAAAGTTTCCCACTATGACTGTGGTGTCATGTATTTGCCTTTTCAACTCTTTTAAAAAGTCTGATTAATGTATTTTGGGGCTCTTTCATTGGGTCCATAGATATTTATTTTGGTTATCCTTGTTCAATTGATCCTTTAATCATTACATAATGTCCTTCCTTGCCTTGTATGATGGTTTTTGTCTTAAAGTCTATTTCATCAGAAATTAATATTGCCAATCCTGCTATTTTACGGTTGCCATTTGCTTGATATATCTTTTTCCAGCCTTTGATTTTTAGTCTATTTTTGTCTTTGTCTCTAAGGTGTGTCTCTTGTAGACAGCATATTGATGGGTTTTGTTTTCTTATCCAATCTGCAACTCTC
>NW_006921641.1:1237336-1242767 GCF_000298275.1 Orycteropus afer afer | reverse complement strand
GCTTGCATGGTTTCTGCTGAGAAATCAGAGCCTATCCTTACTGGTTGTCCTTTGGAAGTAATTTTTTGTTTTTTCCATGCTGCTTTCAGGATTCTTTCTTTGTCTTTGTCTTTGATGAGTTTGATGGTGATATGTCTTGGTGATTTTGTTTTTGGCTCTATCCTGTTTGGGGTTCATTGGACTTCCTGAATGGATATATTCTCATCTTTTGTCATATCAGGGAAGTTCTCTTTCAACATATCCTGGACAATTTTCTCAGTAGTTTAATTTTTCTCTTTCTGTTCTGGAATTCTGATTACATGTAGGTTATTACTTTTGATGGTCTCCCACATGAATCTTAGACTTTATTTATTTTATTTTAATATTTTTCTGATTGATCCCTTTCCAAATAAGTATTCAGTTATTTTTCTTCAATCTCATTAATTCTGTTCTCCACTGCATCAATTCTGTTCATTTTCCCTTTCTATCTATTATCTATTATCTATTTCTGACAATTTAGTATTAACCTTCTGGATTTCTATCTGTAGATTTTGACATTTCTAAATTTTCATTTATTTTGTCATTTTGTTGTATTTTCTTCCAAAATTCTTCTAGGGATTTGTCTGTGTTTTCCTTGATCTGTCTTTCAATCCTTTGAAGACACCTAAATATAATTCTTTTGAATTCTTTATCAGGGAGTTCCAATGCTGCTTCTTCCTTAAGGATGTATTCTGGGTCTGTATACTTCTCCCTTGTTTCTGCCACTTTATCTTGTTTCTTTGTATGGACTGTGATTGTCTGATGTCTCTGAGACATCATGCTGTTGTTATATTTAGATCTCTGTTATTTGTGAGGAGCTGCCAAGAGTGAGTCAAGCTCTTCTAAGTGGTTGTTTATCGTTGGTCCATTGGTGGAGAAGGAAGCGGTGGCTCTCGTTCATTAAACAAAGCTGCAGGAGGTGTGGGTGTAGTTGTGTCATGTGGGGACTATTGCTGTCTCCCACTCAGTTAAACAAAAATAACAATTTAATAACCATCCAAAACGTAAAAACAATTGGACAAAAAACACACTGGGTAATCACACAGGATCAGTAACCAAAAAAAGGAAAAGGGGGGAAAAACCCCATAATATCTGGGGAGATGGTAATAAGAGAAAAAAGGTAGAGAAGGAGAATAATGAAGAAAAAAATGGGAAAAATGCAAAAAGAAAAACAAGGAATGGGGTTAACCAGAAGAAAAAAAAAATTGCAACCAGGAAGAGGGAAAA
Source organism: Orycteropus afer afer (assembly GCF_000298275.1). Classification (NCBI taxonomy): domain Eukaryota; kingdom Metazoa; phylum Chordata; class Mammalia; order Tubulidentata; family Orycteropodidae; genus Orycteropus; species Orycteropus afer. The sequence continues at coordinate 1,241,522 of NW_006921641.1, read as the reverse complement.
GAAAAAATGCTGAAAACTAGAACCTGGGAAGGGAAGAATAAAGAATAATAATAAAAAGGACAAAAGTAATAATAATAATAGTAGTTTTGAAACAGACAAAAACAAACAAACTTAAAAAAAGAAAAAAAAAATTGGGGTAGGCTGCGGCAGGGTGGGGCAGGGCACCCATGCTACCTCTGAGCACACAGACTGGGATGGAATTCCTGCTGGCCTATAAGGTGGGTGGGAGTGAGGGATGGTCGCACCTCTGTTTACCAAGAGGGTGTGGGATATAAGAGTAACAGGGGTAATGTTGCACCTTTCCAGTCGTCCGGGTCTGGAATGTCTTTGTGGCTCCCAGCAAGTTGAGCCTGTACTTAAGTCCCTGGAATCTGGGAGAATATTGTCACTTTAAATATCCAAAATGTTCAAATCCCTTGTAAACATTCAAAATGGCTTCACTCTCTCAACAGGGAAAAGTCCACAGCTCAGCTTGCCTTCCCCTTTGCTGTTTCCCCTTTTATTAACCAGCCACCAGAGCAGTCCTCCATGCAGTCCCTGGTTAGCAGCGCTGATTTTTAGGTTAATTCTTAGGTCCCCTGCTACTTGGAGATATTCAAGCTGTCTGTGCTGTCAGGATCACTGCCAGATTGCAGCTCTATATGTCTCCTTTTTTGGTGTTTTAATGCAAATTCTTCCACTTGAAGTTTAGTCCACTTCTATATCCTTCCCTTCAAAGCTCGTGGGTCCAGGGTTATCTTCTGTATCTGTGTTAATTGGTTCCTCTTTTCTTTGTTGAAGCGGTTCTGTGCAGTCTTTCTGTCTATTCTGTCATCTTACCCCTGGCTATCTACTTTTGAAAATCAGCCAATGAAAACCCTATGAATCACAAGAGTTGTGATACACAACTTACGGAGATGGCACAAGACCAAGCAATATTTTGATCTGTTGTGCATGGGGGCTGACACAATGGTAGCTACAAAAACCCTTTGATAAATGCAGTATATGCATTTGACCTCATTGTCTGAAGATAAGGATATGAAAACACAGTTCCTGCCTTCATGGAGCTCACAGTTTATTCAGACTATAAGTGATAAACAGGTAAATAACTACACCATGATGTGATAAGTGCAGCAATAAAGATTTGTCTAAAAACTTTAGAGGGAGAGATATATACTTTGAGATCTAGGAAGCATTGAAGGAGCCTCACCTGCCTAAATGAGATTGTAGTATCTCATCAATTGGTTTGCTTTCAGAATTGAGTGAGACGGTATATATAGAATGCTCAGCACATGTTAATACTTCAAAACTGGGAGTTTTTTTGTTTCTTGTTATTCTCAGTCTAGATAAATTTATTTAAAACTATACCAATAACCCTAGAATATCAAACTACAATTTATTTTCTTTTTATTTACATTCTACCTTAAGAAATGCATTCTTGTCTAGTCCCCCCCCCCAACTCTAGAATACTTATCTATCAACTTGTCTATATTAAATCTGTAAGGAGCTCTGGTGGCATAGTGCCTAAGGCATTTGACTGCTAACCAGAAGGTTGGTGGTTCACACACACCAGACACTGTGGAAGAAAGACCAGCCAATCTACTTCTGTAAAGATTTACAGCTTTGGAAACCCAATGGGGGTCACTGTGAGTCAGAATCGACATGATGGCAGTGAGGTTTTTTTTTTTTTTTTTTTTTTTTTAGTATTACATCCACAAAGAAAACAGAAATCCTCACAACTGGAGCAGTAAGCAAAATCACAATAAATGGAGAAAATACTGAAGTTGGCAAGGATTTTCTTGGATCCACAGTCAACCCCCATGAAAGCAATGGTCAAGAAATGAAATGATGTATTGCAGTAAGCAAATCTGCTCTGCCGCAAAAGACCTCTTTAAAGTGTTAAAAAAGCAAAGATGTCACTTTAAGGAATAAGAGGTGCTTGACCCAAGCCATGCAAAAGCTAAACAATAAATAAGCAAGACTGAAGAAAAATCATTGCATTTGAATTATGGTGTTGGTGAAGCGCATTGAATATACCATGGATTTCCAGAAGGATGAACAAATCTGTCTTGGAAAAAGTATAGCCAGCATGTTCCTTAGAATTGAGGATGACAAGACTTCGTTTCATATACTGTGGACGTGTTATCAGGAGGGACCACTCCCTGGAGAAGAACATCATTCTTGGTAAAGTAGAGGGTCAGCAAATAAGATGAAGACCTTCAATGAGATGGAGTGACAATGTGACTTAACAATGTATTCAAATATCAGCAATTATTGTGACAATGATGCAGGACTGGGCAGGCTTTTGTTCTACTACACACAGGGTTGCCATGAGTAGGAACTGATTCTACTGCACCTAACAACAACAACATATTAAAGTAAATATCTAAGATGGGTAGACAGGTTGAACTATTAGGTATGTCTATGCAGTGGGGAGTATATCCAAGACCATACACAGAGTTGGCAGACAATGTTTCTACAAGTGTATTTGTATGTTCTATAAGAATTCCCAGGTGTATAGTAGAGCTGACAAGGGACAAGTTTGAAGTCACTTCTTAGTCACAGACAGCTACCCAGAGGAAGTGAGTAGTTGAACCTGTGGGCTCGGGACCATAGTCTCAGAAGACATCAAGCTCAATTGGCATAACATACTACACAAAACATTGTTCCACTTCCTACTTTGGCAAGTAGCAACTGGGATCTTAAAAGCTTGCAAGCAGCCATCTAGATGCAATGATGGGTCTCTCCTCATCCAGAGCAAAGAAGAATGAAGAAAACCAAAGATTCATGGAAACAATTAGTCCTAGTAACTGGTAAGCCATGCTATTCACAGCATATACAACTATGAGACCAGAAGAACTAGATGGTGCCTGGCTACCGCTGTCAACCATTTGGAGGATGATCTATGTAGGAGATCTTGGATAGAGTGGAAGAACAATGTGGAACAAAACTCAAAATCATTTAAAAGAAAAAAAAAAAAAGGGACCATGTTTGCTGGTCTATTAGAGCCTGATGGAATCACTGAGACTCTGGCCCCTAGCTGCCCTTCAGGTCTGGAATTGAACCCACAGTTATGACTTCCAGCCAAACAAAAGACAGGCAAATGAGTTGAACATTTATCTGAGGCAGATACACTGCTTGGAGAGAACAATCATGGGAGAATAGAAGGGCCGTGTATGCACAGGGGCATAGCTCAGGCAGCAGGAGTCCATGGAGGGATAGACACAGAGAAGAGATAACTATCGGGAGAAAGTGGGAGGAGAGGTGTTGCATTGTGGTAAATTGTAGTCAATGTCATGAGGCAAATTGTGTGTGAACTGCTGTATGGAAAGTGAATTTTCTTTGTAAACTTTCACCCAAATCATAATATGCACTGCCATTGAGTCAGATCCGACTTACAGTGACTCCCTCCTTGGGTTTCTGAGGTGGTATCATTATGGAAGTTGATTGCCTATCTTCCTTCCGAGGAGTGGCTGGTGGGTTTGAACTGCCAGCCTTCTGGTTATCAGTCAAATGCCTTAGGCACTATGCCACCAGAGCTCCCTAATCTCTCTCTCTCTCTCTCTCTCACACACACACACACACACACTTACACACCCAAAAAGTAAATGTCTAATGCAGGATTTGGGTGAAAAGTGGAATTGGGAAGATGCAGGCAAATGGAAATTAGAAATTTGCAATTCTAAATATGAGTCTTTGCCTATTCACAGAAATCGGATATTTCACAGGAAAAGTTCCAGAAAAAAATGTGGATGTTTTTCTTGTGCCGTATCTGAAAATAATAGCTTTGTCAGTGGGACCAGGTTTGAGTTGTCCAGCCCATGAATAGAAAGCATGAGAGGACACTTGTGCACCCTCTCTTTAGGTCCCTTTTCCTCCATTCCATGAAATGCAATTATTCCTTCAAAATAAAATATTTTGTTTTATTTTCTAAAAAAAAAAAAAAAAATTATGCTCATAGTCTTTGTACAGGAAGGCAAAAAAGTGGATTTAGAATAATCAAGTTAGTTTGTACTTAAAGGAATTTTTATGAAATAATGTGTTTTTCTAAGGATAACCAATTTAAGCAGACCAATACACTTGGTAGATCCAAGCAGGCATAATCTCTGAAAAGCATTTAGGACATTAATAATCTGCCTGAAAATGAATGAACCCAGCTGCAGTCTTACTATATATATATATACATATATATATATATATATATATA
>NW_006921641.1:1227798-1237236 GCF_000298275.1 Orycteropus afer afer | reverse complement strand
TATATATATATATATATATATATATATATATATATACATATATATATATATATATATATGTATATATGTATATTTACTGCCTTTAGCACTCCATTTTTCTAAAAAGAAATAGATGATTGAGAGGCAGTATGTGTACTGGTTAGGAACACAGATAAATTCTATCACTAGCTGTATGACCTTGAAACGTCAGCTTCTTCATCTCTTAAAGGAGAGAAACAGCCAATTATTAAGTCACAGGATTTTGCAAGGATTAAATCAGGAAATTCTTTTAACTATACTGCATCGTGCCTAAGGCACTTGACTGCTAACCAGAAGGCTGGCAGTTCAAACCCACCAGTCACTCCTCGGAAGGAAGATGGGGCAATCTACTTCCGTAGTGATACTGCCTCGGAAACCCAAAGAGGGGGCACTATGAGTCGGGTCTGACTCTATGGCACATAACAACAACAACATAGTGATTGGTAAAGAGTAAGCTGGGTCCCTGGGTGATGTCAATTGTTAATGTTCTTGGCTGTTAGTTGAAAGGTGGGAGGTGCAAGTCTACCCAGAGATACACACCATGGAAGAACGTCCTCATGATCTACTTCCAAAAAGTCAGCCATTGAAAACATTATGGAGCTCAGTTCTACTCTGAAATACATGGGGTCTCCATGAATCAGAATCCACTTGATGATAACTGTTCTTTAACAATATTATTGTTGTTTCTAGGTAGTGAGCATTTAGTGGTTAAGCGCTCAGCTACTAACCTGAATCTCAGTGGTTTGAATCCACCAGCCTCTCTGTGAGGGAAAAGAGCTGGTGATGTGCTCCCATAAAGATTACAGCCTCATGCAGCCGTTCTACCCTGTCCTATAACATCATTATGAGTCAGATTCAATTCAACAGCAGTAACAAATTTTAGCTATCTGCCAAATTATCAGATACCATCCAGAATTATTAAGTAACATCTGAACAGTGTGGAACATCCATTTCCTTAAAACATGGCTGTTATTTTCTTATAACATCTTTTTCTTCATCTTCTGTTTCATTTTCTCATCCTTTAGAAGGAAAAGAAAGATATCTATGGTGATTATCTGTATAGTTTCTCAGTTTAAGAAACTCCTTGTTTTATGGTTGCCTGTCTCTGTACCAAGACTTGGTAGGCCCTTGGCTTTTCTTACTGCTTCTTTCAGCTGGCCCTCAGACTGCTTTAAATGCATGAAGTCGTCCCAGCCCTGTAGTTTGTTTGGTCTGTCAAAATCAACACTCCCTCTGTGACTTGAGCAAACTGCCCCAGAGGAGACCAAGCCAACAGACATGAATGCTTCCTGCCAATGTGGGGCTTGACCGGGCATCAGCACAGAACATAAATTCTTTATGTCTGTGCCATGTTTTTGTGGCAGCACACTAGGTTATGCTACACAGATTTGATGTGTGGGTCAGAACTGGAAGTCTTGTACTCTTTGACTTTGCCATACTTGCCAGGCTCCACAGGTGGTTGAAGGTGTTGATCAGGGCAGAAATACTTGGTTAGTCTCATTCTTATCATGTTAATTTGTCTTCTATAGGAAAGAGGTTTCTAGAAATGGCCCATCAATAAGCAGCCAGAAGTCCAGGAAGTAAAGGATGAATCTTAGTTGACATCTGGAAAACTACTTATCTCTCTGAACTTTGTTATTGCTATTATTATTAGTCTGGCCAGGTTTGCTGAAAGCCCTAAACTTTCCAATACATCTTTCATCAGTCAATTAGCTGTTTCTCTGCCTCCATTTATTATTGGCAGTATCATCATCTGCTGCTTTACAAGGATATGGAATGACTAGTGTCATTAGCTCTAAAAACTAAGAAAAGGAATGGAGCCTTAGCCCAGGCTAATGTGATGAGTTAGGGTGGCTGGTGATAGTATAAGCTTAAGCACCATTTTTTTTTTTTTTTCCCCAACACAGGCCCTATGACATTTAAATTCATATTCATTTTCATGCAGATTCTGGGTTAGTAGTTTTGTTGAAATTGACTTGTCAAGTCACTGAAAAAAAAATCAGTTTCTTTTAATTTTTTCTTTTGTGTTCATGGTTCTCTGAATAGGCCAAATCATTAGATAATTATTAAATTATTATATAATTATTAAAAAAAGAAAGAAAGAGGCACATGCCAGTTTCTTATAGCAGTCAAACTGAAAGAGAAAAAAGCAGAGCCCAAGCTTCTTTTTCTTCATTAGTAATATATAGATTTTAATACCTACTTCATGCCTTTTAATAAGATAACTTTAATAATGAAATACTTGAATAAATATAAGGAAATGTTTAAAGAAAAATATAAAAGTGCTTAAACTTGCATAGCTCAATATAAAAGTAAGCTGTTAGATTTATCAATATACTGTTAGGTTTATTACCTTATTTTCTTAAGGCTTCCTATGCTTGATTTCCTCAGAGACCTCAGGAATGGCAAGATATCCAAGTAAAAAGGGGCAGGAGGCAAGGCAGGCCCCAAGCACCCTAGATCCAGGAAAAAGAGGTAGTGGCTGGGGACCACAGAGTGGTAGGTTCCAGGTAGGAATTAGGTAAGGGGAGAGCACGGAGGTTTCCAACAGCTAAGGGAGACAACTTTGTCTGTCAGTTTGTCGTGCTGTGAGGATTGTAATTTGCTGTGAGGCTGGAGACTGTGCCACTGGTGTTTCAGATGCCAGCAGAGTTACACATGGTACACAGGTTTCAATGTAGCTTACACACTAAGACAGACTAGGAAGAAGGAGGAGGCCATCCACTTCTCAAAAATTGAACAGGGAAAACCTTATGAATAGCTGAGAAACATTGTCTGATATATTACTGGGCAACTTTATGAATAGCCAGGAATCATTGTCCAACACAGCGCAAGAAGATGAGTTCCTAGGGTCAGAAGGCACTCAATGTAGGACTGGGAAAGAGCTGCCTCATTAGACTAGAACCAACCTTAATGATATGGGTAAAGTAAGTCTTTCAGGACCTCCACGTGCTGATGTGGCATGACTCAAATTGGGGGAAAACATCTGCAAACATCCATTAATAACTGGAACATGGAATGTACAAAGTATGAATCTAGGAAAACTGGAAGTTGTCAAAAATGAAATGGAATGCATAAAGATTGAAATCCTTGGCATTAGTGAGTTGAAAATGGACTGGTTTGGGCCATTTTGAATCAGACAACCATATGATCTACTATGCTGGGAATGACAGTTTGAAGAGGAATGGAGTGGCATTCATCATCACAAATGATGTTTCAAGATCTGTTCTGAAGTACAATGCTGTCAGTGATAGGATAATATCTATACGCCTACAAGGAAGACCCGTTAATATGACTATTATTCAAATTTATGCACCAATCACCAAAGCAAAAGATGAGGAAATTAAAGATTTTAATCAACTTCTGCCGTCTGAAATTAACTGAATATGGAATCAAGATGTGCTGCTTATCACTGGTGATTGCAATGCAAAAGTTGGAAACAGAAGAATCACTGGTAGTTGGAAAATTTGTCCTTGATGACAGAAATACTGCTGGAGATTGCATGATAGAATTTTGCAAGACCAACAATTTATTCATTGCAAATAATGAATAATTTTCAATTACACAAACAGTGGCTATGCACATGGACTTCACCAGATGGAATACACAGGAATCAGATTGACTACATCTGTGGCAAGAGAAGATGAAAAAGCTCAATATCTTCAGCCAAAACAAGGCCAGGAGATGATTGTGGAACAGACCATTAACTGCTCATATGCAAGTTCAACTTGAAGTTAAAGACAATTAAAACAAACCCAGGAGAGCCTAAATATAATTTTGAATATATCCCTCCTGAAAATGGAGACCATCTGAAGAATAGATTCGATGCACTGAACATCAATGACCAAAAACCAAAAGAATTGTGGGATGATATCAAGAACATCATCCATGAAGAAAGCAAGAGGTCACTGAAAAGACAAGAAAAGAAGAGAAGACTGAAATGGATGACAGAAGAGACTCTGAAATTTGCCCTTGAACAAAGAGTAGCTAACACAAATGGAAAAAATGACAAGATGAAAGAGCTGAACAGAAGATTTCAAAGAGCAGCTTGAGCATACAAAACTAATTACTATAATGAAATGTGCAAGGACTTGGAGTTAGAGAACCAAAAGGGAAGAACACACTTGACATTTCTCAAACTGAAAGAACTGAGGAAAAAATTTAGGCCTTGGGTTGCAATAGTGAAAGATTCTATGGGCACAATATTGAATGATGCAGGAAGCATCACATGAAGATGGCAGTAATACACAGAGTCACTGTACCAAAAAGAACTGGTTGATCTTCATCCATTTCAGAAGGTGGCATATGTTCAAGAACCAATGGTATTGAAGGAAGAAGTCAAAGCTGCTTTGAAAGAATTGGCAAAGAACAAGACTCCAGGAATTGATGGAATACTCATTGAGATGTTTCAACAAATGGATTCCTTTCTGTAGACACTCATTCAGTTATGCCAAGAGATTTGCAAGACTGCTACCTGGCCAACTGACTGGAAGAGATCCATATTTGTACCCATTCCAAAGAAAGGTGATCCCACAGAATGTGGAAATTCTCAAACAATATCATCAATATCACAAACCAAAAGAAAACTAAACTCATTGCCATTGGGTCAAATCCTACTTATAGTGGGTTTCCTATGCAATACCACAATGGAAGTAGATTGCCCAATTTTCCTTCTGAGGAGTGGGTTTGAACTGCCAGCCTTCTGGTTAGCAGTCATATGCCTTAGGCACTATGCCATCAAAGCTCCTATTAATATCACATGCAAGTAAAATCTTTCTGAAGATAATTCAAAATCGATTGTAGCAGTACATTGATAGGGAACTTCCAGAAAAGCTAGCTGGATTCAGAAGAGCATGTGGAACAAGGGATATCATCCCTGATGTCAGATGGATTTTGGTTGAGAGCAAAGAATACCAGAAAGATGTTTACTTGTGTTTTATTAACTATGAAAACAACATTTGACTGTGTGGATCATAACACATTATGGATAATATTGAGAAGAATGGGAATCCCAGAATCCTTAATTGTGCTCATGAGGAACCTGTACATAGATCAGGAAGCTGTCCTTCAAACAGAACAAGAGGATATTGCATGGTTTAAAATCAGGAATGGAGTGCATCTGGGTTGTATACTTTTGCCATACATATTCAATCTGTATAGTGAGCAAATAATTCAAGAAGCTGGACTATATGAGGAAGAACATGGCATCAGGATTGGAGGAAGACTCATTAACAACCTGTGATATGCAGATGACACAGCCTTAGTTGACGAAAGTGAGGATGACCTGAAGCACTTACTGATGAAGATCAAAGACTATAGTCTTCGGTATGGATTAAATCTCAACATAGAAGAAACAAACACCCTCACATCTGGACCAATAAACAACATCAGGATAAATGGAGAAGAGATTGAAGCTTTCAGGGATTTTATTTTTTTTGGTTCCACAATCAATACCAATGGAAGCAGCAGTCAAGAAATCAGATGACATATTGCACTGTGAAAAATATGCTGCCAAAGACCTCTTTAAAGGGTTGAAGAGGAAAGATATCTCTTAGAAGACTAAGGTGTGCCTAGCCCAAGCTATGGTGTTTTCAATTGCCTAAAATGCATGTGAATGCTGGACAATGAATAAGAAAGACTGAAGAAGATTTGATGGTTTTGAGTTGTGATATTGGCCAAGAATATTGAAAGTACCATGGACTGCCAAAAGAACTAATAAATCTGTCCTGGAAGAAGTGCAGTCATAATGCTTCTTGGAAGTGAGAATAGCCAGGCTTTGTCTTACCTATTTTGGTCATGTTTTCAGAAGGGACCATTCCCTGGAGAAGGATACCATGCTTGGTAAAGTGGAGGGTCAACTAAAAAAGGGAGTGCCCTCAACAAGATAGATTAACACAGTGGCTGTAGCAATGGGCTCCAACATAGCAAGGATTGTGAGGCTGGTGCAGGACTGGGCAGTGTTTCATTCTGTTGTACATAGGGTTGCTATGAGTTGGAGCTGACACCTAACAAGAACAACAACATCACATAGGATGACAGGAATGTATGCCAAAGCATCTTCATGTTCTAAAATAAATTCTTAAAAAGTTCAAGCTTATTGTTTCACTGAAAGAATGAAAACCCTGTCAGCTTCTATGAAAAAATAAGCTGTTTTTCATTCCTTTTAAAAAATAAACCTTGATGTTGGAAGAAAATCAAAGCCCTGCTTGTGAGTTAATGTTTAAAGTTTAGAAAGACAGCATCTACTTTGCAATTAGCTTCTGTAGAACTTGCCAGAATTAAAAAGGAATGTGACAGCTGACTTCTTTTTTTGTAAAGCAAAGGAAGTTATTATTTACTAACATTTCCTATGTGTGCATCTTGTCTAACTGGAAGTCTTTGAGTAAGTTTTGTCTTGGATTTGTATCTGTAGTAGCTAATGTGAATCTCTGTATCAAGCTTCATTATAACCCTCAGCTCTGTGTGTGAATGGCTAGATCCATGGAAGTATATTGTGGTCATTTTGCTTTCCTCAGACTTCCAAAGGGCACTATAGTAGGCTGAATAATGATCCCTAGACTTATCCAGGTCTCTGAAATCTGTCACTATTTCCTTAGATGGCAAAAGGGACTTTGCAGGATTTTGGGATGAAGAGATTATTCTGGATTATCCTTGTTGTTGTTGTTGTTATATGCCATTGAGTCATCTCCAGTTTCTTGGGTTTCTGAGGCAGCATCACTATGAAAGTCAATTGCCCAATCTTCCTTCTGACGAGTGGCTGGTGGGTTTGAACTGCCAACCTTCTGGTTAGCAGTCAAGTGCCTTAGGTACTATGCTACCAGAGTCTGGATGGGCCCTAAGTGTAATTATAAGTATTTCTATAAGGAAAAGAAGATTTGACTTCAGAAGAAAGTAGGAGATGTGACAATTGAAGCAAGAAGTTGGAGTAATTCAAGGAAAGGGACATGAGCCAAGGACTGCAGGTGGCTTCCAGAATATAGGACAGGCAAGGAAGCAATTCCCCTCTGGAGTCTACAGAAAGAACTAGCCTGTTGAAACTTATTTTGGGAACTTCTGATAAGATGGCAGAATAGGCAGACAAGCTACACAGACCCTCTTCAACAAAGAAATGAGAAACCAATTTGCAGAGCCCTGAGCTTTGAAAGGAAGTATACAGAAGTGGATTGGGCACCAACTAGTGGAAAAACCTGAATGAAAACAGTGAGTACAGAGAGCAATGGAGTGGCAGACTGTCAGCCACTCTGATGAACCAACAGCCTGAATATTTGCAAGTGATGTTGGGCCTGAGAATTGACCTAAAGATCAGCCCTGGTCACCAACAGCTATAGGGATGACAGTGCTGGTGGCCAATGAGTAGGAAGGGAAACAGCAAGAAGGGAGACAACCTGAGCTGTGGACTTTTGGCTGTCTGGAGGGTGCAGGCATTTTGATTGTTTACAAGTAGTGGCCATTTTGGACATTTAAAGTGACCACAGGCACAGCCATTTGGAACGTTTATAAGCACTGGCCATTTTTGATATTTAAAAGGACAGCATTCTCATTTGGATTCTAGGGACCTAACACTAATCTCCATTTGCCAAGGATGGCAGGGACATATGGGAAACTAACAATGGGAAAGGAGACAGCTGGTGAGTGTATAAGTGCTAACAACTAATGAATAGAGGAGCACAGCAAAGTACCCTGCTTACTTAGATAACATCCAAACAAAACAAAGAAAATGAAAATCTTGGGCAAGTCACTCCAACATATAATCACCAATTAAATATAAACACAAAAAGGTCAAAATGCCTTGGAAACAACAGAACATCACAGTCCACACAAAGAAGAAAGATAAAGCAGGAAAAACAAGGGACCAGGATACAGACCCAGAACACATCCATAAGGAAGAAGCAGCATTGGAACTCCCTGATAAAGAATTTAAAAGAATTATATTTAGGTACCTTCAAAAGATTGAGAGACAGATTAAGGAAAACACTGATAAAATTGAGGAAAACACAGAGTAAACCCTAGAACAACTTCTAAAGACAATACAGGAACAATATGACAAAATAAATTAAAAATTAGAAATGATGCAAAATCTACAGATAGAAACCCAGAAGATTAATACTAAATTTTCGTCATTAGATAACACATTGAATGGGCAAAGGAGTACAATTGAATCAGTGGAAGACAGAATTAGTGAGATTGAAGGCAAATGCCTCAATACTTCTTTGGAAAGGGATCAATCAGAAAAAAAGATCAAAACAAAATGAAGAAAGTGTAAGGTTCATGTGGGATATAATAAAAATGAATAACCTATATGTAATCAGAATTTCAGAACAGGAAGAGACAAATAAAACCACAGAGAAAGTTGTCAAAGATTTGTTGGAAGAGGATGCTTAAGGTATTTGACTGCTAAAGAGAAGGCTGGTGGTTCAAACCTACCAGCCACTCCTCAGAAGAGAGGCTGAGCAAACTACTTCCATAGTGATACTGCCTTGGAAACCCAAGGAAGGGTCACTCTGAGTCAGATTTGACTTGATGGCAGTGAATTTGTCTTTTTTTTTGTTGTTGTTTTGTGTTTTGGATGAAAGATGAGAATATATTCATTCAAGAAGTCCAACAAACCCCAAATAGAATAGACCCTAAAAGAAAATCACCAAGACATATCATCATCAAATTCAGCAAAAGCAAAGACAAAGAAAGAATCCTGAAAGCAACACAGGAAAAATGAAAAGTTACCTGCAAGGGGAATCCAACAACATTAAGCTTGGATTTCTAGACAGAAACCATTCAGGTGAGAAGACAATGGGATGGTATATATAAAACCCTGAAAGAGAAAAATTTCCAACCAATAATTATATATCCAGCAGAATTGTCCCTCAAATATGATGGTGAAATTAGGAAATTTCAGATAAGCAGAAATTAAGGGAATTTGTTAAAACCAGACCAACCGTACAAGAGATGTTAAAGGGAGTACTTTGGATAAAGAACCAACAATAGCAAACAATAACCAACAATTAACACACATGATGACATAACCCAGAACCAACCCAGTTATGGAAAGTATCCACAGTAAACAAACTTACAAGATTGTAAACAGGGAACCAGAGATATCAATTGACAGATGAGGACAACTACAAACTGAAAGGTTAATAAAATCAAATCTCATGTCCTCAGCTAAAAAGGAATGCACATTCCTGAAAATGACTAACTACCCAACCTTATTCATAACGTTTTCCCTGGCCAATACGAATATTATTCAAATTTATGCACCAACCACCAAAGCCAAAGATGAGGAAATTGAAGATTTTTATCAACTTCTGCAGTCTGAAATTGACCGAACATACAATCAGGATGTGTTAATTATCACTGGTGACTGGAATGCAAAAGTTGGAAACAAAGAAGAATCACCAGTAGTTGGCAAATTTGGCCTTGGTG
>NW_006921641.1:1225838-1227168 GCF_000298275.1 Orycteropus afer afer | reverse complement strand
AGTGGATGACAGAAGAGACTCTGAAACTTGCCCTTGAGCAGAGAGTAGCTAAAGCCAATGGAAGAAATGACAAGATAAAAGAGCTGAAAGGAGATTTCAAAGAGCAGCTCAACCAGACAAAACCAATTACCATAATGAAATATGCAAAGACCTGGAGTTTGAGAACCAAAATGGAAGAACACACTTGGCATTTCTCAAGCTGAAAGAATTGAAGAAAAATTTAAGCCTCAAGTTGCAATATTGAGAGATTTTATGGGCACAATATTGAATGATGCAGGAAACATCCAGAGAAGATGGCAGGAATACACAGAGTCACTGTACCAAAAAGAACTGGTCAATCTTCATCTATTTCAGGAAGTCACATATGATCTAAAACCAATGGTACTGAAGGAGGAACTCAAAGCTGCAAAGAAAGAATTGGCAAAGAACAAGGCTCCGGGAATTGAAGGAATACCCATTGAGATATTTCAACAAATGGATGCCCCATTGGAGGCACTCACTCAGTTATGCCAAAAGATTTGGAAGACAGCCACGTGACCAACTGACTGGAAGAGATCCATATTTGTACCCATTCCAAAAAAGGTGATCCCACACAATGCGGAAATTATAGAACAGTATCATTAATATCACACGCAAGTAAGATCTTAGTTAAGAGAATTCAAAAAAGTTTGCAGCAGTATATTGACACAGAACTTCCAGAGGTGCAAGCTGGATTCAGAAGAGGATGTGGAACAAGGGATATCATAGCTTTGTCAGATGGATCTTGGCTCAAGGCAAAGAATACTAGAAAGATGTTTACTTGTGTTTTATTGACTACACAAAGGCATTTGATTGTGTGGATCATGACAAATTATGGATAACATTGAAAAGAATGGGAATTCCCGAAAACTTGATTGTACTCATGAGGAACCTGTACCTTGACCAGGAGGCTGTCATTTGAATGGAACAAGGGGGCACTACATGGTTTAAAATCAGAGAGGGAGTGCGTCAGGGTTGTATTCTTTCCCCATACTTATTCAATCTATATGCTTAGCAAATGATCCGAGAACCTGTACTATATGAAGAAAAATGGCATCAGGATTGGAGGAAGAATCGTTAACAACCTGAGATACACAGACGATACAACTTTTCTTGCTGAAAGTGAGGACGACTTGAGGCACTTACTGATGAAAGTTGAAGAATACAGTCTGCAGTATGGATTACATCTCAATATAAAGAAAACAAAAATCCTCACAACTGGACTGATGAGCAGCATCACAATAAATGGAGAGAAGATTGAGGTTGTCAAAGAATTCACGTTGCTTGGTTTTACAATCGATGCCAATGGAAG
>NW_006921641.1:1221333-1225625 GCF_000298275.1 Orycteropus afer afer | reverse complement strand
AATGCTCCTTGGAAGCGTGAATGGCCAGACTTCATCTCACTTATTTTGGTCATGTTGTCAGAAGGGACCATTCCCTGGAGAAGGATGTCATGCTTGGTAGGGTGGAGGGTCGATGAAAGGGGGGGAGGCCTTCAGCGAGATGGATTGACACGGTAGCTGCGATGATGGGCTCAAGTATAGCAGGGATCATGGAGCTGGCGTGGGATTGGGCAGTGTTTTATTCTGTTGTGCATGGGGTGCTATGAGTCGTAAACAACTCAATTGCACCTAACAACAACAACCCAACCCTATAATGATTGATGTCTGATTCTTATTAAAAGTTCCAGTCTAATACTCCTGAAAATAAGCTGACCAACAAACCCCCTAAGGACTAATATCTAGTTCTTACCAAAATCAATTTCTGAACAGAAACTACAGGAAAGAAACCATAAAATAATTAGGGCAATATGTCCCACATGGAAAGAATGAGCCAACCTTGGGACCAGAGAGAATTATGCTTTCATCTATCAATCAAAAAAACAAGGAACTCTGAAGAAATTAATAAAAGAGGCCTGACTTTTATAGTCAGGGCTGCTGCTCTCTTGAATACTGAGAGCCAGCCTTTATGCTTCTTTGATTTTACTCTTTAAATAAACTTTTCTTTCCTTTTCTTCTGGCCTAGTTCCTCCTGACATTGGTCACGTGACCTTACAAAAACCAAAAAGAGGGAAAAAATTATGTAGTTACAGAACTTGTAAATGGTAGGGAATTCAAGACAATTGCAAAATAGAATGGACTGTTCTAAACTTGGGAAGAAAATTATAAATCACAGGGCAACCTCAAAGAAAAATTACAAGCCTTCTTATCAAAATAAAAAAGAAAACAAGCACAAATATTTCCAAATACTAAAACAAAAGCAACAAAGTAAGTAATAACACAATTCATAAAAAATATGAGCTTAGCTCAGAAAATTATGTGGAAGAAAGAAATGAGCAACACCGTGTAAAAGCACATAACAAAATGACAGCAGCAAATTCATACATGTCAATAATTACACTGAATGTCAATGAATTAAATGCACCATGCAAGAGATGGAGAGTTGCGGACTGAATAGGAAAACAACCCATTGTTATGCTGTCTACAAGAGACATACATTAGAGAGAAAGATAAAAATAGACTAAAAATTTACTCACTGCTGTCGAGTTGGATTGGATTCATACAGACCCCTCCTTGGGTTTCTGAGGCGGTATCACTACAGAAGTAGATTGCCCAATCTTCCTTCCAAGGAGTAGCTGGTGGGTTTGAACCAACAACCTTCGGGTTAGAAGTCAAATGCCTTAAGCACTATGCCACCAGAGCACCCAGACTAAAAATGAAAGGTTGAAAAAATATATGTCAAGCAAACGGCAACCATTAAAGAGCAAAAAACAAACAAACAAACAAAAACTCATTGCTGTCAAGTCAACCCAGTTTATGAGGCAGTATCTCTATGGAAGTAGATTGCCCAATCTTCCTTCTGAGGAGTGGCTGGTGCTAACCAGCATTCTGTCACTCTCAGCATTTTTTGCTAGCACCACAACTCAAAAGCATCAACTCTTCTTCCATCTTCCTTATTCACTGTCCAGCTGTCACATGCATATGAGGTGGCTGAAAATAATACGGCCTGTGTCAGGTGCACATTAGTCTTCAAGGAGACATCTTTGCTCTTCAGCACTTGAAAGAGGTCCTTTTCAGCCAATTTCCCCAATGCTATACATCATCTGATGTCCTGACTTCTGCTTCCATTGGTATCAATTTAGAACCAAGCAATGTGAAATCTTTGACAACTTCAACCTTTTCTCCATTTCTCGTGATGCTGCTTATAGCTCTAGTTGTGAGGATTTTTGTTTTCTTTATATTGATATGTCCATACTGCAGATTGTATTCTTTAATCTTCATCAGCAAGTGCTTCAAGTCATCCTCACTTTCAGCAAGCAAAGTTGTGCTGTCAGCATTTTGTAGGTTATTAATAATTCTTCCTGCAATCTTGATGCCACATTCTTCTTCATATAGTCTAGCTTCTCGGATTATTTGCACTGCATTTAGATTAAATAATTATGGTGAAAGGATACAACCTTTATGTACTCCCTTCTTGATTTTAAATGATGCAGTGTCCCCTTTTTCCATTAGAATGACAGCCTCTTGATCTATGTACAGGTTCCTCATGAGTACAATTAAATGTTCTGGAATTCCCATTCTTCTCAATGTTACCCATAATCTGTTATGATCCACAGAATCAAATGCCTTTGCATAGTCAATAAAACATAAGTAAACATCTTTCTGATATTCTTTTGCTTTGAATCAAGATCCATCTGACATCAGCAATGATATCCCTTGTTCCACATCCTCTTCTGAATCCAGCTTGCATTTCTGAAAGTTCTCTGTCAATATATTGCTGCAAACATTTTTGAATTATCTAGAGTAAGATTTTATTTGCATGTGATCTTAATGATATTGTTCAATAATATCCACATTCTGTGGAATCACCTTTCTTTGTAATGGCTATGAATATGGATCTCTTCCAGTCAGTTGGCCAGCTGTCTTCCAAATCTCTTGGCATAACCGAGTTAGTGCCTCCAGAATGGCATCCTTTTGTTGAAACATCTCAATGGGTATTCCATCAATTCCTGATGTCTTGTTCTTCACCAATTCCTTCAGTGTAGCTTCAACTTCTTCCCTCTTGATCTTTTTGATCATATGCTTCCTTTTTGATCATATGCTACCTCCTGAAATGAATGAAGATCAACCAGGTCTTTCTGGTACAATGATTCTGTGTATTCCTTTCATCTTCTTTTGATGCTTCCTGCATCATTCAATATTTTGCCCATAGAATCTTTCAGTATTGCAATGCGAGGCTTAAATATTTTCCTCAGTTCTTTCAGCTTGAGAAATGCAAAATTAGAAACCAACAATAGGAAGATGAACAGAAAAAGAGCAAACACATGGAAACTGAACAGCACCCTCCTGGAAAATGACTGGGTAAGAGAAGAATGAGAAAAAGACATTAAAAAATTCCTTGAGTCAAATGAGAATGAAAACACAACATACCAAAATCTTTGGGACGCAGTAAAAACAATGATCATGGTCCAATTTACAGCAATAAATGCACACATCAAAAAAAGATAAAAGAGCCAAAATTCACACTTTAACCCAACATTTCCAACAATTAGAGAAAGAACAACAAAAAAGTCTTCAGCCACTAGAAGAAAAGAAATAATAAAGATTTGAGCAGAAATAAATGAAATGGAGAATAGAAAGACAATAGAAAAAATCAACAAGACTAGAAGTTGGTTCTTTGAAAAGATTAATAAAATTGATAAATGACTGGCAAATTTAACAAAGGAAAAGAGGGAGAGAATACAAATAATACAAATAAGAAATGAATTGGGTGACCACAACAGAACCAACAGAAATTTAAAGGATAATATCTGAACTGTACTCCAACAAATTCAAAAATCTAGAAGAAATGGACAGATTTCTAGAAACATAGTACTTACCTAAGCTAACAGAGGCTGAGGTGGAAAATTTAATCAGACGCATAACAATAGAAGAAATTGAACAGGTCATAAAAAATTACCAACATAAAAAGGCCTGGGCCCAGATGGTTTCAGTGGTGAATTCTACTAAACGTTCAGAGAATTGACACCGATCCTACTCAAACTATTCCAGAACATAGAACAGTGTAGAATCCTCCCAAATTCATTTTATGAAGCAAGCATAACCTTGGTACCAAAACCAGGCAAAGACATCACTCAAAAGGAAAACTACAGACCAATGTTCCTTGTGAATATAGATGCAAAAATCTTCAACAAAATCCTAGCCAATAGACTCCAACTACATATCAAGAAAATAATACATTAGGACCAAGTGGGGTTCATACCAGCTATGTAAGGATGGTTCAACATTAGAAAAACAATCAGTGTCATCCATCACATAAATAAAACAAAGGAAGAGAACCACATGAGCATATCAATCAATGGGGAAAAGGCATTTGATAAAATTCAACACCCTTTCCTGATAAAAACTCTCAGCAAAATAGGAATAGAAGGGAAATTTCCTCAACATAATAAAGGGCATATATGCAAAACCAACAGTCAACATTATTCTCAATGGAGAGAGACTGAAACCATTCCCCTTGTGAACAGGAACTAGAGAAGAATGCCCTCTATCACCACTTCTATTCAACATTGTATTGGAAGTCCTAGCCAGGGCAGTAAGGCAAGAAAGGGAAATCAAAGACATCCAAATTGGTAAGGAAGAAGTCAAACTATCCC
>NW_006921641.1:1199501-1221074 GCF_000298275.1 Orycteropus afer afer | reverse complement strand
ACAAAAAAACCTACAGATTGGGAAAAAATATTTGGCAATGACATATCTGACAAGGGATTTATATCTAGAATCTATAGAAAACTTCAACACCTCAATAATATAAAGACAAATAATCCAATTAAAAAATGAGCAGAAGACATGAATAGACACTTCACCAAAGAGAATATTCTGGTGGCCAGCAAATACATGAAGAAATGGTCACAATCATTAGCCATCAGAGAGATGCAAATCAAAACAAAAATGAGATATCATCTCACCCCAGCACCAATGGCAAAGCTCAACAAGACAGCAAATGAGACATGCTGGCAAGGATGTGGAGAGATTGGGACTCTCATACACTGCTGGTGGGACTGTCAAATGATACAACCACTCTGGAAAGCAGTATGGCAATTCCTTAAAAAGTTGGAATTATAAATGTAATTTGTCCCAGCAATCCCATTAGTAGGTATATATCTTAAAGAAGTGAGAGTTAGGATAAGAACAGATATATGCACAGCCATGTTCATCACAGCACTATTTACAATAGCAAAAAGATGGAAACAACCTACATGCCCATCAACAGAAGAATGTATAACTAACCTATGGTACATACACACAATGGAATACTATGCAACACTGAAGAATAACGTAGAATCTGTAAAACACTATAACATGGATGAACTTGGAGGACATTATGCTGGGTGAAGTAAGTCAAACACAGAAAGACAAGTAAGTATTAGTTCATTAGTTTTTAAAAAAACAGCATTGACCCATGTCACTTTAGTTTTGTGTATATCACTGTACATAAATTATATTTCAATAAAATGTATTTAAAAAAAAAAGATTTTTACATGAAGTGCTTCCAGTAAGATGGTGGAATAGGCAGACAAGCTACACAGACTTTCTTCAACAAAGAAAAGAGAAACCAATTGACAAAGATACAGCAGATAATCCTGGAGTCCTGAGACTTGAAAGGAAGTATACAGAAGTGGATTAGGCACCAATTAGTGGAAAAACCCTAATGAAAACAGTGAGTACAGAGACAACAGAGCTGAGCACTGTCAGCTACTCTGACAGCACAAACAGTCTGAATATTTCCAAGTGGTATTGGGACTGAAAGGTCAGTCCTGGTCACGTAGGGCTGCAGGTACAACTGTGCTGGTGGCCTATGTCTAGAAGGGAAATAGCAAGAGAGAGAAAACATGAGCTGTGGACTTTTGGCTATCCAGAGGATGAAGCCATTTTGATTGTTTACAAGTGGTGGCCATTTTGGATATTTAAAGTGAATGAAGGAGCAGCCATTTTGAATGTTTACAAGAGGTGGCCATTTTGGATTTTAAAGTGACAGCATTCTCATTTGGATTCCAGGGACTTAAGAATAGGTTCTGTTTGCCAAGGATGGCAAGGACATATGGGAGGCAGACAACAGGAAAGGAGACAGGTGGTGAGTGTATAAGTGCTGCCAACTAGCAAATAGAGGAGCACAGCACAGTATCCTGCTTATGTAGATAACATACAAAGAAACGAAAATTGTGGGCAAGTCACTCCAACATACAATCACCAATTAAATATAAACAAAAAACATCACAGTGCCTTGGAGACAGCAGAGCATCACAGTCCACAAAAAGGAGCAAGATAAAGCAGGAGAAACAAGGGACCAGGATACAGACCCAAAACACATCCCTGAGGAAGATGCAGCATTGTTACTGCTCATAAGGAATTCAAAAGAATTATGTTTATGTACCTTCAATTAATTGAGAGACAGATCAAGGAAAACACAGACAAAATTGAGGAAAACACAGACAAAACCATAGAACAATGTCTAAAGACAATACAAGAACAAAATGACAAAATAAATGAAAAATTAGAAATGATACAAAATCTACACACAGAAATTCAGAAGATTAATACTAAATTCTCAGAAATAGATATGACATTGAATGGGCAAAGGAGCAGAATTGAATCAATGGAAGACAGAACTAGGGAGATTGAAGGCAAATACCTGAACACTTCTTTGGAAAGGGATCAATCAGAAAAAAGATCAAAACAAAATGAAGAAAGCCCAAGGTTCATGTGGGATACCATCAAAAGCAATAAACTATGTGGGGATTCCAGAACAGGAAGAGACAAATAAAACCACAGAGAAAATTGTCGAAGATTTGTTGGAAGAGAATTTTCCTGGTATGATGAAAGATGAGAATATATCCATTCAAGAAGTCCAACGAACCCCAAACAGGACAGACCTCAAAAGAAAATCTTCCAGACACATCATCATCAAACTTACCAAAACCAAAGTCAAAGAAAGAATCATGAGAGCAGCACAAGAAAAATGAAAAGTTACCTGTAAGGAGCAACCAATAAGACTAATCTCGGATTTCTTGAGAGAAGCCATGCAGGTGACAAGACAAGAGGATGGTATATATAAAACCCTGACAGAGAAAGATTTCCAACCAAGAATTTTATACCCAGCAAAATTGTTCATCAAATATGATGGTGAAATCAGGAGATTTCCAGATAAGCAGAAATTAAGGGAATTTCTTAAAACTAGACCAGCCTCACAAGGGATGCTAAAGGGAATCCTTTGGATAGAGAACCAACAACAGCAAACAACAATTGACCATTAACACACATAATGACATAACCAGAAACCAACCCAGCTATGGAAGTATCCAAAGTAAATAAGCCTACAAGATTGTAAACAGGCAACCAGAGACATTAATTGACAAATGAGGACAACTACAAACCAAAAAAAGGGAAAAAATTGTGTAGTTACAGAACTTCTAAATGGTAGGCAAGTCAAGACAACTGCAAGACAGAATGGACTATTCTAAACTTGGGAAGAAAATTACAAATCACAGGGTAACCTCAAAGAAAAATGATAAACCTTCACATCAAAATAAAAAAGAGGACCAGTACAAATATTTAGCAAATAATAAAAAATAGCAAAGAAGGAATAGATAGCATGATTCATAAACAAAATGAGCTTAGCACAGAAAATTTTATGGAACAAAGAAATCAACACCACAAAAAAGCACATAACAAATGACAGCAACAAATTGATACTTGTCAAAAATTACATATCTGACAAGGGACTTATCTGTAAAATTTATAGAAAACCCCAACATCTCAACAGCAAAAAGATTAACAATACAATTAAAAAATGAGCACAAGACATGAATTGACACTTCACCAAAGAGGATATTCAGGTGGCCAGCAAATACATGAAGAATTGCTCATGATCATTAGCCATCAGAGAGATGCAAATCAAAACAATAATCTCACCCCAGCACTAATGGCTAAGTTCAACAGGACAGAAAATAACAAATGCTGGCAAGGATGCAGAGAGATTGGGACTCTCATACACTGCTGTTAGGACTGTAAAATGATACAACCACCATGGAAAACAGTATAGCAATTCCTTACAAAGCTGGAATTAGAAATACCATTTGACCCAGCAGTCCCATTAGTAGGTATATACCCTAAAGAAGTGAGAGCCATGACAAGAACAGATATATGCCCACCCATGTTCATTGCAGCACTATTTACAATAGCAAAAAGATGGAAACAACCCAGGTGCCCATTGCCAGAAGAATGGATGACCAAACTATGGTACATACATACAGTGGAAGAGTGTGCAACCCTAAAGAATAACGTAGAATCTGCAAAACACCGCACAACATGAATGAACTTGCAGGACATTATGCTGAGTGAAATAAGTTAATCACAGAAAGACAAATATAGTATTAATTCATTATTGTAAAAAGTCAAGGAAAGGTTTATATATGGAAGGAAACTTTCTTTGTTTGTTACCAGGAGTGGGAGAGGGAATACTACAGGGGGAAAAAAAAAACATTGACCCATGTCACTTTAGTTTTCACTGTATTTCACTGTACATAAATTATATTTCAATAAAATGCATTAAAAAGCAAACAAACAAACTGATTTTGGAGGTCTACCTTCCAGAATGGAAAGACAATACATGTGTGTTTCAACCAAAGAGTTTTTGGTAATTTGTTATCAGCAGCCCCAGAAAGCTAATAAAGGCACCTTATCTAGTTTCCTTAAAACCAGGTTCACTAACCAGAAACAAGGAGTTTTGTGAGAGGAAATTAAGGACACACAAGTAGGCCATTGCCCTAGGGAATGGAGATTCTCTAGGAAGAGAAAAGGGGTGATATTCTTATCGCTTCTCTTTTGTTCTTTACTGTCCTCTTATGCAACTAGAGTGCTCAAGGTTTTAGATTTCATAGTTTCCATCTTAGACAGTGCCTTTGCCCTTGGAGTGTCAAGTAGGACCAGAATGATGTCTGAAGAAAAGATAGAAGTGAACGACTTCTTAGATATTCTCACTTCTATCATCTTGAACAACTACTAAAAGGAAAGCTAAAAGCTTGTGGACTTATTAAATGAAAAATACATTTAATCCAGAAAAAATTGACAACAAATTAAATCAGAGATGCTATACTTGAGAGGTAGCTCTTTTGTCTTGCCTGCCACGAATTCAACTTCATTTGGAATGAAACTAACAACAGGGAGAAAACCAAACCAAAATGAAGCAAAGCATTAAGTCAATTTTTTCACTTCACTCCTTGGAGCAGATTGAAGTGTCCTCCCCAAAATTCTTTTCCTCCTAGATCTTCAGAATGTAACCTTATATGGAAAGAGGGTCTTTGTAGACGTGATTCCTTAAGGATCTCAAAACATCTTACTGAATGTAGGGCTGCTAACCAGAAGGCTGGCGGTTCAAACCCACCAGCCACTCCTCAGAAGGAAGGTTGAGCAATCTACTTCCATAGTGATACTGCCTTGGAAAACCAAGGAGGGGTTTCTATGAGTCAGATCCGACTCCACGGCAGTGCATTCGTTCATTCATTACCCTAAACTCAGTATGATATCATTTTGCAGCTTTCGATTGTGTGGATCATAACAAATTATGGGTAACATTGAGAAGAATGGGAATCCCAGAATTCTTAATTGTGCTCATGAGGAACATGTACATAAACTGTTGTTGTTGTTATTTGCCATTGAGTCAGCCCCGACTCCTAGCGACCCCTCCTTGGGTTTCCGAGGCAGTTATCACTACAGAAGTAGGATTGCCCAACCTTCCTTCCGAGGAGTGGCTGGTGGGTTTGAACCACCAGCCTCCTGGTTAGCAGGCAAGTGCCTTGGCCCTATGCTACCAGAGCTCATTCAAACAGACCAAGAGGATACTGCATGGTTTAAAATCAGGAAGGGAGTCTATCAGGGTTGAGTCCTTTCATCATGCATATTCAATCTGTATGCTGAGCAAATAATCCAAGAAGCTGGACTATCTGAAGAAGAACACAACATCAGGATCGGAGGAAGATTTATTAACAACCTGTGATGTGCAGACTACACAACTTTTCTTGCTGAAAATGAAGATACCTTGAAGCACTTACTGATGAAGATTAAAGACTATAGTCTGCAGTATGGATTACACCTCAACATAAAGAAAATGAAAATCCTCACAACTGGACAAATAAGCAGCATCATGATAAATGGAGAAAAGATTGATGTCAAAGAATTCATATTACTTGGATTCACAATCAACACCAATAGAAGCAGCAGTCAATAAATCAGACTATGTATTGCACTGGGCAAATCTGCTACAAAACACCTCTTTAAAGTGCTAAACAGGAAAGATATCTCTTTGAAGACTAAGGTGTGCCTAACCCAAACCATGTTGTTTTCTTCTCCTCATATGCATATGAAAACTGGACAATGAATAAAGAAGATTGAAGAAGAGTTGATGCTTTTGAGTTGTGGTGCTGGCGAAGAATACTGAAACTACCATGGACTTCCAGAAGAATGAACAAATCTATCCTGGAAGAAGTGCAGCCAGAATGCTCCTTGGAAGTGAGAATGGCCACACTTCATCTCACCTACTTTGGTCATGTTGTGAGAAGGGACCGTCCCTGGAAAAGGACATCATGCTTGGTAAAGTAGAGGGTCAGCAGAAAAGGGGAAGGCCCTCAAGAGATGGATTGACACAGTGACTGCAATAATGTGATCCGGTATAGCAAGGGTTGTGAGGCTTGCACAGGATCGGGCAGTGTTTTGTTCTGTTGTACATGGGGCCGCTATAAGTCAGAGCCAACTCAATGGCACCTAACAACAAAAACAACCTAAATCCATCGACTATTGTCCCTATTAGAAGATGACAAGACACAAAGATGCAGAGAGAAGACCCTGTGAAGACAGACTGCAGAGATTGGAGTGACGCAGCTTCAATCCAAGGATTTCCAAAAGTCACCAGATGCCAGGAAAGAGGTAGGGAAGATTTGCTCCCTAGAGCCCTCAGAGGGACTATAGCCTTGCCAACATCTTGACTTTGGACTTCTAGCCTTCAGAACTGTCAGAGAAGAAATTTCTGTCATTTTAAGCCTCCAGGTTTGTTGTTATTT
The DNA here is from genome assembly GCF_000298275.1 of Orycteropus afer afer. Taxonomy (NCBI): domain Eukaryota; kingdom Metazoa; phylum Chordata; class Mammalia; order Tubulidentata; family Orycteropodidae; genus Orycteropus; species Orycteropus afer. The sequence goes on along the minus strand of NW_006921641.1, from coordinate 1,214,670 downwards.
GTTACCAAAAGCCTTAGGAAATATTATACTCTTCTTATACAAAGAATCATCTCCTCAAACCCCCTTCCTATCCCTTTTTACAACGTCATCTCCTACATCTGTCTGGAGACTGATACTTCTACAATTTACATATACACCATTTGAAGGGATCATCCAACCCAGTTGTCTTTTAAGTCAATTCCAAGTCATAGTGGTACTATAGGACAGATGCTAGAATTGCCCCCTAGAGTTTGCAAAGCTTCATGGAAGCAGACTGCCACATCTTTCGCCTGTAGATCAGCTGGTGAATTCAAACTGCCAACCTCCTGAGTGGCAGCTGAGTACTTACTGTGCCACCAGGGCTCCTTTTGAGTGGACCATAACGGATCACAATTTCCAAGAGCCAAAGTGGATTTCTTGTAGATTTGCAGCATATTAAAATCCAATCTGAAAAGCATTATTTTAAAACTGATATGTTTAATCCATCCATATTTAAAGTGCTTATGGATCCAGTTGCATTAAAATCTATTACCTTTGTAACAGTTTTCTATTTGCTGCATTTGTTCTCAGTCTGCCTCCTAGTTTTCTACCTTCTTTGATTTTGGTAATTTTATATGATTCCATTTTATCTTTTTCATGATGTATCATTTATATTTGTTTTCTTAAAAAAAATCTTTTTTTGTGTGTTTGATTTAGAGTCCAATATACAGTTACATCTACCATTAAATGAAATTCCATTGTTTCATGTATGTATGTTGTTGTTGTTGTATAGTGCAAGTAAATTGTTTCAGACTATTCCTAATAGCTCTCTTTACCCCTTGTGATATTGCTGTCATTCATTTCACATCTTCATGTGCTATAATTGCCTAATACATTGTTACCCCTAACAGACAGTTTATATGTTAGACTAAGAAGAAGAAAAAAAATTAATTTCATTTATTCCTTCTCTGACTCTATTCCCTTCTATATAGAGATCTAAGTTTCTGGTCTATTAAATTTTCTTTCTGCCGGAAAAATTTGCTTTAACATTTTTTGCAAGTTATGTCTGCTGGCAGTGAATTCCCTCAATTTTAATTTATCTGAGAATATCTTTATTTCTCCTTCAATTTTGAAGGATTATTTTTGGAGCTACAGAATTCTAAGTTGGTGTATTTAATTTTATTTTTTTTTCTTTGAACACTTTAAATATTTTTCTCCACTCCTTTCTCCCTTGTTTGGTTTCTGATGAGAAGTCTGCTTTAATTCTTATTCTTTCCCCTCTATAAAAAACAAACTCACTGCTATTGAGTCAATTCTGACTCATAGTGACTCCCATTGGGTTTCTGAAGTTGTAAATATGCAAGTAGATTGTCTCATCTTCCTTCTGCAGAGCAGCTGCTGGGTTTGAATGGCTGACCTTCTGGTTAACAGTCAAATGCTTTTATCCACTATGCCACCAGAACTCATTTTCCCCTCTATAGGTATACATTTTATTCTTCTGGCTTCCTTCATGCTTTTCTTGTTGTCTTCGATTTTAGCAAATCCTTGCTAAATTCAAACTGCCAATTCAATATTGGCAGCACTGAATAGTTACCTTTTCAGATTATTTAGCTGATGGGATGAAAACCAGGACATTTAATGAGCTGGCAGGGAGGTTGGGAAGGAGAGGAGGATCCATAATTTGAGTGCCTGCAAAGGAGAACTGAGTGAAATGACAGCATGAGAAAAGAGTCAGCAATGGTTGTTGGCTTGGCTCAACCCATGGAATGAGGAAATGTGATAGGACTGGGAGAGGTGAATGCAAACTGAGGCAAAGGGAACAATTATAAAAGGAGAGCCATCAAAGTTGGCAATACTGTTTACTAAAACTTTCATTTGGGTTTCCCCATGTGCATCAGACTTTTATGGCACAACATGCTTATAAAACAATCCTCACTTTTTAAAATTCTTTTAACAAATGTCTTGTGGGCATAACATCCCCAACCCCCCCACACACACATCCCAATCTTCATAGAAGCAAATAGTTTATTTTCTGGTTTTCTCTTATCTTCCCAGGGAAGGTATATTTTATTTAGCATTTATTTTCAAGGTTTCAAATCTAACAAAAAAATATAATAATTAAAATAGTTGACTTTGCAATCTTTCATTGACCACTAACTAATTATTTGATCTTGGACAAGTTATTTAACGTCTGTAAGCTGCAGTTCTTTATCTGTAAAAACCCAGATAACACTTATGGACTTACAGTGCAGTTTATGTGTATGAAATAATGTGTGTAATATGCTTGGTTAATGCTAGGCACTGGACTGGTAAATAGTAAATATTAAATAATGAGTTGCTGTTATTGTTGTGTACCTTTGAGGTGGACCCGACTCATAGTGACTCCTCCTTGGGTTTCTGAGGCAGTATCACTACAGAAGTAGATTAATTATTATTAGTATTATTTATAGTTTTGATTATGTTTTCCCAAAGATGTTATCCAGCCATGATCTAAAAAAGTAGGATCTTACTTCTGGGTTAAAAAAAAACAGTTTATGTAACTGCCTTCTAACATAGTTATCAGCATGAGTTAATAAAGATATATGTAGCATATATACATATCCATACATGTGTATATATGTATGTATAGATACATACATATGTATGTATAGATACACACTTGTATTGGTTTAGAAAAAAATTGTGGAAGAATACAAAAAAATTATTTACAATAGTTACTACTAGAATATGAGATGGAGCACAGAGAGGGAACTAGAGAAAATTTTAGTTTTTATTTTATACTTTCCTGTTGTGTTTAGTTTTTACCATGAATAGTATTACCTTCTATTACAAAAATACATTTAATACCTGGTAATAATCTGTATTTAGAGTTTTCATGCCAGCAAATCTTTTTCTCTTGTCTAGTTAATGTTATTAATTTTTTAAAAAGAAATAAAACCAGTGCCTTTAAGAAACTACTTTTAAAACACACAAATACAAGACAAAAAACAAATAAAGATTACTTCATTTAAATTGGATGTTGTTTAACTGTGATATAAGATAGATTTGAATTGTGGGAAGATCAGCAGGAGTACATTCTTCACATGGTGTTTTAAGAAAAAGTGCAAAAGAGAAATATGAGAACTATTTTAGACATGCTGTTGAGACTTTCAGCAACAGTGAAGCATTAGCAACCCAAACATGCACTTTCACGTTGTCACGCTCTTGACTTGAGATCACATCAAGAGAAGGCTTGTGGAGACTTCTGCAGGGCATAAAACGTAATTCTGTTTTTTATCAGAAAATACACAAATCCTTTTGGTTGTCTGACCAAATGCTTCATATGCAAGTTCAGACCTTTCAGGAAAATAATAAAATACCCAGTTAACATCCTTCTCCTTTTAAAGAAGAAAAACACATCCTCTTGGGTATTTTAGTGAACATGCACAGCAAATCCAGCCCTTCTCTTTTGTCACGCACTTGGGATTGAGACTTAACCACCCATAAACCCTCTGTAAGCCTTTCCCAGGCACTAAGGCTCTTTGCATGCACCATTGGGACCAGACACAATATAAATCTTGAATCCAATCAGCATTTAGCTCACACAGGGGTGGGCTAAGCTTTATCAAAATGGGTTTTCTGGTGCAGTGATGATGATCTGAGCCATAAAAGATATATTATTAGCCCTGTCAGTTTACATTCCCCACCAGAGAGTGAACACAAGCACAGAAGTTCTATGCTAATATTACCTTTCAGTCTGTAGATTTAGAAGAAGTTGTATTACTGAGAGACTAAAATCCTGGTGATGTTTTAAAGACTAAAACTTAGTCTGGTTTCATTGATCCAGACTGTACTGTTGCTCTGGGTAGTTGACCTATAAGCACATGTAACTGAAGACAAGGTAGGGCCATGGGGGTCAGATAAAAGAGAAACGTATGAATCTATACAGACCTACTCTGGAAATATTCCTAAAGCCAATAACTAAAGTTTGTCCATAGTATCATCTTTCAAAGAAGAGCAGCACATGGACTCCTAGACTTGTGGCTAGAAGGGCCTTATATAGACCAATTTCTTTTTTTTACATATGAGGAAACTAAGGCCCAGAAAGATGATGTGAGTTACCTAACCAATTAACAGTTACTTTAAAATAAATTACACTGTATAAGGTAAATATTTACACCAGGTAGTTACACTCCTTAGCAGCTACCTTAGATTGTTCTTTAGAACAATCAGCCATGGAAGACCAGAAGTGCAGTATTTGCATAGGGAGATAGCTTGGAGGACAGTTATGCACAGGAAAGAAGGATAAAGGGAAAAGTTAACCACAGGGAGGAAACGGAAAGAGAGCTGTTGCATTATGGGAATTGCAGTCAATGTCATGAAATAAAATGTGTATGAAATGTTGTATGGAAAATAAATTTGCTCTGTAAACTTTCACCCAAATCACAGTAAAAACAAACAAACAAACAAATAAATAAATCACACTGTTTGTCATTCAGATAATTCCTGAATATTTATTGCAAGATAACGCTCAGTTTTATTTCCTGAGTATTTCATAATCATACATGCTGTGTCAATAAAGACAAACAAATTGGTTAGAATTAAAAAGTCTCCCTCCTATTTATTTATTTATTGCCAATAAATTTAGTCTCATCAATAATTCATAAGGCGCTCTTGCGGCTTAGTACATAAGGCATTTGACTGCTAACCAAAAGGTCAGCAGTTCAAACCCACCAGCTACTTTGTGGGAGAAAGATGAGGCAATCTACTTTGGTAAAGATTTATAGTCTTGGAAACACAGTCGGGGTCGCTATGAAATGGAAATTACTTGATGGCAGTTTTTCTTTTTCTTTTTTTTTTTTTTTTTAATATGGTTTTAGGAGCTCTGATGGTACAGTGATTAAAGCACTTGGTACCTACTAAAAGCTTGGTGATTCGAACCCACCAGCCACATTCTGGGAGAAAGATGAGGCAGTCTGCTTCCGTAAAGATTTACAGCCTTAGAAACCTTATGGGGCAGTCCTACTGTGTACTATAGGGTCACTATGAGTCAGAATCAGCTCAATAGCTGTGAGGTGGGGCTTATACGGTATTGATGAATCTTTTGGTTTCTTAAGTGGTTATTCCACTGGCTTTGCATTGACACATATCTTCAGAGATCAGTCCACTGCCAACAGGTGACCTATAGGCTAGCAGATTATGGTGGGCTCCATAATGACCTTTAAGTGACCACTCTGTATAAAACTATCTCTAGGTCTCACAACAATCCTGCCAACTGAGTTTTCTTTTCCTGGCTTTATAGAAGAGGAAATTGAGCTCACAAAGTTTACTAACTTTTGTACAATCACATTGCTTAGGGTAGAGGATCCAGGTTGTGAACTCTAGTCAACTTGACTTCAAAACTCATGCTTATTCTACAATACAGGTTGATTCTTTTAATTAGTATATGAGATGGCAATTACAGTCTTTTTCCCCTAGCAAATTAATACATTTGTACCATAGCTCAGGGGTGCTTGGGTGGTGCAAACAGTAAACATATCCCATTACTAAATGAAAAGTTGGAGGTTTGAATCCCAGAGGTGCTTGAGATGAAAGGCCTGGAAATCTACTTTCAAAAAATTAGCCATTTTAAACCCTACGGGGCAAGTTCTACTCTGTTGTACGTTGAGTCCATGAATTGGAATCAACTCCACAGCAGTTGGTAAACTGGTAAATCATCACTAGTTCAGAATTTAATTCCACTGTGTCTTCATCCTTGCACTGGAATCCACAGGACTCTGATTCTAATCAAATGATACACAGTCAAGTACTTGTAATATTACTGGTATAGGAAAAGCTAGAGAGAGAGTGAGCCAGTTAGCTCCAGAAAGGAGATTGCTTTTGGGGATATGTGAGCTTGTGTGCTGACCTTTCATGTCAGATTCAAGTTCCAACTATGAGAACTCAGAAAACAGGTGACTACTGACTCTTTCCAGACAGCCACAGTCATTTAATATTCATTCAACCACACAAACACGTATTGAATGCTTAATTGTGTGCTAGGCACTTGTCTATAGGCTGGGAATATGGCAGTGGGAAAGAATGGTGAGGCTCCTGCTCTTGTAGAGAATTCAGAAGATGGTAAGAATTTCATACAGGATTGGTGCTCTGAAGTAAATAAAGTAAGGCAATGGGATAGAGAAGCCTGGGAGTGGAGTAGCACCATCAGGAAAGGCATCTTAGCTAAGGGGATATTTGAGCTAAAACCTGAATGATGAGAAGGTGTTAATCAAGGCAGATTAGGATTTAGAGTAGTCCAGGTGGAGGAACAGTAAAAGCAAACCTCTAAACTGGAAAATTGTGCCTTGTTTGAATAATAGAAACAAGGCTCTTATATCTAAATGCAGTGAACAAGAGAGCAAGTGGCTCAAGATAACATGAGGGAAATCAACAGGGGCTAGATCACAGAAGGTCTGGTAAATTGTGGAAAAGTAGTAGGAATTTATTATAAGTGCAATGTAAATCTCTTGGAAGTGTTATCCAGGAGAATAACATGACCTGATGATCTTTTGTAAATGATCATTTTCGCAGTTTACGCATATCACTTCAGGGCTTGGAATTTTGTGTTTCTTCCCCATGAGTATCTTCCTGTGAGGACAAAGTGGACAACACATTCTGTGAAGTGATCTGTTTAAAGTTCCTTTTGGAGAACTACTGTATCAGAAAATGAGAATAGGACACTAACACAAATACATTTAAACTTTGCTTTCAGCTAATCCGTGTTTAGTGTGTAAAGAGCTTGGCCACCGGTCTGTCATCACTCTTCTCATTTCTTCATTGTTCGGATAATTGAGATGACATTCTAATAAGAGGAGATTTGCAGCTTCCTTTCTTACTTACTCCTTCCTGTTCCGTCTCTCCATCCTTTCTTCTTCCTTTTAATGAGGGACACATTGTACATTGTCTCTAAATAGGCACTCTGTTCTCCATGCAAATTCAACCTTTCCAATTATATTTTCTGGCAACTGCTTTCATTGTCTGCTTATAAACACCTCTGGTTACCAGAATTCAAAAGCTCCAGTGGAAAGAAAATCTGAACCCAGCATATGAATGAGAAGCTGGTAAATATTTTTTCCTGGCCTGAGGTGGTTGCTGTGAGCCAGACTCACTCTCCAGAGAAGGGACTGTGCCACCTTTGCCTGCTGGTACTCCTGGTCTCTGTGCTCTGATGACATCCAGTGCAGGAGAGCTGGTGTGGTTTGGGGACATGTGCAGTTGTTAATGTAGAGTGCTCCTGCAGAACAGCTGATGGCTATAAGGATCACCCATGAGTGAAGAAGGGAGAATTACAAATAAACCAGAGGTACACGCAGAAAACCTGGGAGATCAAACCTGGTAGTAATGGTGACAGGATGAAGGAAAAGAAAGGGAGAGACAGTGGAGCAGTCTGCATTACATGACAGCAGGTTTTGAGGACATAGAGGAGTTGATTCTAGTTTAATGTGAAGAGGTAGCAAATGTGCAGTGGAGCACCTGACAGCAAGGTGGGAAGAGTGACAGCACATGCTCATTTGTACCTGTTCCCTGGAGTTATCCCTAATATTGAGAGCCCCAGTCTTTGCAGAACCCCTCTCTGGAAGTAGGCTGAGTGTCACAGCATGATTTCCTACCAGTGTTCTCTGGGTCCTGGTAGCACCACAGCATCACAGCATTATTCAAGCCTATTTTATGAGGATTGTGTTGTTGTTAGGGGCCATCAGGGTGATTTTGCCTCACAGCAAGGCCATGTGATAGAATAAAACTGCCCCATATGGTTTTTCTAGGCTGTAATCTTTGTAAGAGCTGATTGCCTGCTCTTTCTCCTATGATGCTACTAGGTGGCTTCGAAAAGCCCGTTAGCAACAGAACACTTAACTGTTGCACTACCAAGGCCCTTTTAATGAGGATTATCTAAGGGTTATTCAAACTTTTTATTGTGAAATAATATCAGACTTATACAAATGTTGCAAAAATAGTACAAAGGGTTCCCATATACTTTTCACCTAACTTCCACAAATGTTAACATATTTAAAACCATAATGCAATGATCAAAGCTAAGATACCATTGATAATGCAAACTCAAAACTCACTGCCGTTGAGTGATATCTGACTCATAGCGACCCCTTCTTAGTTTCCAAGGCGGTATCACTATGGAAGTAGATTGCCCAACCTTCCTTCTGAGGAGTGGCTGGTGGATTTGAATCGCCAGGCTTCTGGTTAGCAGTCAAATGCCTTAGGCACTACGCCACCAGAGCTCCATTGATATAATACTATTAACTAATCTATAGATCTTACTTGAATTTTTTCCAAATGTCCCATTAATGTCTTTTTCCTGGTCTGAGACCCAATCAAAGATCACAGATTGTATTTAGTTAATCATGTCTTCTTGGTCTCTTCACATCAGAGATAGTTCTTCAGTCTTTATCATTTATAATCTTAACACTTTGGGAGCATACTGTCATTTATTGTATAATGTCTCTCAATGTTTTCATTGTGAATATATATTTAACTTATTAATGTTTTCTACATGTAAAATTTAGTGACATCAATTACATCAATCATGTTGTGTAATCAAAGCTCATCTGCCCTGAAGACTGCCCTTGAGCCTCTCATCACAGGGGTTGTTTGCCTTTTTTTTTGGTAGTGTGTACCCCTTTGGCAGGCAGGCAAGCAGGTGAAGTAAAAATTATAATACCATAGGATTACAAAAAACATGGACTTATAGAGAAAACATATTGAAATATGTTATCACTATATTTTAAAACTTATGATATTATAAAATATCTGCTTTTATTAACATATCAAATAGATCTAGTGATAGGTCTAATAAATTTCATTGTGTTGAAATAGTGAAAGTATATTTTTGGATGCCTGGACCAATTGTAATATAATGTGAAAATATCTGGGTTCTGTTGGTGACAAAGTCACAGTTTTTACTTATTCATAATTAAATAGTATACTAAATTTCACTTAGATGTTAGTACAAATATAGAGTTTTTTTTTTTTTTTAAACCAGTCAAGTTAATTTTGTTGCTGTTGTTATTTGCCATCAAGACAGACTGGCTCTTGGCTACCCCATGTAGAACAGAACAAAGTATTCCTCATTCTCTACCATCTTCACAATTGTTGGTTTGTTCAAATCAATTGCTGTAGCTGCTGTATATTTTGGGTGCTTTCCAACCTATCTGGTTCATCTTCTAGCACTATTTTGAAAAATATTTTCTTATGATCCAAAGGGCTTTCCTTGACTAATTTTCAGAAGTGGATCACCAGGCCTTTCTTCCTAGAATAAGTTTGGAAGCTCTGCTGAAACCTATCAATCATGAGTGACCCTCCTTGTATGTGAAATACAAGTGGCATAGCTTCCAGTGTTATAGCAACACACATGCCACTATAGTAAGACACATTGACATATGGTTGACATATGGGTGTTGATTCAAATCCAGACTCTTTATAGTCTATCCATGGATCTCTCCAGGACTTTTTGATCCCACTTCAAGAGTCTCTGTTCTAGGAAGTTGCTGAAGTAGAGAGATTAGGTGGTCAGCCTACCCTTCTCCAAATTGGTAGGATGTGTCTGGTTCTGAAATGTTTCTATAAAATGTAAAGGATTCCTGAGGAAAAAGGATAATTTTGGTGGTACTTTAAAGATTCTGAGGTGATGCTAAGCTAATCAGTTCTGAACTAGATACCACCAGAATTACCTGGAATAAAGTTCAGAGTCCATACTATCTCTGAAATTGAACTGCTTCATTATTGGCATTATAATTCTGACTTTAAAATAGACCCCTGCCAAGTTAATTGTAGGCTTATCCAATTCATATTTCTACATCAAAATGACATGAAGGTGTCTCCAATCTCAGCCTCCAGAACGAAAAGTATATTTATTTACATATCAAGGTGTTTCTTTAAGAAAGAATTGAAACTTACTCTTGAACAGAGAATAGCTAAAGAAAATGGAAGGAATGACAAGACAAAAGAGCTGAATAGAAGATTTCAAAGAGCAGCTGAAGAAGACAAAGTCAATTATTATAATGAAATGTGCAAAGACCTGGAGTTAGAAAACCAAAAGGAAAGAACACACTTGGCATTTGTCAAGCTGAAAGAATTGAAGAAAAAATTCAAGCTGCAGGTTGCAATAATGAAAGATGCTATGGGCAAAATATTGAATGATGCAAGAAGCATCAAGAGAAGATAGAAGGAATTCAGAGTCACTGTACAAAAAAGAATTGGTCGAAGTTCATCTGTTTCAGAAGGTGGCATGTAATCAAGAATCAATGGTATTGAAGGAAGAAGTTGAACCTGCACTGAAGGAATTGGTGAAAAGACTCCAGGAATCAATGGAATGCCAACTGAGATGTTTCACCAAATGGATGCTGTATGGGAGGCAAGAAATTTGGAAGACAACTACCTGACCAATTGACTGGGGGAGATCCTTATTTGTACCAATTCCAACGAAAGGTGATCCAACAGAATGTGGAAATTATAGAACAATATCATTAATATCATACACCAGTAAAATTTTGCGGACAATAATTCAAAAATATTTGCAATAGTATATTGACAAGACACTTCCAAAAATGCAAGCTGGATTCAGAAGAGGACATGGAATGAGAAATATCACTGCAGATGTCAGAAGGATCTTGGCTGATAGCAAAGAATACTGGAAAGATGTTTACCTGTGTTTTATTGACTATAAAAAGGCATTTGGCCATGTAGATCATTGCTAACCAATTCCAGAACACTTAATTATGCTCATAAGGAACCTGTACATAGACCAAGAAGCTGTGCTTTGAACAGAACAAGGGAATACTGCATGGTTTAGTATCAGGAAAGGTGTACATCAGGGTTTTATCATTTCACCACACATATTCAATCTATATGCTGAGCAAATAACCTGAGAAGCTTGACTATATGAAAAAGAACACGGCATTAGGATTGGAAGAACTCTCATTAACAACGTGTGATATACAGATGACAGAAGCTTGCAGCTGAAAGTGAAGATGAATTAAAGCACTTACTGATGAAGATTAAAGAAAACATTCTGCAGTATAGAATACACCTCAATATAAAGAAAATGGAAATCCTCACAACTGGACTAACAAGCAGCATCATGATAAATGGAGAAAAGATTTAAGTTGTCAAAGATTTCATATTCCTTGCATCCACAATCAACACCAAAGGAAACAGTAGCCAAGAAATCAGATGTCATATTGCACTAGGCAAATCTGTTGCAAAAGGTGTCTTTAAAGTGCCAAAGGGCATAGATGTCTCTTTAAAGACTAAGGTGCGCCTAACCCAAGCCATGGTATTTTCAATTGTCTCATATGCATGTGAAAGCTGGACAATGAATACAGAAGACTGAAGAAGAGTTGATGCTTTTGAGTTGTAGTGTTGGCAAAAAATACTGAATGTACCATGGACTGCCAGAAAAACTAACGAATGTGTCCCGGAAGAAGTGCATCTGGAATGATGCTCATTGGAAGTGAGAATGGCCAGACTTTGTCTCACCTACTTTGGCCATGTTGTGAGAATGGACCATTCCCTGGAAAAGGATATTGTGCTCTGTGAAGTAGAGTGTCAGCAAAAAAGGGAAAGACCTTCAACGAGATGGATTGACACAGTGGCTGCAACAATGGGTTCAGATATAGCAAGGATTGTGACTATGACACAATATTTTGTTCTGTTGTATGTAGGGTTGCTATGTGTTGGAGTCGACTCAATGGCATCTAACCACAACAGCACAACAAGGTGTTTCTTTAAGAAGGAAATGAAATTATCTTTGCAATGTATTGAGAAGAGACTGATTCTTGCTCTGGGCCAGTTTTCATTTGAAATTATCAGCCTATTGTAATCAACCTGATATTGTTTAGAAGCAACAAATATTAGTTCTGGAAAAAGTTTAAGGAAGTAACACAGGAAGTGGATGGGCACTGCTATAATGGATGATCTTTTCTGACTTTGGACTCAAGAAGAGATCTTCCTGCCACAAAAAGTCAGAGCACATGTTCCACTGTTTCTGTGCATTGGGTGGAATACTGGTCTCAGAATGACTTCAGACAATGTGGTGTGAGCTGGAGAGAGAGTCTGGACACAAAAAGCCAAGACTAAGAATTTCTGGGACCAGTATTAAGGGTCCTGGATCTCAAAGGGAGTTAGTTCCTGGATGGTATGAACGACTAACTCACTTGGTTGTTAACCAAAATGTTGGAAGTTCAAGCCCACTTAGAGGCACATTGGAAGAAAGGTCTGGTGATCTACTTCTGAGAAATCAGCTATTGAAAACTCTATGGAGTGCAAGTCTACTCTGACACACATGGGGTCTCCATGGGTTGAAATCGGCTCAAGGGAAACTGGTTTTTAGATTTGGATCTCAAAGAAAGCATTCCAGAGTAGGATGTGCTATGAGGAGTTTATGGAAAGTAATCCAGACCAAATTCTCTTAAAATACTCCAGTCATTTCTCATGGCCAGCAAAGAAACATCCAACTCCTCCAAGGCCTGCAAGCCCCTTGTAATCTGGATCTAGAATTCTGCTCTGCCCTCATCCTCTTCTGCCTTGGCTCTCTCAGTGAAGTCCTTTGCCAGAGACTTTGCTCAGCTCTTCCTTTTGCTTTGCCTGCTCTTCCTCCTTATCTTGTAGGGCTGCCTCCTCCTATTTCTTCAGGCCTGCTAAGAGTCACCTTAGGGTGGCCTTCTCTGATAGTCCTAGCTTAAGTAATTCCTACTTATGTTCTGGTGAAGGAGCTCTGGTAGCATAGTGCTTAAAGTATTTGACTGGAAACTTACCAGCCACTTCATGGAAGGAAGACTGGGCAATCTACTTCCATAAAGATTTACCATCTCAGAAACTCAAAGGGGGCCACTTTGTATCAGAATCAACTTGACGGCAGTGAGTCTGATTTTTTTTTTTTTAATGTGCTGGTGAGAAAATCACTCCATCTTATTTTCTATTTTCTTCATAGAATTTCTTGCAATCTGAAATTATATTTATTTAGGAGTTTACATCTTAATTACCCATCTTCCCCCAATTAGAATGTAAGTGCCAATAGGGCAGGAATGTTGTCTGTTGTTCATTGTGGTGTCAACAGAATCTAGAACAGTGTTTGACTCATTAAGAAACCAAAACCAAACTCACTGCTATTGAGTCAATTCGACTCATAACTACCCCTCCTTGGTTTCTGAGGCTGTATCTCTATGGAAGTAGATTGCCCAATCATCCTTCTGAGGAGTGACTGGTGGGTTTGAACTGCCAGACTTCTGGTTAGCAGTCAAATGCCTTAGACACTATGCCACCATAGCTCCTTCAGGTGCTCAATAAATATTTCTTGACTGAGTGACTCTTCTCAAAACCTCAGGGTAAAAGTCCAAAACCTTAAAATAACCTACAAATCCTTATGATCTGTCTCTCTTGTCTCCATCCTTGCCTTTTATTACCTCTAGAACTGTTTTCCACCACTTGTCTGAGAATTTGTCAGCCATGGTATTTTTAGTTTCTTCATAGGCATGTGAAAGTAGGACAGTGAATAAAGAAGACCAAAGAAGAGTTGATGATTTTAAATTGCAGTGTTGGTGAAGAATACTGAAAATACCATGGACTGACAGAAGAACGAACAAATCTGTCCTGGAAGAAGTGCAGCTGGAATGATCCTTGGAAGCAAGAATGGCCAGACCTCATCTCACCTACTTTGGTCATTGCAGTAGTTATATTTGTGTGTCAACTAGGCTGGGCCTGGTTGAGTGGCTGGGAAGGTGGTGGTAGTTATTCCCCATGATGAGACTGGCAATCAACTCCATGGTGGGATTTAACCACAAGCAGCTGAGTAGCTGCCTTTGGGATGTGGTCTGTTTCCTGTTTATAAGGAGAAGCCTTGGGAATGGTCCTAGCCTATGGCATGCTTGGACCCTGCATGTAGCCATGTCACTGCTTAGCAGCCTGCTATGCTCTGCCAAACTTGGGACTTAAAATGGACTTAAGTTAATGGCCTGCTGTGTGGTTTGGTAACATCGGGACTGTGCCTTTTTACTCGTCAACCTTGGGGCTTCTCAGCCTCAGCAGCCAGCAGGTGTCTGAGTGAAGAAATGCCTCTAGCTCCAGTGGGCCAGGAGCAAGAGGCAGAGCTGGACCCCAAGGCTGAGGGGCTTTCACCCAGCCCTTAGAGTTTGGCACTTTGAACTTGGACTTAAAGCCTCCAAATTGTAAGAATAAACTCCTCTTTGTTAAGGCCATCCCATTTGTGGTATATTTTTTGTCAGAGTGGCACTAGGTAACTAGAACTGTCATGTTGTCACTAAGGACATTCCTTGGAGGAGAATACCAAGCTTAGTAAAGCAGAGGATCATCAAAAAAGGGAAAGACCCTCAGTGAGATGAATTGACACTGTGGCTTCCATGATAGATTCAAGCATAACAAGGATTGTGTGGATGGCACACAGCTGGGCAGTGTTTCATTCTGTAGTACAAAAGGTCACTATGAGTCAGAGTTGACTTGATGACACCTAACAACAACAACACAACAGATCTGGTTTCATGTCATTCCCTTCTCTATTCATTCTATCTTAGTCCTCTTAGTTTCTTGTGGTTCTCTATCTCCAGGGAAGACACTCTTCAGGCTTTTATATTTGTTCTTCCCTCTGCCAGAAAATTCCTATCCACCACTAGTTTGTCAGTTTGTTGTAATGTGGTGACTTGTGTGTTGCTGTGAGGCTGGAGACTAAGCCACTGGTATTTCAAATGCTAGCAGTGTCACCCATGGGGACAGTTTTCAGTGGAACTTCAGACTAAGACAGACTCAGAAGAAGGAAGGAGCCATCAATTTCTCAAAGAATTGGTCAGTGAAAACCTTGTGAATAGCAGGGAACTACGGTCTGATATATTATGGGAAAACTTTATGAATAGCCCTGAAACATTGTCTGATATAATGCCAGAAGATGAGCCTCTCAGGTCAGATTGTTGTTGTTGTTAGGTGCCGTCGAGTTGTTTCTGACTCATAGTGACCCCATGCACAGCAGAACAAAACAGTGCCTGATCCCGCACCAGCTTCATGATCCCTGCTATACTTGAGCCCATCATCGCAGCTACCATGTCAATCCATCTCGTTGAAGGCCTCCCCCCCTTTCATTGACCCTCCACCCTACCAAGCATGACATCCTTCTCCAGGGAATGGTCCCTTCTGACAACATGACCAAAATAGGTGAGACAAAGTCTGACCATTC
>NW_006921641.1:1170135-1197416 GCF_000298275.1 Orycteropus afer afer | reverse complement strand
TCTTCTTTGTTTCCAACTTTTGCATTCCAGTCACCAGTGATAATTAACACATCCTGATTGCATGTTTGGTCAATTTCAGACTGTAGAAGTTGATAAAATTCTTCAATTTCCACATCTTTGGCTTTGGTGGTTGGTGCATAAATATGAATAATAGTCGTATTAATGGGTCTTCCTTTTAGGCATGTGGATATTATCCTATCACTGACAGCATTGTACTACAGGACATATCTTGAAACATCCTTTGTGATGATGAATACCACGCCATTCCTCTTCAAACTGTCATTCCCGGCATAGTAGATCATATGGTTGTCTAATTCAAAATGGCCCAAACCAGTCCATTTTCAACTCACTAATGCTGAGGATTTCAATCTTTATGTGTTCCATTTCATTTGTGACAACTTCCAATTTTCCTAGATTCATAATTCGTACATTCCATGTTCCAATGATTAATGGATGACTGCAGCTGTTTCTCTTCAATTTGAGTGGTGCCACATCAGCAAATGGAAGGCTCAAAAGCTTTACCTTATTCATATGGGTAAGGCTGGGTTTACTCAGATGATGCAGCTCTTTCCCAGTCCTATTTTGAGAGCCTTCTAACCTAACCAGACTATTCATAAAGTTGCACGGTAATGTATCAGTGTTTATTTGCTATTCATAAGGTTTTCCCTGGCCAATCCTTTGAGAAGTGGATGGCCTCTTCCTTCTTCCTAGTCTTTCTCAGTCTGTACACTGGGCTGATACCTGTGCACCAAGTTCACCCCACTGGGTTTGAAACACCAGTGGCTCAGCCTCAAAACTCACATCAACACATCACCATAGTAGGAAAAACCGACAGACAAGTTTGTCTCCCTGTTGGAAACCTCTCATACCACCCTTACTTGGGTCCCTGTGGCTGACTGCTCCTCTATCCAGGTTCCTGGCTTTTAATCACCTTTCTCTCGTTCTCCCGTCCTGCTCCTTTGGGCATGCCTGGGTTCTCTCTCCTCACCTGGCACTCAAAATATGACTAGGGAACAACTGCCTCCTCAGAGTAGAGCCAATGTTAATGATATGGATGGAATAAAGTTTTCAGGATCTTGATTTGCTGATGTGACATGGCTACAAATGAGCAGAAACAGTTGCAAACATCTTGCATTAGTGAGGGACTCTGGTAGCATATTTCTTAAGGTGCTTGACTGCTAACCAGAAGGCTGGTGGTTCAAACACACCATCCACTCCTCTGAAGAAAGGTTGGGCAATCTACTTCTGTAGAGTACTGCCTCAGAAACCCAAGGAGGGGTCTCTATGAGTCGGGTCTGACTTGACGACACATAACAAGAACAACAGGAATTAGTGAGTTGAAATGGGCTGCTTTTGGCCATTTTGAGTCAGACAAACTTATGATCTACTATGTCAGGCATGACAAATTGAAGAGGAATGGGGTGACATTCATCATCACAAAGAACGTTTCAAGATCTATCCTGAAGTACAGTGCTGTGAGTGACAGGATAATATGCATAAGCCCACGAGGAAGACCAGTTAATATTACTGTTATTCAAATTTACACACTAAAAACCAAAGCCAAAAATGGGAAAATTGTAGATTTTTACCAACTTCTGCAGTCTGAAATTGACCAAACATTCAATCAAGATGTATTGATTATCACTGGTGATTGGAATGCAAAAGTTGGAAGTGAAGAAGAATCACTGGTATTTGGAAAATGTGTCCTTGGTTATAGGAAGAATGCTGGAGATCATATGATAGAATTTTGCAAGACCAATGACTTATTCAGTGCAAATATCTTTTTCAACAACACAAACAATGGCTATACATATGTAGTTCACCAGATGGAGTACACAGGAATCAGATTGATTACATCTGTGGAAAGAGGAGATGGAGAAGCTCAATATTTTCAGCCAAAACAAGGCCAGGGGCTGATTGTGGAGCAGATTATCAGCTGCTCATATTCAAGTTCATGTGGAAGCTGAAGACAATTAAAACAAGTTCACAAGAGCCAAAATATGCTCTTGATTATATCTTTCCTGAATTTAGAGAGCATCTAAAGAATAGTTTGATGCATTGAACACCAAAGACCAAAAACCAGAGGAATTGTGAGGTGACATCCAGAACATCATCCATGAAGAAAGTAAAAAGTTATTAAAAAGACAGAGATGAAGAAAAGACCAAAATGGATGTCAGAAGAGACTCTTAAACTTGTCCTGAATGGAGAGTAGCTAAAGCAAATGGAAGCAATGGCAAGATAAAAAAAAAGCTGAACAGAGATTTCAAAGAGCAGCTCAAAAAGACAAAGTCAATTATTATAATGAAATATGCAAAGACCTGGAGTTAGAAAACCAAAAGGGAATAGCATGCTTGGATTTCTCAAGCTGAAAGAACTGAGGGAAAAATTTAAGCCTCAAGTTGCAATATTGAAAGATTCTATGGGCAAAATATTGAATGATGCAGGAAACATCAAGAGAAGATGGCAGGAATACACAGAGTCACTGTATCAAAAAGAATTGGTCGATGTTCATCCATTTCAGGAAGAGGTATATAACCAAGAACCAATGGTATTGAAGCAAGAAGCTGAACCTGTAATGAAGGAATTGGGGAATAACAAGGCTCCAGGAATTGATGGAATACCCATCAAGATGTTTCATCAAATGAATGCCACACTGGAGGCACTCACTTGTCTATGCAAGAAATTGGAAGACAGCTACCCGGCCAACTGATTGGAAAAATCCATATTTGTACCCATTCCAAAGAAAGGTGATCCCACAGAATGTGAAAATTATTGAACAATATCAGTAATATCACACACAAGTAAAATGTTGCTGAAGATAATTCAGAAACTGCTGCAGCTGCATATTGACAGAGAACTTCCAGAAATGCAAGCTGGATCCAAAAAAGGATGGGAATGAGCAATATCATTGCTGATGTCAGATGGATCTTGGCTCAAAGCAAAGAATACCAGAAAGATGTTTACTTGTGTTTTATCGACTATGCAAAAGCCCTTGATTGTGTGGGCTCTGGTATAGTAAGGATTGTGAGGCTGCCTCAGCACTGGGCAGTGTTTCATTCTGTTGTACATAGGGTCTCTATGAGTTGGAGCTGACTCAATGGCACACAACAGCAACCTTAATGTATTTCTTTCATCCATTCATCCACTTATTCATTTATTCTATCTACAGAGTATAAGCTCCATGTAACATGAGGACAGAGATCGTTATTTTCTTTACTACCATATCCACAATTCCTACAACAATGCCTAGCACAAAGTAGGTATTCAGTATTGTTTTTGTTCTCTAGTGCCACTCTAACAGACATACCACAAATACCAAAACCAAAAACCAAATGCACTGCCATGTAGTCCATTCTCACTCAGAGTAACCCCCTTTGGGTTTCTGAAGTGGTAAATCTTTACAGAAGTAGATTCCACAGTCTTACTTCTGCAGAGTGGCTAGTGGGTTTATACTGCCAAACTTCTGGTTAGCAATCAAACCACAAATGGGTGGTTTTAAACACCTATTTGTTTAAAATAAATGTTTAGGAGGCTGGAAGTCTAAGTTCAAGGTGCCAGCTCCAGAGGCTAGGTGAAAGCCCCTCAACATTGGAGTTCAGCTCTCCCTCTTACTCAGGGCCCATTGGAGCTGGAGATGTCTCTTCACTCCAGCGGCTGCTGGCTACTGAGACTGACATAATCAAGGCTGACAAGTAAAATGGCACAGTTCCAAAATTATCACACAATACAGCAAGACACTAGTTCAAGTCCAGAAACTGTCCTGAGATCAACAGGAAACATGGCAGTTTGCTGAATGAAGACTTGGCTACATGCAGTGTCCATATGTGCCAAAAAACTGCAGAGACCTTTCTCAGTGCTTTTTCTTATATACTGGAAGAGATCACATACCTAAAGCTGCTACTCAGATGCTCCAGTAGATTCCACCACAGAACTGATCACCAGACTCATCATGGGGAATATCTATCTTCAGCTGCCATTCACTCAAAACCAGGCCCAGCCAAGTTGACACAAAACTTAACTACCATAAGTATAATAGCAAATACTTGAATATTCTGCCATGTGGGACAATTGTTTAGTTACTATGGTAGTTAAGGTTGTATGTCACCTTGACTGGGCCTGGTTGAGTGGCTGGACAACTGGGTGTAGTTATTTCCCATGGTGAGATTGGTAATTAATTCCATAGTGGAATTTACTGGAGTAGCTGAGTAGCTGCTTTAGGGAAGTGGTCCGCTTCCACTGTATAAGAAACAGCTTTGAGGAAGATTTCCAGATCATGGCACACTTGAACCCTGCATGTAGCCGAATTGTTGTTCAGTAGCCTGCCATGCTCTGCCAATCTTGGGACTTTCAATGGACTTGAATCAAAGGCCTGCCGTGTTGTTTGGTAACAATGGTACTGTGCCTTTTTACTTGCCAACCTTGGGTTTCTCAGCTTCAGCAGCCAGCAGCTGTCTGAGTGAAGAAAAGCTTCCAGCTTCAGTGGGCCAGAAGCAGGAGGCAGAGCTGAAGCCCAAAGTTAAGGGGCTTTCACATGGCCCCTAGAGCCTGGCACTTTAACTCAGACTTAAAGCCTCCAAACTGTAAGAGAATAAACTCCTGTTTGTTAATGCCATCCCTCTGTGGTATATTCCTGTCAGAGAAGCACTACGTTACAAATACATTTGCATAGGATGGGAGAAATGTTCTGGTCATCTGGCTTCTCATTATACAGAGTTTCAACAACTCCTTAGGTTTGTAACCACAATCTGTACCCTATTTTTAGAGGTACTCCAATTCCTGGGCCTCTCCAGGATCCTTAGATAAAATTGGCCTTGTTTTCTTTGGCTCTCAATCCCCTAACACTCAATAGACCGAGATTCCAAAAGGTCAAAGGTCTGCAAAATCAGTAACCACCTATTTTCTACCTTAAAAAATTTTGCAGTGTTCTCTTGTTTACCTGTTGTCATTGCCCTATCAACTGACAACTGTGCTTGATGAGTAATTCTGCTATATGTTTTAATGCAAAGAGAATGACAAATATGAATATAATAAGAAAATACTTTTCTTATTTGCATCTGAAATAGTATACTCAAAAGGACCTAAAATTACTGCAGGGTTCAAATATGTTGAATGACTGTTGGGGGAAGATGTAGAGGGAACCAAACTCTTGGATATGTGTTTCAACTAGATTATCTTGTTGGCCATGTTCAACTGTAAAAGTCATGATTCAGTGATTCTGTGAAATGTTCTGAACTGCTAAGATAAAAAGTAATATGGACAACTGCTAAGATAAAAAGTACATGATCAGCCTCAATGTTTACAATGATGTTATAATCCTTTTCATTTTCAGTTTTATTATTCATTTGAGATTAGTGAATTTTCTAACTTGTCAACCTTGGGTTTACGTCCCCTTTTGTATCATCACAATATCTAATAGCTTTAATCAGCAATTTGTCTTGACAAAAATTATATGCATGGTTGTCCCTATTCATAGCACAACTTTTTATTTTGTTGTTGTTTTTTAATCTTATTTCAACCATAGCCTCCCTCTCATGCAACACCCAATATGAAAATTCAGTCCTATTGTTTTGGTTTAGCCAAAAATTTCCTTATCTGTTTACCACAAGCATAACCTGCTTCAATCCTCATTGTCTGAGAGCATTGTTTTTAATCATTCCGTATTCATGTGGAACTCATATATAGCTTTATTATCAAGATTCAAAATGAACCAGCATTACTTAATGAAATCTTTAAATTATTAGAAGCAATTTCATTCTCTTGTATTATTTAGTTCCATGTGCTTATTTTATCAAGAAATATATTCTCTTTTACCTGGTTCTGTTAGGCTTGATTATTGGGAAGGAAGTACATTTAGAAGATAAAATTCTTAATAAAGATTAGTGTTTTATATGAAGCTCTGCCTTGAAATGATCTGAAATACATTTTGTTTGAAACTGGTTACCTTACTTCTTGGTCAAACATTTAGCCCTATTGGTATAAGGCTCAAGCTTTCTGGACTTCTGATGATCTAGTTCAACAAAATATATAGTGTGTATTTCTCTTCTTGAACTGGAATTTTGAAGTTTGTTTTGGAAGGCAATAATACTTGCACAAGTTTCTAAACACATAGTCCATGATCTCCCAGAGGGCTACACCATAATCGAGATAATTGTAGAGTAGAGACAGCAAGTCAATTGTTACACATTTTGCTTCCAAAAGTAGAAATGCAAGATGGCCAATAAATTCATCTTTGTTGTTGTTAGTTGGCTTCATGGCAACCCCATGTATGCAGATTGAGGAGCTTGACTTATATTTTTGAGCTGATAATATGCTAAAGTTACCTGAAAGATAGATGTCAAATGTTTGGACAGGGGAGCAATTTCAGTGCTTGCCTTAAACTTATTTTCTGTAGATACACCTCTGACTGCCCCATAGGATTTTCTTGGCTTTGATCTTTCAGGAACAGATTTGATCTTCCAGGAGCAGATTTCCCGGCCTGTCTTTCAAGCATTTATTAGTTGTTGTTGTTGTTGTTATGTGCCGTCGAGTCGGACCCGACTCATAGAGACCCCTCCTTGGGTTTCAGAGGCAGCATCACTACGGAAGTAGATTGCCCAACCTTCCTTCAGAAGAGTGGCTGGTGGGTTTGAACTGCCCGCCTTCTGGTTAGCAGTCAAGTGCCTTAGGCAGTACGCATTTTATTAGTAGTCCTTTTAAAATATCACTGGGCCCAGATTAATCAAAATGATGTTGAAAGTCTCTGACTAATCATATGTACCTTCTTGGATTCTATTTAAAAATATTATTACTTCGTTTGAAAAGTGTCAGTTTATAGTGTATTTCCCCTAAAATCTCATGTTTACTTTTGCTTTCATTCAATTAAAATCAGAAGACTTATTTTTTTTTGTCACATTCCATGATATTTTATTAAAAACTCCTCTCAGATAATAGCATGTGTTGGGGTTCTATTCCTGTTTCTCTTCTCATAGACATTGAGCTTACTATTACTTAACTTCAATTTATGCCCATGAAAAATTAGATTTTAAATGCCTATCTTTGCACAATGGCAACACATCTAAAGCAAATAAAACATATAGCCAAAAGCAAAGATGAAATAATTTTGAAAGTATCCATTGTTTAGTGTCATGTTATTCTGCTATTAGCATGAATAATTTATGTATATTTTTGTGTTTGTATAACAGACAGACAGATATTTTAGAGATAAGAAACCAGGAGAACATAATTGTAAATCTTAGTATACTGAAAATGATTATTCTCATATCTTCAATTTTCCCGTTTACCACAGAGATAGTAAGACACATACAGGCATATTTAGCTCTAACAATAGCTGTGTTTCTCTGAATTTGCATTTTATCAACTGCTGGCAAAGCAAATAAAATCATATATTTTAGTGTATGGAGGTGGGATGTGGAAGTAGCATTCCATTTAAAGAAATATTTTATGAATTTAACAGCTAACCCTTAATGCATCTGATTTATGAATTTATATATTTTTCTAAATAGTGAGTTTTGGTTGAAAAGGTAAGTCAAATTTTATAAACCAAGTTCTATTTTAAATGCATTAAGGGGCACTCTTTTAAAAATGGAAGCTTATGTTGAACCCTTCTATAAATGTTTTCCAATTAATTTTATAATTTATATTTTGATAACTTCTGAGTTTTATAACAGTTTTTCTTAAAGTAGGACACAGCTGGATTACTATTCTTTTTCCTACAGCTGCATAGTTCAAGATAATTAGTTCATACCCCCAACTTTCTTGAAAGATGAAAAAAAACTCATTCTGCTATAGACCTCCTCTCTCACTGTTTCTCCTCCTCACGCTCAGACCAGTTTGCAGTGGTTGAAAAGGGGCAGGGAAATGGTCACCATCAATTATCTCAAACTCAAGACTTGCCAGGGGTCTCTTGGAGATGCATTTTCATTTTATGAAATGAAATAGAATTAACTCAAATAGAAGTGGGGAAAAAGAGAACAATTAAAGTGTGATATTTGTAAATTTATTTCAAATAAAGGAATCTATAAAGGAACAAGAAAAAAATTCTAGATTTTCTGTCATCATTAAATTTCTTTTTGAGCCTGTAGTTCAATAGTCAGAGTAACAAGACACTTTGCTTTATTTATTTTGTATATCCTCTCTTCAAGCAAGAGTAAATTCTCCATCATCTGGGCTATGTTATAGAAAGCCTCTCTTGTCCTCCACCCCTACACCCTGCCTTCCCCAAACACACAATGGGATCTCTACTCCTCTTTCTTACTCAAGGATCTACTACAGTTCCACTGAGTACTCAAAAGTTAGTGGAGTTCATGCTCTCCATTGTGGAAATGAGGCAATCACTGGGGTCTAAGGCATTTCCTCAGTCTCTGGTGTTAAAAGATGCTTGAAAGTTCTGGATATATTTCAGCTTAAGTGAGAATCTTTGCTCTCTTTTTTTTTGCAGCTCTAGGTCGATGTAAGGTCCTTAGGTGGTGTAAGTGACTTATTATGATTGGCTACTAACATAAAGTTTGGAGGTTTGAACCCACCCAGTGGTGCCACAGAAGACAGTCCTGAAAATCTGCTTCTGTTCAGCTGAGAAAATTCTCAGGAACAATTCTACTCTGTAACACATTGGACAACCATGAGTCAAAATTGACTCAATGGCAATTAACAATAACAGCAAACCTTATGTGGGTTTACAGGTGGCTTGTGAGGAAAATGGATACTCTATGGGGAAAAGCCATTGATTTTAAAAGCAATAGCCAAAGACGTGGCCATTGTACTATGGCTTCTATCTTCTGCTTCTCTTTGAGGCCTAAGTAAACAGTGAGAGATCTGGGTTCTGGGTCTTCACTTCTACATATTGACCACCACCTATTACCACCTATTAATGTAATTTTCTCTGGCCTACACACTGTGCAAGATTCCATCTGATGCTCCTTTTTAGGAAAGATTTTTACCTGACCTAGGTTTTAAGGCCCTTCAGTCACTCTTTTCTATTGATTAGGAAGTGCAGCTTCTACTAGATGGATTATTGTCCATTTCCCCAGGTTATAGTGTCCTTAGTTCACACTTGCTGATAGAAATGCTGCTTGGCAAGTGCATCAATAAGGCAACTGTCACTAAGGAAAAAATGATATCCCTCCCCCCAAAAAAAATTCAGGCTATAAAGGGTTAAGACATTTCCCAAAAGCATGGGTATTAGGGAATCTCTGAAGCAGAAATCTTAAAATTTGGCTTAGCTACTGGCTCAATGTGGGGCTTTGAGCAAGTTTTTTTCTCCTTCTGAAAATACAATTTTCATTACAAAAATACACTAGGGATGGACTTCTGGCAAGATGGTGGACTAGGCAGACAAGCTATCTAGACTTTTTACAACAAAGATACGAGAAACCAAATGAAATAGATACAAATGATAATCTTGGAACCCTGAGCATCAGAGGGAAGAATACAGAAGTGGATCAAAAACACTGACTAGTGGAAGAAATGGAATGAAAACTGAACAAGGAGACAATTAGAGCAGTGAATTGTCAGCTGGCCTAGCACAGTGTGACCATTTTGAATTATTGCAAGTAGCATTCTGATAGGGACAGCAATCTGATAATCAGCTCTGCTTGCTGAGGACAGCAGAGGTACCCACATGGATACTGGTGATTAGTAAAGTGTGATCTTCCCCTTATTCCTCACACCCTGCTGGTAACCAGAAGTGTGCTATCCCCCACCACCACCCACCTGGTGGCTGGTGACACCCCTTCACCCAACATAGTCCCTGCGCAACCTTAGATCAGATGAACACCGTTATGGATCTGGCACCGGGTTCGTATCATCCCCACATTTAAAGGCATGTGTCTCTGCCTCCTTGGGCCAGCAGAACATACAATGTCAGATTGGGCATCTCTCACACAGCTGCCTCCTAGGCTGGCAGGAACTCTGTCTAGGTCCAGGGACCCTGTCCCTACCACCTTCTAGTCCAGATGCCCTTCCCCTAGCCAGCTTCTAGGCCAGCAAAGACTCCTCCTGGGATCAAGCATCCTGCTTCCAGCCACCTTCTAGGTCTCAAGAACTCCTTCAGGGACAAGGCTCCCTGCCTCCAGCCACCTCTCAGGCTGGCAGGAACTCCGTCATGGACTGAGCAGCCTGCCCCCTGTGGCTTCCTCAGCCTGAAGAAGGCATTGACCTGTAGCTGACACATTGCCCCTTCAACAAGCAGGGGCACCACTCATGTGCCCTGCACCCCAGTTTTTGTTTTTTTCTTTCCCTTCCCCCCTTTTTTATTTTCCTGTTTACTTTTATCCTTTTCTTTTTTTCCCTATCTTGAGTTTTTGCTTTTTTAAAAATTTATGTTCTTTCTTTTTTAAAATTCTGTTATTTTTTCTTTTCCTTTATTTTTCCTTTTTATTTAATGATTTGTTATTTTATGGTTTTTTTTTTTTCCTTTCTTAATTTATTACATTATTTTGTTGTTGTTTTCTCTTATTTATTTATTTATTTTTGTCCCACCAGGCAGAAGGTAGCAACCTTGCCCACACTGCACAGCCATATCCACAACTCCTGTAGCCACAGCAACCAGGTGATGGCTACCACCCATTCCTACATTGCTTGATCAATGATACACAGCAACCAAAGCTATCACAACCCACCCACAACTACTCTACAAGAATAACAAATCAAGAACTGTGCATACACTCTCATACTTTATCAAATGCTCCAGGAGACAGGTAATGAGTGCCAAAATGCTGCCAAACTAGTGATCAGAGTAGCACACCCACCCCATTCACTTATAGATATCAAAACAAAATAAAATTAAAAAAGAAACATGGGTGAAACACAGCAACAAAAAATCACCAGTTAAATACAAATACAACTCCACCACAATGCTTTGCAGACAACTGACAACCTCTGTTCACATAAAGATACAAGACAGAGTGGTTCAAACAAGTGACCAAAATACAGAGTCAGAAAAATTTCCAAAGTAATGGCATTGGAATGATCTGATAAGGAATTCAAAATAATTATATTTAGGTAACATCAACAGATTGAGGGAGAGATCAAGGAAAACACAGCCAAAGTCAAGGAAAACAAAGACAAAACTCTAAAAGAATTGAGGAAAGCAATATCAGAACAAAGTGACAAAATAAATGAAAACTAAGAAATCACACCACACAAAAACCTCAAATAAAAAATCCAGATGACTAATACTTAGATTTCAGAAAACTAATACATTAAAAGAACAAAGGAGTAGAATTGAATCAATGTAAGATAGAATTAGTGAGACTAAGACAAATCTCTCAATACTAATGTGTTAGAGAAACAATCAGAAAAAAAGAATGAAAAAAAAAAAAAAACCCACCAGATAGCTTTAGAATTATGTGAGACACCATCAAGAGGAATAACATATGTGTGATCAGACTTCCAGAACAGGAAGAAACAACAACCAAAAAAAGAGAGAGAGAGAAAATTGTCAAAGATTTCTTGGAAGAACACTTTCTTACTATCACACAAGACAAGGAGATATGCATTCAATAATCTCACTGAAGCCCAGTCAGGATAGACCCCAAAAGAAAATCACCAAGCCATATCATAATCAAACTTTCCAAAACCAAAGACAAAGAAAGAATCCTGAAAAGTGAAAAGTTACCAATAAAGGACAACCAATGAGATTAAGTCCTGATTTCTTGGCAGAAACCTTGCTGGCAAGAAGACAATAGGAAGACATATATAAATCT
Organism: Orycteropus afer afer; assembly: GCF_000298275.1. Lineage (NCBI taxonomy): Eukaryota > Metazoa > Chordata > Mammalia > Tubulidentata > Orycteropodidae > Orycteropus > Orycteropus afer. Next base: position 1,185,713 of record NW_006921641.1, on the reverse strand, counting down.
CTGAAAGAAAAAAATTGCCAACCAAGAATTACATATCCAGTAAAATTGTCCCTCAGATATTATGATGAATTTGTAAAACTAGACCAACCCTACAGGAAATGGTAAAGGTAGTTCTTCAAACAGAGAACCAACAAAAGCAGACAATAACCTGAGGTTAACAAACATCACAACCTCCCAGAAACCAACCCAGGTATAGATGTGTCTGAAGTAAAATGAGCCTACAACACTGAAAATAAGGAACCAGAGACATCAACTTCTAAACAAGAATGAGTACAAATTGAAAAGAGGGAATAAATAGTATAGTTAAAATTTATTTATAGTATAGTTATAATTTCCAAATGGAGAGGACATCACGATGGTTTCAAGATAGAACAGACTGTTTAAACTTTGGGAAAATAATAAAGCATAGGATAACCTCCAAGAAAATTAAAAAACCTTCACATCAAAATAAAGAAGAGGAAAACCATAAAAATTTAGTAAAAACTAAAACAGTAATGAAGGAAATGATAAGAAAATCCATAAACAAAATGAACTTAGTACAGAAAATTACATGGAGGAAACAAATCAGCACCACCTACACACACAGTAAAATGACAGCAGTAAATTCATATGTATCAATAATTACATTGATTGCAAATGGGTTATATGCACCAGTCAAGAGACAGAGAATGGTAGAATGAATAAGAAAATATGATTCATCAATATGTTGTTTAAAAGGGACACACCTTAGAGACAAAGACAAAACTACACTAGAAACCAAATGATGGAAAAATTCGTTAAGCAAATGGCAATCAAAAAAGAGCAGGAGTGGTAATATTAATTTCTGAGAATTATATACTTTAAGGCAAAATCCAGTATAAAATACAAGAACGAACATAATTAATAATTAAATAATCAATCAAACAAGAGGACATAACCATAATAAATATCTATGTACACAATGAAAGAGCCCCAAAATACATAAATCAAACTTTGACGGAATGGAATAAAGAAATAGACAACTATTTGACTCTCTTACATGACAATAGTAGGAGAGTTTATTAAGCCACTTTCAATGAAGAACAGAATAATTAGAAAGTAACTCAAACACACACACACACATAAAACTAAACTCACTGCTTTCGAGTTGTTTCTGACTCATAGCAACACTTCCTTGGCTTTCTGAGTCAGTACCTCTATGGAAGAAGATTGCCCAATCTTCCTTCCAAGGAGTGGCTGGTGGGTTTGAACAGCCAGCCTTCTGGCTAGTCGTCAAATGCTTTAGGCACTCTGCCATCAGAGCTCCCTAACAAAACACAGAAGAATTAAATAACAGAATCAGCCAACTTAATCTCATAGTTGTGTACAGAACACACCACCCAACAATAGTCCAATATACATTCTTTTCCAGTGCATATGGAACATTCTCCAGGATAGACCATATGCTAGGCCACAAAATAAACTTCAGTAAATTTGAAAACATCATAATACTGGAAAGCAACTTCTTCTTCTTTTTTTTTAAATAAATATATTTTATTGAAATATAATTTATGTACAGTAAAATACATAAAACTAAAGTGACATGGGTCAATGCTTTTATGTGTCTGTGTGTGTGTGTTCCCGCCTCTCCCCTCCCACCCCTCATAACCAACAAAGAAAGTTTCCTTCCATATATAAACCTTTCCTTGACTTTTTACATTAACGAACTAATACAATATTTGTCCTTCTGTGATTGGCTTGTTTCACTCAGCATAATGTCCTCCAAGTTATGTGGTGTTTTTCAGATTCTACATTATTCTTTAGTGTTGCATAGTATTCCACTGTGTGTATGTACCATAGTTTGGATATCCATTCTTCCGTTGATGGGCATGTAGGTTGTTTCCATCTTTTACTATTGTAAATATAGCACTATGACGAACATGGGTGTGCATATATCTGTTCTTACCCTGCCTCTCACTTCTTTAGGATATATACCTAGAAATGGGATTGCTGGATCAAATGGTATGTCTAATTCCAACATTTTAAGGAATTGCCGTACTGCTTTTCACAGTGAGTACATCATTTTACAGTCCCACTAGCAGTGTATGAGAATCCTAATCTCTCCACATCCTTGCCAGCATTTGTTATTTTCTGTCTTGGACTTTGCCATTGGTACTGGGGTGAGATGGCATCTTATTGTTGTTTTGATTTTCATCTCTCCAAAGGCTAATGATCGTGAGCATTTATTTCTTCATGTATTTGCTGGCCACCTGAATATTCTCTTTGGTGAAGTTTCTATTCATGTGTTCTGCCCATTTTTTATTGGATTGTTAATGATTTTGTTGTTGAGGTGTTAGAATTTTCTATAAATTTTAGAAATACGTCTCTTGTCAGATATGTTGTTGCTGAATACTTTTTCCCAGTCTGTAGGTTCTCTTTTTACTCTTCTGGCAGTGTAATTATCGACAAGTGTGAATTTGTTCCTGTTATTTTGTTGTGTGGTTTTTCATGATGTTGCTGATTTCTTTGTTCCATATAATTTTCTTTGTTGAGCTCGTTTTGTTTATGAATTGTATTATCACTTCCTTTGTTGCTATTGTTTTAGTATTTGCTAAATATTTGTGCTGGTCCTTTTTTTAATTTTGATGTGAAGGTTTATCATTTTTCTTTGAGGTTGCCCTGTGATTTGTAATTTTCTTCCCATGTTTAGAATAGTCTACTCTACCTTACGGGAGCTCTGGTAGCATAGTGGCTAAGACACTTGCCTGCTAACCAGACGGCTGGCGGTTGAAACCCACCAGCCACTCCTTGGAAGGAAGGTTGGGCAATCCTACTTCCGTAGTGGTACTGCCTCAGAAACCCAAGGAGGGGTCGTTATGAGTCGGTGCCGACTCGATGGCACACAACAACAACAACAACAACTCTATCTTACAGTTGTCTTGACTTCCCTGCCATTTAGAAGTTCTATACCTACACAATTTTTTTCCTCTTTTTGATTTTTAGTTGTCCTCATTTGTCAATTGATGTCTCCAGTTGCCTGTTACAATCTTGTACTCTTATTTACTTTGGATACTTTCATAGCTGGGTTGGTTTCTGGGTTATGTCATAATGTATGTTAATGGCCAATTGTTGTTGGTTCTGTGTCCAAAGGTCTCCCTTTAGCATCTCTTGTAAAAATGGTCTGGTTTTAACAAATTCCCTTAATTTCTGCTTATCTGGAAATCTAATTTCACCATTATATTTGAGGGACAATTTTGCTGGGTATATAATTCTTGGTTGGAAATTTTTTCTTTCAAGGTTTTATATATAACATTCCATTGTCTTCTCACCTTCATGGTTTCTGCTGAGTAATCCAAGCTTAGTCTTATTGGTTGCCCCTTGTAGGTAACTTTTTGTTTTTCCTGTGCTGCTTTCAGGATTTTTCCTTGTCTTTGGTTTTGGTGAGTTTGATGATGAAATGTCTTGATGATTTGCTTTCGGGGTCTATCCTTTTTGGGGTTTGTTGGACTTCTTGAATGGATATATTCTCATCTTTCATCATACCTGGGAAATGCTTTTCCTGCAAATCTTCAACAATTTTCTCTGTGGTTTTATTTGTCTCTTCCTGTTCTGGAATTGTGATTGCATGTAGGTTCTTCCTTTTGATGGTATCCCACATGATCTTAGGCTTTCTTCATTTTATTTTAATCTTTTTTCCTGATTGATCCCTTTCCAAAGAAGTATTGAGGTATTTGTCTTTAATCTCACTAATTCTATCTTCCATTGATTTAATTCTATTCCTTTGCTTGTTCAATGTGTTATTTATTTCTGACAATTTAGTATTAATCTTCTAGATTTCTATATGTAGATTTTGTATCATTTCTAATTTTTAATTTAATTTGTTCTTGTGTTTCCTTAGAAATTGTTCTAGGGTTTTCTCTGTGTTTTCCTCAATTTTGGTCAGTATTTTCCTTGATCTGTATCTCAATCCACTGAAGGTACCTAAATATAATTCTTTTGAATTTCTTATCAGGGAGTTCCAAAGCTGCATCCTCCTCAAGGATGTATTCTGGGTCTGTATCCTGGTTCCTTGTTTCTCTTGCTTTATCTTGCTTCTTTGTGTGGACTGTGATGCTCTGTTATCTCTGAGACATTGTCAGGGTTTTGTGTTTATATTTAATTGGTGATTGTATGTTGGAGTGACTTGCCCATGATTTTCATTTTCATTATTTTGTTTGGATGTTATCTATGTAAGCAGGGTACTGTGTTCCTCTATTTGTTAGTTGGCAGTACTTATACATTCACCACCTATCTCCTTTCCTGTTGTCAGCCTCCTGTATGTCCCTGCTGTCCTTGGCAAATGGAGCCAATCCTTAGGAACCAAAATGAGAATACTGTCACTTTAAATACCCAAAATGGCCACCTTTTGTAAACATTTAAAATAGTTGCACATTTGGTCACTTTAAATACCCAAAATGGCCAAAGCTTGTAAGCAATCAAAATGGCTGTGCCCTCTGGACAGCCAAAAGTCCACAGCTCAGGTTGTCTCCCTCTTTGCTGTTTCCCTTACTAGTCATAGGCTACCAGTGCAGTCATCCCTGCAGCCCTTCACAACCAGGGCTGATCTTTAGGTCAATTCTCAGCTCCAAACACCACTTGGAAATATTCAGGCTATCAGTGCCATCAGAGTAGCCGACAGTCTGCAGCTCCATCCATCTCTGTACTCATTGTTTTCATTCAGGTTTTTCCACTAGTTGGTGTCTAATCCACCTCTGTATGTTTCCCTTCAAAGCTCTGGGCTCCTAGATTATCTTCCATATCTCTGTCAATTGGTTTCCCTTTTCTTTGTTGAAGAGCATATCAGCTCAAACTACTTTGTGTAGTTTGTCTGCCTGTTCTGCTATCTTACTGGAAGTAATCCCAAAAGCATCTTTTAGATCACAATGCTATAAAATTAGAAATCAATGATAGGAAGATCAAGTGAAAAAAATATAATACATGGAAACTGAAAAACCCTCTGATTAAAACCTGTTGAGTAATAGAAGAAATTTAAAAAAAAAATGAAAAAAAAATTCCTTGAAGCTAGTGAGAATGAAAACACAACATACAGAAATATTTGGGACACCACAAAATCAGTGCTCAAAGGTCAATTTATAGCAATAAATGTACACATCAAAAAAGAAGAATGAAAATCAACATCTTAACCCAACATCTCCAACAATGAGAAAAAGAACAACAAAATAAGCCTATAGTACCCAGAAAAAAAAGAAATAATAAAGATTAGAGCAGAAATAAAATAATAAAGATTCCAAACCAAACTCACTGCTGTGCAGTCAGATTTGACTCATAGCTCCTCCTCCTTGGGTTTCTGAGGCGTTATCTCTAGGGAAGTAGATCGCCCAACCTTCTTTCTGAGGAGTTGGTGGTGGGTTTGAACCATCAACCTCTGGTTAGCAATCACATGCCTTAGGCACAATCACAAATAAATGAAACAGAAAAAAAAAAAAATAGAAAGAATCAATAAGATTAGAAATTAGTTCTTTGCAAGAATTCATAACATCAACAAAGTACTGGCAAATTTAACAAAGGAAAAGATACAAAGAAAACAAATAAGTAATGAAAAGAGCAACATCACAACAGAACCAATTGAAATAAAAAGGATAATAACAGAATACTATGAAGAACTGTATCCAAACAAATTTTAAAACCCTGAAGAAATAGACAAATTTCAAGAAACACACTACCTACATAAACTAAGGCAAACTGAGGTGGAAAATTGGAACAGACCTATAAGAAAAGAAGAAATTGAAGCAAATGGAAGCAATGAAAGGTGACCTAAAAAAATTACCATAACAAAAAAAGTTCTGGCACAGACAGCATCACTAGAGAATTCTAAAAATCATTCAGACAAAAGCTGATACCAATTCTACTCTGCCTATTCCTGAATATAGAAAAGGTGGAGATAATTCTGAATTCATTTTATGAAGTGGATATAACCCTGATAGCAAAGCCAAGCAAAAACACCACTAACAAAGAAAATTAAGATTCTTTATCATATGCTACCTCCTGAAATGGCTGAACTTCAACCAACAGTTTTTGGTACAGTGACTCTGTGTATTCCCTTATAAACACAGGCAGAAAAATTCTCAATAAAGTTCTAGCCATTAAATCCAATAACATATCACAAAAATAATACATCATGACCAAGTGGGATTCATACCAGATATGCAAGGATATTTCAACATTAGAAAAAAAATCAATGTAACCCACCACATAAATAGCACAAAAGGAAAGAATCACATGATCATATCAATCAATGCAGAAAAGCCATTTGACAAAATCCAACACTCATTCTTGATAAAAATACTCAGTACAATATGAATACAAGGAAAATTCCTCAACATAATCAAGGGCATATATACAGCTCTGGAGGAACTCTGGTAGTGCAGTGGTTAAAGCATTGGGCTATTAACCAAAAGGTTAGAGGTTTAAAATCATCAGATGCTCCATGGGAGAAAGATGAGGCCATCTGCTTTCATAAAGATTCACATCCTTGGAAACCCTATGGGGCAGTTCTACTATGTCATGTATTGTTGGTATAATTTAGAATTGACTCAATGGCGGGGGGGTTGTTGTTTCTATACAAAATGAACTGTCAACAGTGGTCTCAATGGAGAGAGACTGAAAGGATTCCCTTTGTGAATGAGAACCAGACAAGGATGCCTTTATTACCACTTATTGCTAGCCAGAGCAATAAGGCAAAAAAGGGAAATAAAAGCCATCCAAATTGGCAAAGAAGAAGTAAAACTATCTTTATTTGCAGATGATATAATCCTATACATAGAAAATCCCAAAGACTAAGCAAGAAAATTACTAGACCTAATGGAAAGATTAAACTAAATGGCAGGGTACAATATCAACATACAAAAATCAGTTGGATTCTTTTACACTAATAAAGAGAACTCTGAAAAGGAAACCTGGAAAAAAATACCATTTCAATAGCCACCCAAAGTATGAAGTACTTAGGATTAAATCTAATCAGAGACACTAAAAACTTGTACAAAAAAAACTACAAAACACTACATCAAGAAACCAAAATAATCTTACCTAAATGGAAGAGTATACCATGCTCATAGATAAGAAGACTTGTGCAGCAGATTTGCCCAGTGCAATATGTTTGTGATTTCTTCACAGATGCTTCCATGGGCATTGATCATGGTTCCAAGTAAAATGAAATTCCTGATAACTTCAGTCTTCTCTCCATTTATTGCAACGTTGCTTACTGGTCCAATTGTAAAGGCTTTTGTTTTCTTTATGCTGAGGTGTAACCCATAATGAAGACTGTAGTCTTTGATCTTCATTATAAGTGCTTCAAGTCATCTTCACTTTCAGCAAGCATGGTTGTATCATTTGCATATTGCAGGCTGTTAATGAGTATTCTTCCAATCCTGATGCCACATTCTTGTTCATATACTCCAGCTTCTTGGATTATTTGTTCAGTATACAGATTGAATAAGTATGGTGAAAGGATACAACTCTGACACATGCCCTTCCTGATTTTAAACTATGTAGTATCCCCTAGTTCTGTTTGAACACTGCCTCTTTGTCAATGTGCAGGTTCCTCATGAGCATAGCTAAGTGTTCTGGAATTCCCTTTATTCACAATGTTATCTATAATTTGTTATAATCCACAGTCAAATACTTCTGTATAGTCAATAAAACACAGGTAAAAGTCTTTCTCGTATTCTTTGCGTTTAGCTAAGATCCATCTGGCATCAACATTGATACCCCTCATTCCATGTCCTCTTCTGAATCCAGCTTGCATTTCTGAAAGTTCTGTCAATATATGGCTGCACTCAGTTTTGAATTATCTTCAACAAAATTTTACTTGCATGTCATATTAATGATATCATTTCATAATTTCCACATTCTGTTATATGACCTTTCTTTGGAATGGGCACAGATATGGATCTCTTCAGCCAGGTAATTGTCTTACAAATTTCCTGGAATAAATGTGTAAGTGCCTCCAGTGCAGCATCCATTTGTTGAAACATCTCAATAGGTTTTCCATCAATTCCTGCAGCCTTGCTTTTTGCTAATTCCTTCAGTGTAGCTTGGACTTTTTCCTTCAATATCATTGGTTCTTGATCATATGCTACCTCCTGAAATGGCTGACTGTCAACCAATTGTTTTTGGTACAGTGACTGTGTGTATTCCTTCCATCTTCTTTTGATGCTTCCTGCTTCGTTCAATATTTTGCCCATAGTTTCCTTTGATATATCAATTTGAGGTTTGAATTTTTTCTTCGGTTGCTTCAGATTGAGAAATGTCAAGCATGTTCTTCCTATTTGTTTTTCTAATTCTAGGACTTTGCATATTTTATTATAATATTTTACTTTGTCTTCTAGAGCAGCCTGTTGAAATCTTCTGTCCTGATCTTTCATTACATTTCTTTCTTTTGCTTTAGTGACTCTCCATAGAAGAGCAAGTTTCAGAGTCTCTTCTGACATACGTTTTGGTCTTTTCTTCCTTTCCTGTCTATTTAAAGACCTTTTGCTTTCTTCATGTATGATATTCTTGATGTCATCCCACAACTCATCTAGTCTTTGGTCATTGGTGTCCAATGTGTCAAATGTATTCTTCAGATGGTCTGTAAATTCAGTTGGGATGTAACATTTTGGCTCTTGTGCATTTGTTTTAATTTTCTGCAGATTCAACTTGAATTTGCAAATGAGAAACTGATAATATGACCCACAGTCAGCCCCTGGCCTTGTTTTGACTGAAGATATTGAGCTTCTCCATCACCAGGCAAGGTCCATGTGTATAGCTGCCAGTTATGTTGTTCAAAAAATGTATTTGCAATGAAAAAATCATTGTTCTTGCCAAATTGTATCATGCAATCTCTTGGCATCATTTTTATCACCAAGGTCATATTTTCCAATTACTGATGCTTTTTCTTTGTTTCCAAATTTTGTATTCCAATCACCAGTAATTATCAATACATCTTGATTAAATGTTGGGTCATTTTCAGACTGTAGAAGTTTGAAAAAAAAAAACCTTCAATTTCTTCATCTTTCACTTTGGTGGTTGGTGTGTAAATTTGAATAATAGTTGTATTAATGACTTCTCAGGCATATTGTTGTTGTTAAGTGACATTGAGTTGATTCTGGTTCATTATGACTGTATGTACAACAAGCAAAACATTGCCAGTCCTTCACCATCCTCACGATCCTTGCTATCTTGAGCGTCTTACTGCAGCTGCTTTGTCAATGTATTTCATTGAGTGTCTTCTCCTTTTTCTTTGACTCTTCACTTCACCAAGTGTGATATCCTTCTCCAGGGACTGATACCTTGTGATAACATTACCAATTAGGTATTTTGGTCAACTTGTGGCATTCTAACAAAAATACCACAAATATATGACTTTAACAAATGGATTTATTCTCTTATAGTTCAGGAGGCTAGAAGTCTGAGTTCAAAGTGCCAAGTCCTAGGGGCTGGGTGAAGGCCCCTTGACATTGGGCTTCAGCTCTGCCTCTTGGTCCCAGCCCACTGAAGCTGGAGGCTTCTGTTAACTCAGGCAGCTGCTGGCTGCTGAGGCTGACAAACCCAAGGTCAATAAGTAAAAAGGCAGTCCTATAGTTACTAAACAACAAGGCAGGCCATTGATTCAAACCCAAGGTAGACAAATAAAATGGAACAGTTTCAAGATTAGCATGCAACATAGCAGGCCACTAGTTCAAGTCCAGAAAGAGTTCCAAGATTGGCAGCAACATGGCAAGTTGATGAATGAAGACTTGGCTGTATGCAGGGTCCAAGCATGTCAAAAATCTCAGAGACCTTTCTCAAAACATCTTCTTTTATACTGGAAGCAGACTACATTCTTAAGACACCTAGTCAGATCCTCAGTAGATTCCACCATGAAGTTGATTACAAGTCTCATCAGGGGAATCACTGTATTCAGCTGCCCAGCCACTCAAAACCAGGTCCAACCAAGATGACACATAACCTTAATTACCACAGTAGGTGAGATGGAATCTGGCCTTTCTTGCTTCTAAGAATCATTGGCTGCACTTCTTCCAGGACAGATTTGTTAGTTCTTCTGGCACTTCATTGTATTTTCAGTATTCTTCACTAAAACCACAATTCAAAGGCATCAACTCTTCTTCAGTCTTCCTTATTCATTGTTGGTTTTCATGTGCATTTGAGGTGCTTGAAAATACCATGGCTTGGGTTTGGTTCACCTTAGTCTTCAAAGTGATATCTTTGCTCTTTAATAGTTTAAAGAACTCTTCTGCAGATGATTTTCCCAATGCTATACAACTACTGATTTCTTGACCCCAGCTTCCATGTTGATTGTAGATCCAAGTAAAAAGAAATCTTTGACAACTTCAATCTTGTCTTCACTTATCTTGATGTTGTTTATGGGTCCAGTTGTGATAATTTTTGGTTTCTTTTTGTTGAGGTGTAATCCATACTGCAGATTGTAGTCTTAAATCTTCATCAATAAATGCTTCAAGTCATCTTCACTCTCAGCAAGCAAGGTTGTGTCGTCTGCATATCACAGGTTGTTAATGAGTCTTCCTCTAATCCTGAATAAGTATGGTGAAAGGATACAAACCTGATACACTTCTTTCCTGATTTTAAACCATGCAGTATCCCTTTGTTCTGTTTGAATGTCAGCCTTCTGGTCTATGTATAGGTTCCTCATGAGCAAAATTAAGTGTCCTGGAATTCCCATTCTTCTCAATGTTATCTATAATTCATTATGATTCACACAATCAAATGGCTTTTTATAGTCAATTAAACACAGTTAAACGTCTTTGTAGTATTCTTTGCTTTCAGCTAATATGCATCTGACATCAGCAATGATATCCCCCATTCCACATCCTCTTCTGAATGCAGCTTGCATTTCCTAATGAAGTCTAGAATCATAGGGTTCATATCACATTGCAAACCCATCTTACAGTTGAAGACACTGAGGAAGAAAGAAGCAAAGTGTCATGCTTTTCACAAAAGCAAAAATTATAAGTAGTTGGCCCTGTACACAAGGGTTTCTCAGTCTCAGCATTATAGATATTTTGAACCAGATAATTCTTTGCTGTGGGAATGGTCCTGTGCAGTGTAGGGTGTTTAAAAACATCCCTGGTCTATACTCACTAGATGCCAATATCACTTCTCATGCCCAAGTCACAACAAGCAAAAATGTCTTCAGATTTTGCAAATGTACCCTGTGGGGAAACCATCCACAGCTGAGAACCATTGCTCTAATCTTATCTTGATTTGCCCAGTGACTCCTCAGCTGATTGTTATCCTCTTCTCCTTCCTCCAGCTGTGCAGTTCCCAGCCTTATTCTAAGACATCTGTAGCTCCAAAATATTTGGTTATTGCAAGCTGTAGTCTAAATGCAGTTTTCTGGGAATCAGATCAAAAGCCTACCTGGCATTCAGAAACAAATTATTTAATCTAGATTTTATTTAATCTCAGGATCACAGAATTGAATTAATTATAATCCTTGGTCAAAGCCCTTTGGTCCTGTTCTTATTTTATTTAGCTATTTGAATTGGTTATGTTTTAATGATCTGATAAGTACCCAGGAACCCACAACCCATCTCCGTATAAACTGTGCTGCTTTTTATCTCACCTCTTACCTCTCCCCACAAAGATAAGCATCATTTTGAATCTTGTACCTATCATAATCTTGCTTCACTTTTTACATAGTTTTATTGCAACTACGTGTATTCCAAAAAGTCTATGTTTTTGTGCTTATAAAATGGAATTCACACTGTAAAAATAAAATAAAATAGACTTGGCAAACAGCTTAGGTCCATTGCTATTTTTATTGTTTCTTTCATTTTGACTTAAAAAAGAGCTTTATTGAGATATAATTCACATACCACACATTGACCCCTCTAGAGTAAATAATTCAATTTTTTTTATTATATATGTGTAGTATAGGTGGTTGTGAAACCATCACCACAATGTACAATATTTTTTTGCCTCTCCTGAAGTGTTGTAGCAGTCAATATCTGCTCCCTCAGCTCTAAGCAACCACTAATATAGATTTCTGTCTCTATAAATTTCCTTCTGAACATTTCATAAAAGTATAATTATCTAGTTGTGGTCTTTTACAACTGGTTTCTTTCATAATGTTTCCAAGAGTTATCCATGTTGTAGCATGTATCAGTACTTCATTTCTTTTTATCACTGAACAATATTCTATTATATGGTTATATCATATTTTATTTATCCACTCATTATTTTATGGACGTTGGGTTTTTCCACTAGTATGAATAATGTGCTATGAACATGCATATTTAAATTTTTGTATATGGATTTATGTTTTCATTTCTGTAAGTTCTATAGCTAGAAGTGGAATTGTAGGCTCATACGGTAACTCTAGCATAGTGGCTAAGGCACTTGACTGCTAACCAGAAGGCTGGCGGTTCAAACCCACCAGCCACTCCTCGGAAGGAAGGTTGGGCAATCCTACTTCCGTAGTGATACTGCCTCGGAAACCCAAGGAGGGGTCGCTATGAGTCAGGGCTGACTCGACGGCACATAACAACAACAACAACAACGGTAACTCTATGTTTAATCATTTGAGGAACTGCCAGACTTTTTCCAAAGTGGCTGCACCCATTTTACCAGTTGTGTTTGAGGATTAAAATTTCATCACTATTTCACCAATACTTGTTATTATTATTATTATTATTATTATTTATGGCCATCCTACTCTATGTGAAATGGTATTCATTAATTTATATTTTCCTAGTGACTAATGATGTTAAGCATATTTGTATATGGTTAGAGGTCAGTTGGAAAAATATCTACTGAAAGTCTTTGCCCATTTTTCAATTGGGCTATTTGTCTTTTTATTATCGAATTATAAGTGTTCTTTTTATATTTTGCATACAAGTCCCTTATCAGATATATAATTTACACATATTTCCTCCCATTCTGTGGTTTGGCTTCATTTTATTAATGAAACTTTTGAAGTACAAAATTTTTCATATTTATGTAGTCCAGTTTATTTGTTTATTTATTTTGTTAACCTATTTCTTTGATGTCTTATCTAAGAAACCATTGCCTGAACAAGGTCACAAAGATTTACTTTTATGTTTTCTTTTAAGAGTTTTATAGTTTTAGCTCTTAGGTCTATGATCCATTTGGGTGTTTTTTTCATTTCAGAGTTGACTTAAATACTGGATATTTTAGGGGAAAAAATGTTCACAAATATTCCATCACCCAGTAGCTACAAATAAAGGAAAAAGTGACAATAATTAAAGCAATTTCTGAATATTTATGGTTTTAAGCTGTTGTATCCTGACACCCATGCTCCTATCCACATTTCCCTCACTGATACTTCTGTTTATTTTTGTCCACTTACAATGTTTGCCAATTAAGAAACACTTTTCATATTAAGATCTGAAACTGATAATTAATGGGAACTAGAATAAAAAGTATCTCATTATTAAATTAATGTATTTTCATATCATTTTTTGTGTTGTTTACTTTACCAGCTACTCATACAATAGTCTATGATCATCCTTTAAAATCTTTTTCACTTGATGATAAAACATGTTTTTTTCCAATCTGCTTTATTTTTTCTCTTTTTTTTTTTTATTATAGTGTGGAGGAATTTTTTAAAATCTTCATTCTCTCTGGCAGAATTTTCTTTTCTTTTTTAAAGATAATAATGTCATTCCATCTAATATTCTGTAGTATTTACAGCCCTTAATATAGTGTGGACATTTAATACACATTAACTGCAAAAGATTTATGGTTGACCTTTGCAGATGAATATCAAGTGGATAAAATTTCCTAATTAGCCATTGATTTGACCTCAGCGGTGCCTCACAAATTTAGATAGTGCTCCCTTACCTGCCTGACCCCCACATATCAGCAACATGTAAACCTTCAGTGTTAATCTGAAGGAAGGAATGAAAAGTTGACTACTGAAGACACTTAGTAATGAGCAGGTGTCCTGGTACCAGTCATAACTTGCAAAACCTTGATCACCATGTTTCTTAATAGAGGTAGCAACACATAAAAGGAACTCTTGGCTTATCCCCTTCACCTCCAGGGAAGTAATTATCTCTATTATATTAAAAAAATAATAATAACAACAGTATCGCATATAGTGACTATTTTCTTGCTCCCTAGGAAATAATCTGTTGGAAGTCAAAATGCAATTATCATGCTTGACTACCTTCCATTATCCTGGAGCTGACCATTATTAATGGCATCCAATTATTCACAACAATCAAGTGGTCGCCCTTGCTAAACAGATCACAGCAGTGGGTAGTTGACAGTCAGTCTGCTGGCTGTGTATAATAGAAGGAGACAATGTCATATCTTGATTATCTTTCCTGAAAACAACATTTCACTTTCAGGCTTACTGGAATGCTATAATAACTTGATTGCAAGATTTAGCCTGTCATTTTTTAAAAGCATATGGTTAGATATTCTGGCAGGATCAGGAAAAAATGTTGATTTAGTTAAGTGTGGTGTGTGGGAATCTCTTTGCTTACCCTACATTCCTGGTAATTAACTGGGTCACCTTTGGTAAGCCATTTAGGTTTTCTAAGCCTCAATTTCCTCAATTTGAAAATGAAGACATGTTGTCTAGTTTCAGGGGTGATTGTGGTGATTAAATGATATAAAAACTGAAGCAATCAGGTAAGAAGAAGGTGCCCTATCATTGTTAGTTTCCTTTCTCTAGACAGTGGACTCCAGCTCCAGTAGAGGTGAAAGGCATAGCATAAAAAGCCTTTTCATTTTTCACCAAAGTGCAAGACAGGGTTTTGACTCTCATATGAATGCTGCTTTTGCATTCTGCCTTTTCCACAAGCCCACCAGGCAAAGGTTTTCCTTCATTGTGCAGTGGTATTAAAGTGTGATATTTGTTTGCGCCTAAGGGATCGAAGTATACAAATAGACATAAATTTCCAGGTGGTTGGCTTTTGACCCTTCCATTTTCTTACATGGGAGCTCTGGTAGCAGAGTGCCTAAGGCATTTGACTGCTAACCAGAAGGCTCGGGGCTCAAACCCACCAGCCAATCCTTGGAAGGAAGTTTGGGCAATCTACTTCCGTAGTGATACTGCCTCGGAAACCCAAGGAAGGGTTGCTATGAGTCAGCTCTGACTCAATGACAGTGAGTTGAGTTATGTCCTTATATTTTCCCTTAGAGATGGCATGATATATAATCATTCTATTCCAGCTGCAGGCAGCAGCAAATTATTTACTTTTGAAAGTATATCTGTCTGCTCATGCCACTTGGAGTAGAAGGGTTTTCATATGGAACCAAATTTATTTTGATTTTGAGTCGAGTAATTTGAAGGGGAATAGAAAATCACACAGAGTTTACATTCATTATATGCCACTGACACATTCTATTTAAGAAACTATGGAAGAATCCTTCATTATGTCCAATCTCCTTGTCACCACCTGAGATGTTCCAGGATCATTTGCATCCCAATTAAAAAAAAATCATATTTTTATAAGATTGCTGGACTGAAGTGAAAATTTCTTTCTTTCTTTTTTTAAATTATGATTTGGGTGAAGATTTACAGAGCAAATTCACTTTCCATACAGCAGTTCACATATACTTTGTCTCATGTCATTGACCACAGTTTA